>NC_141221.1:6005000-6535000 GCF_054856515.1 Filicampus tigris
ATTGTTTCAATATATGCAGTTGTCGTGCTTGAAATGTATACTCTCTGGCCACTACATTAGGTAGGCCATCACAATCAAGAGGTATTGTATATCAAAGGTTCACTATTTAATGATGTTTATTGATTTTGTAGAACTGCACCATACTGAGAGCTTTAACAAGATAAGATGTAACCTAAAATACATAGGCAGCCTGGTGGCCTTGTACTTAGCAATCTGTGTCCTAGTTAAGAGACTCTGGTTTTGAATCTCAACTCAGGTCATCCTACCTGGAGCTTTGAGTCTTGTCCGGGTTTTCTGTGGGAACTTCGGCTTCCGCCCACGTTAAAAAAAAAACGTGCATGTTCAATTAATTGAAGACTCTAAATCCACCATTTGTATGGCTGGGAATGAGAATGGTTTGCTTGTCTATATGTGCCCTGCAATCAGCAGGGTGTCGCCTGATTCTCGCCACAAGTCGGCATAGAAAATGGATGTAAAGAAATGCATTGCCAGAAATTCCCAAATCTTTTGCATTGTCTCATTCATTTCAGTGGATGAAATCGCAATTATAATATGGCTGCTCTACATACTGGGGATGGATGGGTGGATTGATGGAGGGAGGGAGGCATGGAGGGAATGATCGATTGTGATAGATAGGTAGAGTAACAGAGGAATAGATTGATTGGGGTATACATGGAAAGATAGAGGGATAGATAGATAGATAAAGGCATTGGTGGATAGATAGATAGATAGAGGGATAGACATGCAGAATACTTCACACCCTGTTTCATGTCATGCAAGTGAGCGAGCGTATACCCTGCCCTAGGACCATGGAAGGAGCCCGAATGTTGCTAGTGAGCGCCCAAATAGACAATAGACAGTTCTCAAACACGCGATCTGTAGTTCTCCCGCCATGTTGGCAGTTGGTATTGTGAAAATTCTTTTTCTGAACACTCAACAAGCAACGGAACAAAAAAATGCATGGGCCTCTGACATGACAAAGCTATAAAAGCGTTTTACTTGTGGAGACAGCACTTCGCACACTACCCTGTGTACTGTATGTGGCACAATGACACTTTAAACACAAACGCTTCCCACCGCCACTGTGTTGACAAGATAACAGAGCAAGTAAAAAGTATAGTTTGTGAAAGTAGCTCACAAACATCTAAACAGGAAAAAAAAGCAGACAACAATAGATTTAATTGGTTATTTTGTTTCACACTTGATGGGTGGACAGACCCTTTCCAAGACCTAAACAAGCAATTAAAAAGTATGTTTTCCATAATACTATATGTTCCCTTATATTTATTAGGTGTGTGTAACCAATCCATTTGGAAGAAGGCAATTTCCCTATTGGTTAGTTAGTTAGTTGGATGATTGGGTTCGTGATGAAGTTTCGAGGTCTCTTGTTGCCAGGTAACAGGATACAAACAAGGCAGACGTTCACGAAACCTGACCCTTAAACGCACATTCTCGTTCACGTGCGAGAGAATCAATTAGGATGTCTAATGCAAATTCAAATGTAGCAATGTGTTCTTTGGGGAGGCAAGCACACACAAATAAAGAAGTACAATCGAACAAAAGGAAGATGAAAGGAAAATAGAAAAGTAATGATTTTCCTGCCGCAGCCTATTAAGGATGGCATCTTGGTTTTGGCTCACTGATCCATGTTGGATGATCTGTCTCCCACACCTGTCTCCAATTACTCCTCACTTCCATTATCATATCTCTCATCGTCTTTACGGGGGTCTGAACAAACATTTGCATATAGTGTGACAAAGACGATGTATGTATTTATATTTTCTTGCTTTCCCGCGCTTCCTGAAGAGACGGTCAAGACTAATGAAGGTAATTAAATAATAAAGCCGACAAAAAAGACTGAAAGGCAATTGAAGAAGTTGTCAGATTGCAATCTCAGGGGGGATTGAGCTGACTGGAACGAGAACGACAGAACGCCTCGAGAGGATTGATGCCACCTGCGGGCGAGGCTATCATTAGCCTACATTGCACGACGAGTATCTATTTGCTTATTGATTGGATTGGATTTGATCTGTTCTTTTTAACAATTGTTCAACTTTTGTAATTGTTTCCTCTATTAACAGAAGAGGATTTATCACCTGTTTTTGTGTCTGTTTGCACAAAACCGTTGTTGGGTACGACATTATATGAGACTTCAGCCGATCTCATGAGAATTCATCTATCAACAATTAACTTTGCAACTGTATTCAACTTTTTTCTTTTAATTTTTGGTGGCAAAGAGAAAAGATGTGATCACAGAACCAAAAATGGAAGGTAGGGTGTGGATAAATTAAGATTTTGGTATTTTAAGATCATTTAAAATTGTAATAATGACAACTTGACAAGGTGGGTTAATGGTTAGCATGGTTGCCTCACAATTGCGAGCTTCAAATTTGGGTTTAAAAGTGTTTTATTTTTGTAAATCCAAATTGTCTGTCGGAGTGAAGTATTGTTTTACTATAGAATATGTGCCCTGCAATTCGCTGCAGTTGGCCAAAATTCACAGTTCACACTCAAATTCTCACATATGGACAATTTAGAGTCTTCAATAAATCTAACATGAATGTTTATGGAATGTGGAAAGAAGCCGCAGTACTCAGAAGAAAAAAAAAAAACACGAGGGCACATGAAAAGTGCAAACAGGGAAATCCAGGCCTGGTATTCGAACCCTGAACTTTGGAACCGTGAGGCATATGCGAACAATGCCCTGTAAAGAAATAGCTACTTAAGTGTCATCTTCTCTTTCAGTTCTTATGTGTGGTAAACCACTCTGTAACGCACACTACCGTCACCTTCAGGACTGAAATGGAATAATATTGCAACTGACAATAACAGCTAGGATGAGGGCGGGGTGGTGGGGTTCTAATAATACTATCTTTGCATTTCAATATTTGAAATTGAGTGCCACCTGCTTTCCAGTAAACACACAGAGCTGAAGTGCACAATATGAGGAAATGACAATAGCAAGCACACAGCTGCGTGTCAATCTTATCACCCATACTGTATATAGGAGTCTGCATCGGAAAAAGTCACAAATGAACAAGACTTGATTGACAGCAAAGGCAAACCCAAAATTGATCTCCATGCATGTCACGAAGGGACACACTGTCTCTCTGCTGCGTCTTGATTGATTGTGCTTGCCCCTAATCTCATTTTTATTCAAATGTCTGCACATGTTTCTGGAAGCCTGACGGAATATTCGACCGGGGAGGAATCTGTAGTCCCTTGATTTGTTAAATGAGAATTAAACAAAAGCAGAAGCAGAGTCAGCGGGATGCAACATCGTGAACCAGTAGAGAGACGAAGTTAGGAAGATGCTCGGAGGTAGAAAAAAGAGGTTTGATCTTGCACTGTGTGCTTTCGGATCAGAAACCGTCTCTGCGAGTGTTGGGAAATATTAGGGTATTGTTTGAAAAGAAATCGCTAGAAGATGCAATTACTCTGGAGCAAGGCTGGTGTCGTCTTTTTTCTTATGCTTGTGTGGCCCAAGATGTGAAGATATCAAGATGCGAGTGTGTCTCCGGGCACTTGCTCTTTTCTTTTACTGCGCGAGAGTCTCATGCCTACTTTGCTCTTATTTCTCTGAATCACTTGCATCAAAGTCATAGAGGAGTGATGCAAGATGACAGGCACGCAGCTAAAGCAGACTTTCGAGATACAAGTTAACTCTTTGTTGGACACTCACTAAAATACTTGAAAAGTAGCTGTTTTTCACTTTTTAAATCAAAATGATGCATTAACCCTATTTTTTTAAAACACTTAACTCAATATTAGGATATGTATAGGGAAACAACTATTTACACCTTTGAGGAATTTGGAGACGTTCTTATAATCACACTAAAAAAAAAATTGTAAATGTACTATTACATGTTTTCACATGCTCCTCACAACATTCTCAAATTGTTTTGAAAATGTGATATATTGCCCACCTGTAGTCATTTCATAATACAGGCTGATGGGGAAAAAAGTCTAAGTTTTAAGTTTTCGCTTTTACTTAACACTTTTTTTTTTTAACTCATAGTGACTGGGGAGATTTATTTACTCAACAATGTATTCATTAATTTGTTATTTTACTTCATGCTAAGTACTCTAGGTCCTCAGTTTACGACAAAGATCTGTTTTACGGCAGCAATATACGATGGAATAAATGACTGTGTTTATTTTGTACTGCAAGACCACCTATTCTCACATTGTTGTGCAAACTATTTCCGTTTGTAACCTTGAAAACTAGCATATAAATATGCTGGTATATTTATAAACTGAGGAGCCACTGTACTTCAGTGCCATGATACAATGCAACAGCAATCAAGAACTGCAGCAACAATAACCCAGGCTCATGGTCCTGGGCTGTTATTGCTTCATTAAATGAGCTATGCCACCGCAACTCGGGGAAAAAAAGCATTTTAAAGTGACAAACAAGACACCCAGTATGTAAACAGCAAGAGAGAAACAAGATTGTGTTAATTTACTCTGCTCCCCAGGTGAAGAGGATCAAAATTAAAAGACTGACGCGAGTGATGGAAATACAAGCGAGACACCAAGGTGCCTTCAATTTTGTGATTATGGATGTTCGCAGGTTGTCATTTGTGTGAGGCTAAAATAAGGTCTGATGCAACGATTAGGATTCATGTGTGGATGTGTTGTCGGGCTGCTGGGTGGCGTGTTGTTGTGCTTTGAGGGAGTTTTGAGAAAGTCTTTGAGGGAGTTTGGACAAAGTTTACCTCGGCTCCATTCTAGACGTGCTACAGTGAAGACTTCAGAGTCAACACTTTTAGCAGTTCACTTGAGGCAAAAGTCAACGTGGTTCTTATGCCCACACAATAAAAGCGCTAAAAGCTCCCAAGATGCTACTAAGTGCAAACAGTATGGCCTTACACAAATTCAAATTTGGGCATCCATTTGATTAAAAATGTTGCTGTATACTCCAGGCATGGTTTGAAATTGCAAAATGTTTGCACCCAAAACACTTAATGAGAGCACATTGCGTGTTAGTCTTTATAAAAGCTATTTTTAAGGACTTTTTGTTTGATTGAGGTGGGATTACCACAACCTCTGAGCCCAGTTCTTTTCCTTAATACATTTCAACATGTTTTAAACAGTTGTATGTTCTAGGTCAGTGGACTCCACAGAGAAACACTCAGACTTCAGGTTAAGTGAGGTATACATGTACCGATTTTAGACAACATCATCAAGTCGCCCCCAAACACAATGTCTATCGTAGTTCCAAGGCTGACCTGTGAGAGGCAGTATATTGTTGTTACAGGGCTTCCGGAATGTGTAAACAAAAGGTTGTAGTAGAAGAAGAAATGTAAGCCTGTAGGCTAATTGTTAGCTTAACTTCACATTGAAGTTGTAAACCCTTCTCTCTGTCATTTTTACTGTAGTGACTAACTTAAAAGATTTGTTATACAAACACTCAACAGAACCATTTGCTCCTCTATTTTTGTGCAGCAACAGTGGCACCTTCCTAATGAGATATTGCGCCATTTCACCTCAAAACCACGGAGCCAGTTAGGCTCAGCCTAACTCGGCGTTAACTCAAAATCAGTCCAGATTATAAATTAAGTAGTTCAGTCATCAACACAAGCGTGCCAGCATACTAAAGCGATAGTTAATCCTTCTTAAGTGGCCTCAGTCAAAGATGTGGCATGTAGCAGGTGGCGGCATAAAAACAGAGATGTAGTTTATTCAGTCTGTAAGAGACCACAGGTGTTGAGCAATTTTTATTTTAAGCGCTTTGTGGCCCGCTGTAAACACATCAGCAGGCTATCGAACATGCATGACAACAGTTTAACCTGCATAATAACTCCCTGGAAAATGCCCCGCCGCCTGGTCACTTTCAGTAATTTGTCGGAGCGGTGTAAGGCTTCGACAGCTGCCGGCCGTGCCCAAATGTTATCTTTATCATCTTCAACAGAAAGCCTAGAGAAACAGACAACATGTTCTTCCTGCTGTCGTCAACACCGCTACTGCTATGTATTTAACATTCAAGGACATGAGCCTCTCCCATCTGTTGTTGTTCAGGTCATAAAAGAAGTACCGGTCGAATCATTGGCAAGAGCAGTATAGAAAGGAATGAAATTAGTATAACTCCTGAGTTTATCAATGTAAAATAATGAGTTCATCTCAGAAGCATCACAAAGAATGTTGCGACCTTGCTGCTATTTAATGGATCCGGTGAAAAGGCTCTTTTATTCTTAAGTTTGTTTCTGAAAACGGTGATCTACAAAGAAAGAATCCAGCTAGAAAGTCACTTGGTTGAGCACAGACCCACGGTAAGGTGGAAAAATTATGGTCTGCATACCAACACAACAGAACACTATAAACCAAATCTGTTTATTTGCAAGTGTATAAAACAGGGCAACCAGGTACTGTTTAGTGCAACTGTAAAAAGTGCAGTTAAACATGAATGTATAGTTATTCATCAGTATGTATTGATATTCATTTATTCTATGCAGTGACAGTTCTCGGAGGTGCCTGGCCCCCTTAACTCTGTGCCTCCACCCCTTCTCCACCAAGTAGATACTAAGCAATTTATTAGGATGATTTGTGTTATGCTACGTTCGCACCAATCGCGGATGAAGCGTTCCGCTTCGCTCTATTCGCTAGCGTTTGACCGCGGGAAATTTGAAACCTGCCGCCGAGTGAACGCTGTGTGTGACGTAGCAGGCCTGATGCTGATTGGCTGCCGCGAGGCGAAATGGCAAAAAAGTTCATTTGTTTTAGACGCGCCAAATGGACGAATGGGCGGATTTTCGGTGCTTCGCTCTGCATCCCACCGCTCCAAACGCATCATTTGCGCCGCCCCGCACGCAACCGCGCCCGCCCGCGCGAAATACATTGACTCCAATTGAAACGCGCCGCCAGAAACGCTCCCCACGGAATTGGTATGAACGCAGCCTTGCAGCGCATCGTATTTGGTACGGTTTGCATTGATTTCTGTATCTACGGTATAGTCAGCGCACAGAAAGCTTTTCAAACTTTCTCTGTGGAAATCTTTCGTTTAAGCACGCAATATATATATTTTTTATAATTGTAGAACAAAACGGAAAAGCTATGAAATTATTCTTAAAAGTAAAAAGCACTTTCAAGTTTGTCTGAAAGGTTGTAAAGAGTTGAATGAAGTTGAATCAATTCTCAAGCCCTGCAGTGAATTATTGCGCACACACGGCCAAACCTCTAAACACACACACATGCCTACTTCACAGGACTACAGACTGTGAAATTATCCAATCAGAGGTGCTTGTCGGTTCGCAGATATCATCACGCGTAGGCCAACTGAGGTGAAACACATGCACTACGCACACTACAGAGAGGCTTTGAAAATTTCATAAAGTACCATTAAACTTTATGACACACCAAGTGAAAATAAAGGTGTTTGGAGGAATGGTATCAAAGTGTCACCGCTGAGTTGTTGGTTTCTTTACTTTTTATTTCTCTGCATAAACATTAGGTGTGGTTAATGTTACCACGAGGCTGTGCGAACAACTACCTCAGCTATTATGGAACAGATGCTGATCATGAATTATGACACAAGAACAGGCCTGCCCTAAGCATCTAATAACAATCTAAACAAAAGATATCACAAAGTGGAACTGGATGTCACACGTACTTTGTACGACATTTGAGGCATATTTTGTCGGTTGAAAGATTCAGCCGTCGAGGTACCACTTTGCACGTACCCCACGAAAGGGGGATAATATGAGCCAGTAAGTCAATAACACTTCTGCATTTAGAGCCGAGAGGGAACGATAAGCAGTGAAGTTGTTTTTCCATTTAAATTTGCTATCTCAGAAGAGAAGAATAACCTTGCTGCAGTGCACTTATGAAATATTGTCTGTGATGAATTAGTCCTTGGCGACCGTCTGGAATGTGTGTGCAGCCCCCAATCCATCTGATCTACAGAAATGTTTCAATCATTCACTCACAAAAGATGTCCAATGTCTTGACATAAGCGCCCGGGCTTTTCTAAAACGCCATTGACGTTTTATTTCAGGTGAAGTATGGCCGCTTCGGCTTCGTGTGGGATGCGGCGGTGCTGGAGTATGTCGCCAACAACGATGAGGATTGCTCCTTCTACACGGTGGGCAGCAATGCGCCGGACCGCGGCTACGGCATCGCCATGCAGCACGGCAGTCCCTACAGAGACATTTTCTCCCAGAGGTAGGAGTCACTCCCTCAAGGCAACGCTCGGTGGCATCACTGTTTGTTCACAATTGACATGCAAATTTGTGTAATTCTACTTCACAACTGCGACCGCCCCGCTTCCGAGGCTAGGTTTGTGTAAAAATGAATAACTTTCCCGAGATGAATTATCATATTTATTCTCTCCTTGTCTAAAGGTCAAACCGGTTTTCCATCAGCACTTTAAATTCAGTTTGACAAAATAGAAAATGTCCACTCTGATAAAATTCTGCCTTCGGGGATGCTTGAAAATCGTCTCCTCGGGCCAGGCGGCAACTAATAGCAGAATAAATTGTGCGTTCTGTATATCTTCCAGGAGGCAGATTGCACTCTGTCAGCCTGTGAGAAGCTACACTGCTTAGCATTAGCATCAGCCTTTTCTTCACTGAGATTCACACATCATCTGACAATCTTTCAAGAGACACATACCGACACAACCTATATGGCTGGATTTACACTGCAGGTGCAAGTGCCCAGTTACAGGTTGTCCATAATGATGAGACCAAAGTCTCAAGATGCCATTCCCGTAAAGACAGTAATTGTATTTCATAATTCTTTTCGAAGAAATTGTGGTTTTTTGCCAGTTTCTAGGTGGCCTTCACAGTCACAGGCAAACATATCCTCAAGATTTGTCCAACTGCTACCACATTTGAACCACGTATACTAGATGTGGTCGACATTAAACTATTATTAAAAAAAACGTTTTCCCTGTTGTACGTGGTTAAAGCATGGCAGCAAACTGTAGTAACTTGCCTTAAAATGTGAAACTCTAATAACTCAACTCCATAATGTCAGAACAGAACCAAACGTGTGATGATACCATTCGCAGGTACTCCTTACTGACTGGAATGTGTCTGTATCAGCAATATACTTTCATCACTGGCATGGGCAGTGTTCTGTATGAAAGGCTACTGCTTCAACATGTAACCCACTAAACAAGATAATCTTGTTGATAGGAACAACAGCTCAATCAAATTACACGTGACTGAGAAAGTCTCAATCGCTTGTCAATCGGAATTATGCATATAAATCCCTGGCGTCAGGGCCGGCTCATGCATAAACTGAAATAGGCAGATGACACGAGTGCCGTGGACTCTAGGGGGTGCCAAAACTCAAATGAAAATTCACCTCCAATATAATATTCAAACTATTTCTAAATAATTATTTCAGATCAATGAATGAAGAGTGAATTGAAATGAATATAAAAAAATCCAATAAGTGAAGCAGAGCAAGGTGTATTTTGAAATCAGCGTTCCTGCCCAGACGGGCACTCTGCGTCACCTGCATCTGGATGAACTCTTGAGTTCTCGGGTGGCGGGTTTGCTTGAAATGGTGTATGAAAAACAAAATGATTCCGCTATCAGCACAATTTAAAATGATCACATTTTTATATTTAAAAAAAATCACATTAAAGGGCACTATGACAATGTAAATAATTTTTTAAATGTTAAACGACAAAGTTAAAACAACCGTGACAGCCAAATTTGTTGTGAACAAAAGTGAAACATGAGTACATCTAAAGCCCGGTTCACACAACAGGATAATCGGCCCGATTTTAGCCCAGAATCTCCCCTCCCACAAATCGTAGGTCGGCCCCGATTCTTATAATAGCACCAAAGATAATTTTAGAGGATAATCCTGCCGTGTGTTGTGGTATGCTCAGACTGATCTTGACCGCTTGGGAAGACGTCCGACTTGCAATCGGGGATGTCGGATTGTGGCCCGACTTCGCACTATGTGTGTTGTGCCCCGAGGACAAACCGCCCAAAGACAACCTGGGTGGACTCCAGCACACCCACAACCCTTCGGGAGAAAAAGCGCTTCAGAAAATGGTTGGATGGATGATAATAAGAAATACTCCTCCTCTGGCTGATTGATATAGTCCTCTTTGGGAGGAGGGGCAAATGTATGTCCCCAGAGAACTTTGTAAACATGTCAAAAGGAACAAAACTATCCAGAGCACAGGGAAGGAAAAAAGAGGAGGGAAGAAAAAAAAGAGGAGGATAAAATTGGAGAAAGAGACATCAAGTTGTTGACCCTGTTGGTATGCTCAATTAGGTGTCACAACAGCATGTCACTCACATGATTTGTTTGACAGTAGCCAAACAGTCATGAAATTAAGAAAATGTTCCATTTTATATTTGTAATGGTGTGACGTTATCATACACGCAAATTAAAGACAATATTAAAAATGTTCACTTTTCTTATAAGCGCATGTAAATGAGCGTCGGAGGGTGCGTCATTTAAAATCTCGGCTAGGGCCTGGCCCTGCCTAGCGTTCCAAGTTTGACCACCTATTAAAACATGTTTTCATAGGTATTTACAAAAAACACACAAACTCCTAAAGATTCACCTATTGGTGATTATTTTACACATGCACTCAACCAAATCTGACGATGCACACTGTGAATTCCAAATAATTTGCATCAATGATTGCCTCACGGACTACCTTCGTTGTTTTACCGATCCAGTGATGATCATGCCTGGCTGTTTCCTTGTAAGTCCTCAGATGCCTAGCAGCCCCGCATTGCAGCTGCAGTCGTATAAATCCAAGGGTTTCTTGGTGACCTGCATATGGAGCGCTCGTGCCTTCAGATAACAGCTTTCTCTTTTAATCATTGTGCGCAGGGATCATTACAAGAACAGGGAAAATATGGAAAGCTGTTATCATCAGTGAGCTGTCACGGTTCTATTCAATTTCTATATATTGTAAGTTAAATGGTAGGTTACTCCATTTTTTTTTTCAGTGTGATTAGCAACATTTGATATGTTTTGAAAGTGAGCCTTTTTCCTTTACAAGTGTTTCCAAGCAGAATTATTATGTTCCTCATTATCTCTATCAACAAGATGCTAATTAGAAGCCCATTTGTCCAACTGTTTTTTGACCATACAAACCACACAGCAATCACAGGACGGTGTGTTTCATTGTGTAAACAGCTCTATTAAAATACCACTGATTAGCCCTCACGTACCTGGTTCATGCTAAACTGGAATTAAAAAACAGTTGAGATGGTTCATTTGCCATCAAGTAAACAAATATTTATGTTATTACATTTACTTTAATACTGGCTTCAGTACAAAACTGAGAGGGAATATTGGAAGGGATGATGCAGAGTGCAAATGTGCATATGGGATCTTAAACGCAGACACACACACGAAGAAAATGCGACATATTTTATAAAAGGCCAACATCTGCCTGTAGCATTCATAGTCTGACAACTCACATTCATTGTAGTGACAAAGCTGCAGTTCTAGGGACTGTGTCAGTCATCTCTTGCCACTTCTCTTTATTTATATTTAATGCATGTATATGACAGTACAAAGTAAGGACAACAACGAGAAACAATTTTTGCCCACAATGTTTCTTTCCAGCCATTTAATTCCGTCATTTATTCTGTCGATGGAAGTTGTTAGTGTGATCCATATCAATAAGCTCTTTCAATATGTTGAAAGGTATTGGACAAAGATCACTACTGGATCCACTTAAGATTAGCAGTATTCTTGCAAAAAATAAATATTCTTATAAATACTATTCATATAAGTACCTTAATCAAGTATTTAAAGTGGAAGTCAACCCCCCAAAATTCTGTGCAATAATATGTTCTATGCACCTTCACTCGTCAAACGTGGCGTTCTGATTAATATTGTGTCTGTGGGATATTAGTTAAGCAGAAAAATCCACCTGTTTTTAGCCATCTCAGTGGGCAGGCATTTTGTCACTTTTGTCGACTGAAAATGACATCACAGTTACTCAGGGCTCAGGTAACAATGGTGGCTTAGCTTCAGAACACAGGTGAGCTGGGATTGGTTGTTAGCACAGCCCTAAGCAGGTGATAAGTCATTTTCAGTTGACAGCAAGTGACAAAATGGCCTCCCCGAAGATGGATAAAAATGGGTGGATTTTACTTCTTAAATCATATTCCACAAACATAATATTAATCAGAATGCCGTTTTTAGACTAGTGGGCCTGCATAGAACATATTATTGTAAAGAAAAGTTTTGGGTTGACTTCCTTTTTAAAGACGAAGTTGCCTATTTTTGAGAGTTCTCCCTACGGTCAATTTGAATCAGTATTTATTTTGTAAAAGAGCTCTTATTGCCAAAAAGATACCCACATGAATCTAAATAATTCCTAACATCAACAACAACAGAAATCAGTAAGAAACAAAGTAATCGTACGCCATGGCTTGGGAGGAACTCTACATTTTGCTTGTGAATGTTTGCCGTAGTATTCAACTTACTTTCTCTCAGCTACTACCTGTAACTCCCCAGAGGTATTTTTAGAGATGAGGAAAGACTGATTGTCTTTAGCACTTTAGAGAGAGAGAGAGGGGAGGCTATTGTCTTTAGAAATAGACAGCCTCCTTTAACATCCTCATTTTCAACCACTTTGTTGTGAAGAAGAAGCTATTGCTAGAGGTCAGGTGAAGCGCCTCCATCTGGGTGTGTTTGCTGCAGCAGGAGAACAGATGCAGTGGCTGAC
Organism: Filicampus tigris; assembly: GCF_054856515.1. Lineage (NCBI taxonomy): Eukaryota > Metazoa > Chordata > Actinopteri > Syngnathiformes > Syngnathidae > Filicampus > Filicampus tigris. Next base: position 6,017,665 of record NC_141221.1, read on the forward strand.
TTTGTGTTTTCGTCTTTGTGTGTTGTGTGTTTTTTGGATGGATGGAGACAGCCTGCAGATTAGCCAGATGCAGAAAAGTCCAGTGTAAAGGAACAGTCTACTAATTTCAATGCATACAAGTTGTTTTGACGTACTTAGAAGAAATGATTGTCGAGGGGAGTCTGAAGCCTCACTCATGGACACACACACACACATATATACTTATACATATACATATATATATATATATATATATATATATATTTCTCTGCTGTCATTTTCTCTGTATTCTTTCACTCATTTTTGACATTGGTATTTTTCATTATTCGTCTTTTATTTTTAATTATCATTTGGGATCTGACCTGCATGTACTTCCTGCACTGATTGCGGCTGAAAAATATTTAAACAAAAACCTGCAAATGGCATCTTTGTTATGCTCATTCATCCTCCTGACTGGTGAAAATGAATCTGGCTTTCTGAATTTAATGACCTTAGGGAGGTTTCACCGAATTTACATTTAAAGCCAGCCGAGTTTGCCTTTGTCAGTGTTCACTTGACAGCTTACTTATTTTCTTTTCATATCTTACCCAAACAATAAATTGAGGTTAAACTAGTGTCGCTTGTGTTGAAACAAATTCTCCCACTCAAAGTTCTCAGATTGTATTGTATTAAAGTGCTGCAGGGACCACTGAAAAGAAAGTTAGCCCTGTATGGCTCTTACAAACTGTTTTCTCAATGCTTTTAGTATTCTGGCAAGCAGCGCCCAGGGCAATAAATTTGTCAGAAATACATTACAGTTTAAAAATCTATCGATGAACTGACTTGTGAAAGTTTTGTTATTGCCGACCTTGAAGAAAAGCCCAATAAGCATCTGAAATGTATTCTGTAAAGTACTTACAATATAGATAAAAGGCATCATTGAAGTGCACATAAAACTGCTTTTGTCCGAGTAAATCTCTCATTTTGAGTCCCAGCAGAATGCTTGTAAAAAGGCCATGCAGACCTTGTATGTATAACATCCATAATGTAATGTTTACGTTGCTGTCACTGGCAATCTCTCAAACGCCGCCCACACACTTAGTGCTTTCATTAAATCTTTATTATTCCCAATTAATGACAGCAAGGTCCCCCTCTCACACTCGCAATGTGTTAATGACGGTTAATGAACATTTGACTTGACTCTGTTGTTTATCCTGTTCCAGCTTTGATGATCTGCTCCGCTTCACCCACACACTCTGCCTTAATGAGGCCTAATTGAAAACTTAGCTAACACACGGAATCCTCCAAACACTTATTGGAATTACTGAGCTTTGCTAAGTTTGCTTGTGGGACCAAAGACCTTTCATCCCCCGCTTGTAAGGCTTGCACGTAGAAACGGGAGCGCGGCGACTCCATGACTAGCACTACAAGATCACAGTGGGATAGTCTCGTTTTCTGTGTCCTGCTTTCCTCTGTGTTCTTAATCCCGTAGTGGTCTGTGCGGCTTGCCTGCCTTCTTATGCAGCAGGACCTTTAAAGTTAAATACAATAAGTTCCTCGATGCATGTTGCCCTTTCATGACCCTAGGAGCTCCCTTTTTGTTATAATTTCACAATAAAGATGTAGCTATACTGGCAAACATTTATGATGATAGTAATAAAAATCAACACTATGCAAATCTGAAAAATTGTTCAATAAACATATGCTTAAAGATGTTTCATCAAAGTTGAGCTTTATTTTTTTTTTTATTTTGACACCAATATTTTCCTTTTTGCTGAAAATGAATATCTGCTCCAGTTATCGGTTATCGGCCTCCTTGACTGCTCATAATCATTATCGGTATCGGCCCTGAAAAAAAACATATCGGTCTATCTCTAGTCTAGAGTCAGCCCAGAAAAATATTTTTTTGGGGGGGGCTGATAAAGGAAAAAGACTTGCTAGTGATAGTGTTGGTAACACTACGTATACTGTATTTGAAAAGGCTAAGGCGCTGCAGAGTTTTATGCTCGCGAACACACTGTGTTATTTCTTCATAATAAAGTTTGTTTTCACTTATTTCTCCATTGTTCTGAATTACTTTCTAACTACACAGAGAGAAAAACATTGTAGCCGAAACTTTATACTGGTGAATGAACTGATTAATTCTCTTTGTATTCATTTCATCTGGGAACCGAAATATTCCCTATTCACACACACATACACCCACACACCCGTACACACCCCTTCCTGCAGTGTACTGTGAATCCACCCCAAAAGCACGAGGCTGTCTTTTTCTACTTTAATGTGTGTTAGTCGTAGCTTCTTGCACTCAATGATCAGTGTGGTATGGCTGATTAATATTTGATCATCATCGATCTCAGCTCTGTCTAATGTGTCTTGAGTCAGCTGAAATTGTCCCTGTTCATAATCATTTCAACGCTCACTTGGAACACGGTGTGACTGTGTAACACAGAGGTCAGCATGTTTTGGCCACCATAAAAATGTGTCTTGATACGACAAGGATGATCACCATAGAGAGTAGAATTTGGCACTAGGAATGTGTCTTGATCAAAAACTGAATCAAGTATGCACAACCAGTGCTCAGTGTCTTGACGGCTATTGAAGTCTAGCTGTGCTCCCGCCTTGTTCTTCCAGCTTTTATCCCCCCCAAAACACAGGAAAACGGCTTTAATAAGATGAGCCCCTTTTCAATAATTGGATGCATGCCACTGATTATTCTTGCCGGTCTTGATTTGTACACAGTGACCTGCTACTGTGTTGAACAAATCAACAAAATGACTCAGTCCAATGTCACTGCTGTTTATCATAGATTTGGACTCATTTCACCGCATGGATAGAATTCATGGGTCCAAACAAATGTTTTTAGTCTTTAGTCACCCATTCAGAATTGGATAATAAATCCATCCATTGTCTATACCGCTTATCCTCACAAGGGTCGCGGGGCGTGCTGGAGCCTATCCCAGCAGTCTTCGGGCAGTAGGCGGGGGACACCCTGAATTGGTTGCCAGCCAATCGCAGGGCACACAGAGACAAACAAACAGCCGCACTCACAATCACACCTAGGGACAATTTAGGGTGTCCAATCAACCTACCATGCATGTTTTTGGAATGTGGGAGGAAACCGGAGGACCCGGAGAAAACCCGCGCAGGCACGGGGAGAACATGCATTGGATAAAATACTTAATAATTCCTAAAATGAACAACTTACTCTTGTTTTCACATAAATAGTGAATTATAACAGTAGGTGTTCTCATTGGGCTGTGAGGTTCGAATAAGTGTAATGGCCTGAAATTATTCATTTCTATGAACCGGGGTGCTCACATGGTTATTTGTTTACACGTTAAACAAAGGTGTAACCATCTTTTTAAACCATTATTTCAACCGTTATCTACATTGACTGCCAGAATGTTTCTATAAAATCCACTGATCACACCCCCTGTTGACTTTCACAAAAGCTCAGAGCTGTCATTTTGTTTTTAATTACGACTGAATTCCAACAACCTGAGGCTATGAACATAATGTTGACAATTTTTGAAATTTGAAGTGTTTTTTGTTTTTTGTTCGTTTTGTTTTGAAGACGAGTTGAGACTCTGAACATACTAGTGCGGGTGAAGGCTGATTGCTGTTATTTCGGTTTAATAAACCACATGCTGGAAACAGATAATTGACAGTAAAGGTGTATTTTTGCATACAGTTTTTATTTTAAAGATGAGTAAATACTGCAGACAATGGCGGGTACCTGATTTTAGTGTAAAATATAAATGATGCTTTAATGACGTGAGGTTTGTGGCAACATGGCATTTTTATTTTGCCACCCATCTTTTCAAGCAGAGAGGAATTCTTCTCAGCAGATTTTCAGCTCATAAATTTTCAGTTTGGCATTATTTTCATACATCATTCTATGATTTCCAACAAATCCGCCTAAAGGTTCCAGGTGTAAGTTTGTGCTTTTGCTTTTTTACTACTTTGTTGTAAAACAGTTCACAATTGGGAAACAGTTTAAATGTGACAAACACTGTTGTAATCAGGCAGCAAAGAGAAACGATGTTTACGTCTCGGTTCAAGCTGTATTGGAATTCATTTGGGAACATGGTGCCATTGAGTGACTGAAGTTTTGTAGTTTTGGTTTGTGAGCCTGAGCGTGGAAACCCTCTCTGTCTTGCTCGACTTTGAGAACAATGCTCCTGATTTCATTGCGTAAAAGCGACAAGTTAGCTGGTCATTTTCAAAGTCTCATGCATTCAAAAGCAGGACCGCTGTGTGATTGAGATTTATATTAATAAATGATCTATATTATAAATGAAATACATGTATTTTACAGAGTCACTGATAGTGTAGTGGTACACACGCCTGAGTTGTGTGCGGGCAGCGTGGGATCGATTCCCGCTCAGCGACGGTGTCTGTGTGTGCCCTGCGACTGGCTGGCGACCAGTTCTGGGTGTAGTCTGCCTTCGGCCGTTGACGGCTGGGATAGGCTCCAGCACCTCCCCGCGACCCTGTATAGGATAAGTGGTTTGAAAGATGACACATGACACATGTATTTTAAAAATTAATACATTATTCATCCATCCATTACGCAAACTGCTTATCCTTACAAGGGTCGCGGGGGTGCTGGAGCCTATCCCAGCAGTCTTTGGGCAGTAAGCGGGGTACACCCTGAACTCGTTGCCAGCCAATCGCAGGGCACACAGAGATAAACAAACATTCACACTCACGATCACACCTAGGGGCAATTTAGAGCGTCCGATCAACCTACTTTGTATGTTTTTGTTATGTGGGAGATAACCGGAGTACCCGGAGAAAACCCAGAATATGCAAACTCCACCCTGGAAGGCCGGAGCCCGAATTTGAACCCACGACCTCTGCACTGTGAGGCGGACATGCGAACCAGTCATTCACGGTGCTGCCCGTAATACTATAATAAAAATAAAATGAATATAATAAATATAATACTATTTATGAAAAAATATATATGATCATGTGTATCCAACCATGGGTCAGACATCGAGATACGAATCCATTCTTAACTTTGGTGTATCATTGGAGCCCAATCACTCACCAATCTGGATAATTGAACTTGAAATGCAGTGTCCTCTGAAAAGACAAGTTTCATGCCCATCTGCCTCCAGCCACCACAAACGCCAAACAAATCTGACATTCTTTTCTGAAGACGAGGAGAATTTTTTACACAGTACAGAGAAAATATGATCCTGGATGAATCAGAAGCACCGGACGGCAGCGACCCGCATGAGAGCCCACTGATGATGTGAGCGTTGTTAAGCCAGTAAGTGAGCTGTCAGCCCAGTGTTGTTCTCATTTAAGGAGCTGACAGTCTCACGTTCATCTCAGAGCAAACAAACTCATTTCAGCACTACATGTCCATCTACCGTGCTCATCTTCTCCCTCCTCTCAGCTCATTTTATTCCACACGCCTCTGCTTTTTGTCCATTTCATCCTTTAGTCTTTTCTCCCTTGCCGCCTCCTTTTTCCCCCTCACTGCCTGATTTTGTCGTCAGACCTCCATCTCAACAGAAGCTACTCTCAATTTCTTACTCTATTTTCCATCATGTCCTATGAGTCACTCCAATCGCTCCCCTCCACCTCTCACTTCACGGCAACTTCCCACTTCCACTGTCTCCGACTGAGAATTGTGTTTGCGGCCGAGGAGGCGCGCGAGGGAACAGTCACTGAGAAAAGTGAATGTTGCTGCCGCAGGAATATTCTGCGCTGGTAGTTGTAGTGCAGCCGCATGGCAACACTTTGCAGCTCATCGCCTCTCGTGGAAGCAGTTACAAGGATGTCAACGCAGTTCTGAAAGGCTCTCAACTGTGCCGCCTGATGCATGATCATCAAACTCATCTGCATGTAAAATTATTGCAGCTGCTGCTCGTCGAGGAATCGAGGCATATGTGCCTTTATTCTCAGGTGAAATAGAATTCCAAGATACAAATGTAAAATTCTTTGTTCAAGCATAAAGAGGTTTTTGCCAAGGTTTAAGTTAGGCTTTATGACATATGGTTGGTCAATCAATGAAGAAACGATGAAATATGTTGAACCCTCCAAAGTAAGTTTAACCACATTTTTCTGGGCAAATGTGCCTTTAAAGTATCTAACAAAAGCTGGACCTCAAACCATCATCATGGGCTCCCAGCATTGGCAAAGACACATAATTGTAGTGTTAGCTTTTATAGAAATGGAAATGGAACTTACTGCAACATAGGCCTTGTCTACACGTAGCCACGTTTTTTTAAAAAACGTATATCCCCTACCCCCGAATTTGTAGGTACAGAAGAAGAGTACTGTTTACTTCTTTTTTTTTTTTAATTTTGCACTCAACCAATACTCCATACATTTACTAAATACTAAAAACTAAACTAAAAGTATTCAAAAATAAATAAATAAACTTGCTTGCAAAAATTAATTAAACCTAACTGAATAAAAAAAAAAAAAGCAGTTAAGTCAAGACAAAATAAAACCCAACTACAATGCTCTGAAGACCCTCCTCCGTCCACTCCAGCAGTGGTGCAGCAGCACAGCTTAATGTCTTTTAGCATCCATTTCGCTCCCGTAGGAATATGATTGTAACATTTGCAGCTGTTAGAAACAGCGACGATATCAAATGTGACACATTGCTTTTTAAAAACACACGTCCTTGAAGGCTTTTAGTTGTTTAGCCTCCTTTTTGTGTTCAATTCTAACTATATTTAATTGAGACATTTTTGTTGACACTGACTGACACAAAGTCAAATTGGCTTTGCCATATCAACCTAAATATAGCCTGCATCCCAACCCATGATGATGATAGGAGCTGACGCACTCTAAAAACTTTGACGCCCTATCACACACAATTTATCGTCGTTTCCTTAACCCAAAACCTACCACCCTCCCTTCTCAGTCTAAATCACTCACCCACCCGCTCAAATCAATTAATAATGCGTGATCACCCCACTATCAAGGCTGCTGCCCTCGTTGCCATGGTAACATCCAATCCGCCTCTGCAGAGAGCGTTGTGTCGGGGACCTGAAGCACACACACAAACCGACACACACGTAAGGTCGACATTTGCCTCCAACGCCGCGCGGGCAACCTTCTCCTCATTTGCTTTTAACATCGAGTGGGATTGTTAAAGTCATTATAGAGCTCCCCAGTCAAAGTCGACGATCTTAAAGCAAGGTGATAAGGTATTAGGCGCGCACACACACAAAACCGCTGTTTCATGAACACATTACCACACACGCATGCACTCATATTGTTTACGTAGCTACTGACCATTAAAAACATGAAAATGCACACCGAGGTCGACTGACACTTACTGTAAATCACATTTCATCTATCACACAAAAAGCTAATCCCCTAATACATCAGACTAACAGTGACATTGAGACCTAAATTGCATTAAAATTTATGCCTGATTTAGCGCGTTGTTGCGGAATTTCAAAAGACATGACACACAGAGGTGAAAAACTAAATGTGATCAATGTGAATATATTCATACTGTACACAATTCCTTGTATGAGAGTCAAGCTGCCAGGCAACAAAAAAGCTAGATGAAGTCCTGAGTGAAGGTTGATAGATATGGTGGGGGACGACATGAGAGCAGTTAGTATTAGAGAGGAAGAAGGGGAAGATGGGCTTAGATGGAAAAGGATGTCATGCTGTGGAGCCCCTGAAGAAAAAGAAGAGACACAATAGTCACAATTCCAAGTAATTCAAGTCATTATGTCCGATTAAGGATGAGTGTGCTACGCTGCTCAGGGTACAAAGGACCCCAGTAGAAGGGGGAAAATACAGTACATGACAAACTTTAATTTCTGTGAAACCTTTGGGCACTGATTGACTTCCAACTTATTGTCATTTCAAAAAACATTTTACCATAAGAAGTCATGTAAAGTGGAAACATTTCTTACTGGCTAAAACTGTCGCAATCCACTCTGGATGACTGTAACACTGGAAAACACCAAACGTGAAATCAGCCACATGCTGCATCACAGCGTAACCGATCACATTATATGTTCTCGTAAATTTCCATTAGACTATCATCACACATCTAACTCTTTATGCTTGGTTGAAATGAAATTTTAGCATTCCTAACTGCAAAAAAAAAAAAAAAAATCAACTGTAGGATAAAGGTGAAATGGCTTTAAACAATTTTACGGATGATTTGGCGCACTGTATTATTCGGTGCAATATCAACGAAAGGGTCTATTTGAAAAAATTTTCATACATATGGAGCACTGCGCAATATCTTTTTGAAGTATTGTATGTTAAATAGTTTATTGTAATTCTACCGTATGTTTATTTGATAGATTTAGCGCAATTATTCTGGGATCAGCCCTGACACAAAATATCGGGTTGCACCGCATGTCTTGCTTGCTTGCTTGCTTTCGTTCTCCGTCCAACTACACGGGGGTTGGTTGGAGAAGAGGAGGGGATCCTACGACAGACATAAAATACAGTTTAAAAATTGCTATTCAATCTGGTCACCTGTGGGTGTATTATTACTGTGGCTAATGCTAAATTGTAATGCTATTTTGGTTGACAGTTCAACAGCTGGAAACAAGACAATGTACTCACCATTATCCAACCTTTTTTGCTCGGTCCCGGTAGCTATTGGAAGCTGGCTGTGTCGTGTATCTCGCAGTCCCACATCATTGGAAACGCGCCGCTAGCAACACTCAGCGTGCATTCGGTCTGACCACAGCATTAGACTAGTAGGACTATATTTCCCATGATTCTTAGACGCAGAAGCAGAAAGTAGTCCGAGAAAACATGGATGCCTGCTAGCGATCAGATTCAGATGAGAACGTGAACATGAATGTGAAAGTAAATAAGAAGGAATTTAACTTTAGCCTCTCGATCCCACAGACCGCATTGATATTGTCCCACATTGTAACACTGGAAACGCTTGGCTCACGTTCAGTCCGGTTGGAGTGGTACTACATTTCCTGTGATTTTTAGACACGGAAGCATGAAGTAGTTGTAGTTCCGGTATTACCAAAATGTGAATACCTGATAGCAACTATGTGGATGAGAATGCAAACGTAATAGCAAGGAAATTGAATTAAAGATGAAAAACTGACACTCGTCCATACCTAATGCGCACCAGATTACAAGGGATGCTGTCAATTAAAAAAAAAAAAAAAAAAAGTCACGGATTTTACGGAATTTTATGGGTGCCTTGTGGTCTGAAGAAAACAGTACTTACCCTTTGAAAACAGACATACAATTCAGAAACTACATTAAGGCTTTCCAATGTATTCAAATTGAAAACGCTAAAGATTGAAATAGTCATACACCCACATACAGTATTCCTGTTCCATCATACTAAGAGCAATTAAAGAAAGAATTTTCACAAGGACACACAATTCTTAATATTCTCACTTTGGCATTGTTTCTGAATAATTTACATTTTGCAATATTTCTATTGTCATCTGTGACACCAGAAAAATTATGTGTGATTGTGTGTTTTGGGGCTAAGGCATATTTCAGTGAGACAGCACCAGCCAAATTAGTGATCGAGACAGATGGTGTACCATGGGAAACCTTTGACTCGAGCCATGTTTTTGTCAGACTGCTGCACAGTGGCCTTTTATCCCGCCTGTCAGCCACAGGCTCCAGATAAATGAAGAACAATGGTGACCGCTATTGTGAGTTTCAAAATGATTGTCATGTCGATAAAGACAATACGTAGTTATTATACTGTATGTGAGTGTTTTAACTATTATTTCAGATGTCATCAGAGGTGCGCATCAATGTACAATGTCAACCGCATATTTCAGTTAAAAAAAAAATAATCTTTTCGAGCTAAGTATTTCACTACATCAGAAACCTTTATCAGACAGCCTTAGCACCAGAAATGTAAATCTTTCTTTTCGTAACATGAATATTTGTGCGCAGTGCTTTTGTTGTTTTAAAATGCTTAAGCAGAAGTTACTGTATGTCGATGTTCAAACATTGACTGCATTTAGTGCTGGGCAAGATGGAAAAAAATCTGATCACATTATTGGCCATTTTATATCAATAGTGATAAACCATGATATGTTTTCAGTTATTTTATAAAAAAAAAATATATATATATATACAACACACTATGATTACTTGCCTTTTCTCACTTTATTTAGAAGTGACATTAAGCAGACCTGTATCAAATGAGAAATGCATCCAATAGTCCTTGTTTGTATAGTGTCCCTTCCAAGCACTCTTACCAGCACGCATCGATACTAAAGAGGTCGATGTGTGGCTTTAAAGAAGAGCATTTCACATACTTGAGGATATTACTAAAAGAAAAAGAAAAAACAGTTACCTATATCTTCCAATACAGCGCCACAACTCCAAATCTCTACAGTATAATATAGTGCTTCACAATCAATTGTCAATATAAAAACTTTAAATAAATATATAACATCGTGCTCACCAGAGCAGCAAAGAAGTGTAGGTTACCTAGCCTCATAAAGTTCAGTTTTTCTTGAAAAGTGCACCTTGAAAGTGATTTTTTTAATCATGGTCCAATATCGTCCTCCATCATAAATCAAGCTTCGGCTGCACATAGAGCTGAACCAATCAGAAGTGATAGTAGCTGAACTAAACTCATCACAGGGTCTGTAGGATGGCTTCCCGGAGGTGAATCTACAATCGGATTGGCTAAAAGAAGAACCAGCGATTTCATCAAACCTGAATGAGGTTTTGTGATAACGAACACTGCGCAATGCAAATTTGGGTTACTGTCATAGGAACATAACTCTATGACCCCGCCTGTACTTGTAATGGCCTTTTTAAAATATGCTTGCATTGGTTGTATTCCACCACCCCTTTAATCAAAAGTTAGTCATCATTGAAATAATGAAAAAAATAAAGTTAACCTAAACTGGCAAACGCTGTGTCACACCTAAAAGTAGCAAAAAAATAGTTTTTGGCATCACTCTTATGGGACAATTTGTGTTAAATGATAGATGATGAGCTCCATGGGCAGGCAACATCCCAATAAAGGGAACAGGTACGGCACCCCACCCGGAATTGCAAATGCCTCTCATAGTTACTGCTGCTTAGTCAAATGGCATCAATGGTCTACTATCTGCTTTTAATGGAAAGACCGTAGGGGCTTTTTTTTCCTGATGCTTTTTTTTCCTTTTTTGCCAGGAAGCCTTTTGAGTTATTCTTTGTTGTTGTTATTGTACCTTTTTCTGCCATCACTTGAAATGCCAACATATTGGCATTTAATAACTATACGTTATCATCAAATAGATCACAAATCACTAGCTTGCAGCAATATACAGTAGTACCGTTATGCCCCGCATAATAATGTTAAATCAATCATAGTTTTTCTTTTTTTTTCTTTGTATGTTGACATTTTATCGGTCTAGTTTTCTCTTAGTTTTTTTTTTTTTTTTTCGAGGTTTACCAAACTTAACTGCTGATAAATCTGTATCTTGTATGAGTTAAATACTGTAAGTTGTTTAATTGATCGTCAATTAGCCACTGATTTTCTTTTAGTACGTTTGTTGTATGAAATTACAAGGGTTCCTCAGTTCCCAAAAAACAATGACCTCGTTTGCACAATGGCATAACACGTGGTACGCTCAGCTACTGCCATAAACCTACCTAGCCTTTTTCATTTGATTGTTTTATATTTATGGCCTAGTAGTGTTATTCATACAAATATGTACGGGAATTATGCCTTTACTACTGTTTTAGCATACGTTAATGTTAGACTGTGGCCTATACTGATTTGTGTACTCATTTGCGTTATATCACTGCCGTCGGAATGGAACTCTGTCGTAAACTGAAGACCCCGGATAAATTCACTCTTTCGCTCCACATTTATGTCAGGCTATTTACATGTTTTGGTGCTACTATTTTGGCTAGCAAAGGAGAGAGTTTAAATGAGCTCAGCAGTTCCAGCCTCAATTAGTTTAGGTATACATTTTTTTTTAAGTGGGTGTTCATATCTATTTGGACAACACAAACCGTGGACTCCATGTAATTTTTGTTATCATTAACATTAGAAGTGTGCCAGAGAAGTTGCCGGACTGGTGTCTCGAATTATATATCTCCAAACCAAACTACGAGTTTTCCCCTTTATTATTAAGGACAACACGATTAATCTGAATGTGTACAAAAAACTAGCAGCATTTACCTTTGTCAGTGTGTGAAAAGAGGCAAGAGTTGTGGCAGCTACACAATGACAACGCGCCTGCTCACACTGCCCTGCGCATCCTACAGTTCCTGGCTAAAAAGAACACTGCCATGCTGGAGCAATCACCCTACTCACCCGACTTGGCTCTTGGTGATTTTTTTTTTTTCCTTCAGTCCCAAGCTCAAGGGAGTCATCAACTGGGCACATTTTGTACATGTGGACGACATCAGGATGGCTGTGACGGAACTGCAGAGGATCCCGGAAGAATTCATCCAGGACTGTATGAAAGTGTGGCAGAGAAAGCTGGGAAAAGTGTGTTAGGAGAATTACTTTATACCGTACACCCTACCGTATACTGTATCTTTTGTGACACCAGTATGGAACTTTTCTGACACACTTTGTACATGCAGTACAGCATACAGTATGTCAACAGTACATATGTTTGACGAACTATGGATCCAGAAGAGGACATGTTTTTCTATTGAAAAAGTTTGAGGAAAGGCCTGAACATATTTGCTATGAAAAGACATCTGTCTTTTCCTTTAGCGACTCTTTTGACTTTTACAGAGATGGGAAAAGAGGCCCTATTTTTATGTCACCTTAAAATGGCCAGGTGACATCACCGTTGACAAACAAGTTAAAATGAGGTTCTTTATCACTTTTAGCTGACCTTGGTAAAACTTTCAAGGATTGACTTATATTAAAGTGGAAGACCTCCATTAATTTGAATGATATCTAGTTGAGGGCAAATCGCGTTGGAGCATTGTCCATTATCCCTAAGCATATTGGGTTGGGTCAAAGGAATTATCCAATCATTTCCAGTCCCAGCATGCATTTTGAATAAATTCTTACTCACATGGGCCCAGGAAGTAATAAGACAATGTCCCTAAATGACAGTGACATGGTTGTAATGCTGAGACTTTTCAGCAGATTCACAATGAAATGGGCCTTGTTTCTCCAGCTATTGTGGAGGAAATTAATTATGCAAAACATCTGGGGCTCATTTACATCTTTTGATGCCTGGCCATCTTGTGTGTTCCTTATAAAGACGAGGGACGTGCACTGCGATTGTTGTCAGCAGGCTGTCACTGGAATTACACAAGGGTTTTTGCTCCTCGAGGAAATTCCACTCATAATTATGCAACTTCTGCCGCATTGTACATATATGTGTGGGTTGTTAACTTTGTGATTTTCCTTCTAACCCTTGTTTGGTTTTATTTGCCAGTATGGAGGTGGTGTTATTTTGTCTGTAATGCATGTCTTGTGCTAGTCTGGTGAGCCTGAGCAGTCCCTTTGTATTCCCAATTTGCCCTTCCCCTTTTTGTTTCTCCTTGCCTCCACTCTAATCGCCTTTTTTTTAAACATCTAGCCAAGAACAAACAGAGATTTAGAATGCACATGTGTGTCTGTGTGTGTGTGTGTGTGCGTGCATGGGTGTGTGTGTGTGTGTGTGTGTGTGTGTGTGTGTGTGTGTGCGTGCGTGCGTGAATCCCCTTGCACCCCAACAAGGATGACCCACTGAAATCATAAGATGAAGGCTAACAGAGGGACCCCATCAACCTCTGAGCAGTATTCTCTCTGAAGCCATCAATCGCCGGACTAAGGCTAGGCTGCATAATGACATTGTGGCGGTGTACTCTTGCTGTGCTGCAAGACATATTAATGTTAGCCACGATGAGTTTGACAGCCCAATATGGTGTTCCAGGCTCAGGGAAGGGATATAATGGAACAACACTGCCCTCAAATGGAACATATCCTCTACAACAATTACAGAAACATCTGTGGTCTTGTCAGAATGTATTTTTTACCCTTCATATTTGCTTTGACTTTTATAATAATACAAATTATACAGTCCGTTGTATCAGTGATTCATTAAGGATTTAAGCATGTTCTTCTTTCTTTATGGTTGCAAATAACTACATTTGTTATCATTTCATAAGGCAAATTTATTCATTAACTCAAGCCTGGAAGTCAGCAAAGGTTGACAGCAATCCGTTCTCTGTTCTTTTCAAAATGTAATTTGGTCGACAATGAAAACTGAATTTGCCATTGAAATCCGTTGTATTGAGAATAATACTATAATTTATGAGTCCAAACTGTCAATATCACAAATGCTTTATTTTTTGGGGGCTAACTTTTTAAGTGACTGATTTACTACAGGTTTCTATAGCTACAATTGGGAATGAGCTTTATTGCTCAAGCAAATAGAAAAAGAAGCTGATCTAATAACTGGGCGTAAACAAGATTATTGTTTGCCTGCTAAACACCAAAATTACCCTGCAGTTAATTTTTCACTTTGTGGGAAGAGTATGTGCAAAAACATCAATTTAGCATGCTCAATGTGATTCCTCAAACCTGGGATGAATTGTGCTGGCTGATTTAGCATCTTTAGATACTGCATCTTGAAAGGCAATATATCATTATGCAGGCAAAGTTAGAGGGGATAACTTCTTCCACTTGTGTAAACATTTCTCAAATTCCAGAAACAAAAATTTGCGTACAACAATGCAATTTTGGAACTTCTGAATGATCTAAGGGCTGCCTTGGCGACAGCCACAAGGAGGAGTCATGTCATATCACATACAACAAAACTCCTTTCAACTCTCAATTCCTGTGTATCTTGGTCATTTTGGCACATGGTGACATTTGGCGCTGGCCTCTTCAAGGGTAGTTGTTTGGGGTTTTTCTGTCTCAAGTTTTAAACACAGTCTTGCACAGCATCCGATTCCCACACATTTGGACTGAGTTAAATCAAACAAAAAATTGCTTTTACACAGCCACCCAAATTTATCGGAGCAATCAATTTATTTCATGTAACTCGGTAATGTTTTTTAGCTTCTTCTTCTGACACTTCCAATTCCATCACTTTAAATTTATTTTGCACTTGCGGTGCTATATCAAATATTCTATGGTGAAAAAATTCAGAGCCACCCACTAAAGAATATAACCCTCTTCCATGAATTTGGTGGTCTCCATCACTTGCAAAGTGTTTGGGCCGCTGCACACCAAGCGACGCAACTGAACCAACAATCACAAACAGGGCGTGCAGTCTGTTAGGGGGGCTGTATACTGAGCGAAGCAATTAAATGCGACTGAATTAGATAATCACAAACCAATTTTAGTTGAGCAACTTCTGTCTCACATCTACTGACATGTTATGGAAGCATGACAATCCCTGGTGTTCTTATCCGGAAACAATTATTTATTATAGTAATACTAAGAAAAGAAATAGGTGACAATAACAGAGAGAGTGTGGATATTTAAGAGTCTATTGACAATCATATTCATTGAATGCACTCGTGCTTTTCAGCGATGGCGACTCTTCATGCTTGGCTTTATAGACACGGGCTCATAAATTATTAAACATTATAAATATGGTTAAGCGTCACTCTGAAACAATATATATTGTGTACACTGTATTGGTTGCTGTAGTGGCCAGTTGGGTCTTCATGCCTGGAAACATCATTTTTGTTGTGAAACATCAACATGGAACATGGTATCTTGTATTGGCAGTTACATCTGGAACATCAGGAGTAGCTCATGGTGGGCCACTCATGAAAATGCACCCCATACACTGTGCAATACTTCAGCTGGGATCCCAGTAAATTAGGCAGCAAGTCTTTAAACGCTGCACCGTAAATATTCCGTTTTAACGACTAAACATCCCGTCGCTGTTGCACCTTGCGCATCTCATTTCTTAACACTAACTCCAAAGTACAAAACCATTTAAGATAATGTAAAACATTAAAACACAACAATATAAATCACTTTACCTCTTGATCCCAAATTACAAGCTAGCTAAACAGTAGTAGCCTGAGAAGCTTAAGTAGCAGTCTGCATTAGACAGAGCAAATGGATGAAACTCAAATTCAGACAGAAATACAGACACAGAATTCAAAGTCCTTTGTTCACAAACGTTTGGTCAAGAACCACCTCCATTTTAGAGTTCTATCAACCCAATGAGAATTGGATCCAAAACAGGACATGTTAAATATTTCAGTCTTGAAAGTGTTGGGTCATCAAGGTACCACCGTATTTACCTGTCTGTGTGTTTTATCGACACCCCTAGAATCTTGGAGCTTCAGCAGAATGGCGACATGGATATACTTAAACTCAAGTGGTGGCCAAAGGACAGCCCCTGTGAACTCTACAGCTCGGTTCAATCACGACAAAGCAACGCCCTGGACATCCATAGCTTCGCCGGCGTCTTCTGCGTCCTGGCGGCCGGCGTGGTGCTCTCCTGTCTCATTGCCATGGTGGAAAGCTGGTGGTCACGGAGGAAGGGATCCAGGGTCCCCTCCAAGGAGGTAAGCAATTGGCTGCGTGACGGGATGGTTGTCGACAGTAGAGAATCAATTTAAGAATAAGGACTACGAGGAAGAACAGAAAGCAATGGTATGAATGAATGATATGTCAGACCTAAAGATAGTAGAATAGTCATTGGGCATAAAGCCCTGGAACCATCCAGAACATTACACAAAATAGGCACATTCATCATCTTCCTCTCATGAAACACTTTTTGCACTCCACCTACATTGTTCTTCATAAGAGGACTACATTTATTACAAGGCG
The DNA here is from genome assembly GCF_054856515.1 of Filicampus tigris. NCBI lineage: Eukaryota > Metazoa > Chordata > Actinopteri > Syngnathiformes > Syngnathidae > Filicampus > Filicampus tigris. Next base: position 6,034,328 of record NC_141221.1, read on the forward strand.
CTTCTGTCAAAAATAATCTGGAAGATACTGCGTCAGCTCTCCTGTAAGTGGAATTGATCTTTGTGGATACTTATGCATTTACAACCTACAATGTCATATTCTTTTTTTCTGCTTTCACCCACTACGAGCAGTTTAATTAGCTTTAAAGCATTCTGCCACATTATTAATCTTACAAGTCATCAACAATGTGGTCACAGCCAGCAAAAGATAAAAAAAGACATTCTCCTGTCTGATGCAAACTGAATGTGCATGTGAAGGGAACGCTGCTGTTTGTTTTTGACATCACACACGCATACAGTGGAACCTCCAAAGTCCATTCTGTGACCAACAAATGTTCCATTGTAAACAATTCAATGTGATTTTTTTTTTTTTTTGCATGTTTTTTTTTTCCCAGACACAAATTGTTGGCATTGTAAAACCAGGCAATGGCTCAATGTCCTAATTGTCATGGAAGTATTAACAGCTATACAGCAAAATCAAGAAAAGTTATTCCTACTGAGATTCTGATGTTGTATGGATATTGTTGGAAATAGCATGAGTTGTATGTGTGTCAAAAAGGATTTTAAAGAAAAAAAAAAAAAAAAAAACATATTTTTATGATCACCCCCTTGTGATGCTCAGTGAATTAAAGTCTCACGAAATTTCACGATGATTTCATCATTCATGATGATGGAACATCGGCTTTAGTTTGTCTTATAAGGCATATTTAACCAGAAATGTTTGGTTGAACTTTTAAGCCATTTGTCTTGGGAGGTTCCACTGTCACTTATTGTCCTTTACTTATTCTAATTCAATACAGTGCCAGAAATAAACACCCAATGACCACCAATCCGGATCATTCCATAAGCCTTTCTGACCAACAATTCCTCTCCGAATATTCCATCCTTACATATTTTAATCATGCTTTGGACCTTCTTAACTCAACTGGAGTTGTTTGATCATCTTTTCCATGAACACAGCAATATGTCCATAAAATGGGTGTTTAAAATAAATCAAAGGCTTACTAGTAATAATACAATGTCAGATGAGGTTTTGAGGAAAATGTTTACTGCAATCATTTCCCAATAGTTCTTTAGTTCGATCCAGGTGGTCGCTTTTTAGTGTACACCCACATTGACGTCTGTTGTTTTATAAAAGCTTTATTCGTACTTAATTGAGCCGCATTCCCTGCTTCATAATGTGGCAGAGCAATCCCTATTGTCGGCGGTAGTAATCGCCCACTTACTTTGATTCCACTCAGAACAGAGGATGTTGATATTGTCAAAAGCTACAAAAAACAGCCGGGCTCTTTTTCAGAAAAGCTGCAATTTTCCCTGACCGCAGAACAGTCAAAAATGGTGACTCACAACACTAAACATGGACATTTACACACTTGGCGCTCTCCTCAAAAAACAGTGGCACCTTGTAACTTAGCAGCAGCGCACTGTGAAATTTCCAATCAACCCCTTTGTGCTTGATCACCCCAGCAGGCATATCAATTGAGGCAATCAAAGTGTTTTCCGGGAGCATTTTCATGATAGAAACCCTGCAGTCCTTGTAATGTGGACGCTTTCTTTGCTCCGCCAGAGACGAGAGCGCGTAAACAAAAAAAGGCTAATGGCAACAGCTTTACTCGCTTTTCCATTAATAGATTAAAATCACACAACCGTGGGTCACTTTTACCATTAGCATTCGTCGCATCCAATCTCTTAACCTTATCTGGCTAATCCCATCTCTCTGCACTCCCAAGTACAAGGGGGCCAATGTTTAAGTAGATGACTTTAATCACAACTGCAAATGTGATCATCCAGAACATGCCACAGATGAACCAAAGCAAATGCAATTATACAAGAAATTATCTTTACAGTTATCTGCGAGGCAATTAAGAATGTGTTACCAACATTTTTCGGAAACTCACTTTGAAGTAGCACATTTAAGCAGATAACCTAGCCATCAGGTTAAGAAAATAGCTACGTGAAAATACAGTAAATTGAGGTGATAGGTACCGTAGGTATAGATGAGTTGTTGATTAGCATTTGTGTAATTGCTTTGGTGACCCCAGACCGCCCACTTTAGCATCTTTAGCCATAATTAATGCAATGCTTGTACAATTTTTTTGTTGGACGAGGGATGGACATTTATTAAAATGGTGCATCTGGATGTTTTATGGATGAGTAGTTGTGCTTTAACACATCCTTCGGCCTATTTGATTGTCAAGTTGTATCCGCTGTCTAATGTTTATTCCTCAATAGAAAACTCTGAACACCTCTGCATACACAAGTAGGAACTGAAGGACACATGCAGAGTCCTCCCGTCCTCAATGTCGGATCCTCTGGCGTGAAGCATTTACAAAAAGATTCATTGAGAGCAAGGCAACACGTTTGACAGCCGGCTGATGGCAATTTAGTTCCCCCTATATTATGACTGCCATAATTTCATAATGCACTATCTTATTGCTTCAGTAAATCAAGTTAAACAAATTAAATAATTACCCCACATGCCCCCTGCTCATTACTTAGACATCGAGTACGACTGACACACGTGCATTATGTTCCATTTGGAAGAAGGGACCAGGCACTAAATACAAAAATCAAGACAAATTGTTCCCACAGTGTGACTCCCTATAAAATATATCATAAATTCTAATACAAGGTTAGAGAGCACAACGTTCTAATTGCGTGTTATTAGAGGCTATGTTCACACTGTTCACATTCTGTTATCTTGTTCATTTTGGTCAAGTATGAACGTTATCGTCTCATCCCTTGAAACAAGGGGACCGAGACCACTCGAAGTTATTGGAATAGTTTGTCACACGGTCCAATCACGGTGTGGCGTTATGCAAATGGATTTTATTGGATGATAAATGAACCAAACTGAGAATCGACTAAGAAGGCAGGGTAAATGTCAAAATAGCACTATGTCTCACAATGGTGATAAAATAAGATACAATAAATCAAGTCATGGCTGAAGGATTCGCACCTTTACCATGGGCCTTTAAGGCCTACATTTAAGTTTCCAAAATCAGGCTCTAATTAGTCTTAAAAATGTAAGATCATTCTTAAAACTGCCATTTCAAAATCTTGAAAATCCCACAGCCACAAGAACCAATGTTGCTATTATTTCCTTTGTAGATGTTTTTAAAATGTTGGACAAATTGACGATGAATGCATTTTAGCCAAATGTAGATCAAACCAGAGTTTTTTTGGGTGTTGGTGGGGGGCAGGGGGCGATTGTCTTATCCAAAAGGTTTTCCCCTTGACCTTTGCTCTACCCTTCTACAAACTTTAGTGCAGAGTTGAATACTTTTTGGGTGTTTTTTTCTCACTAACATACAATTGCAGGGTAAGATCTTTGTTGGGAGCAAAAATGGGCTTCCAAGATTATTAATAATGCATCAACCGACCAGTGTTTCCCTGTTTGTGATCAATTTTGTCCATGGCACAGCCCAGTAAACACACCCTAACCGCCCCCTGCTGAAGTTCCCTGCTCAGTTACCAGCTTTAATCTATCATTCAGACCAGTAGTCATGTCAGCCACTGAGCATCCACAAAGACACCAAGCCCTCATCTGAACTCTCAAATTATGTTAGGCACTGTGGCGTTCGCCCCCATATTGCACAAAACACACACACACACACACCCTACGATGAAGTTTCAATGAAGAATCAGCCCCCAACTGAGCACAGCTGAGAGTCGCAACATGAACAGGATGCACAGCGGAGATTTGTGGTGATGACAGAGTCTTTGACCGGGATCTTGGTCAAGGTTTTGCATTTCATTGTGGTCACAGACAAAGTAAAATCATTATTGATATAGTTGAGGAATTGATTTGTGTTCCCCATAACAAATTGCATTTGAAAGGATCGCTCAGAGGTCTATCGGAGGAAACTGACATTGAAGTATTTTAATAACCCCATTCGGTGTTACCATGGCATTGATGCCACTTACCTAGTCAGCCATACTTGTTTTTGATAGTTGACCCCTGATTGTCTTCTACCCTGCTAGTGCATTAAACCATTGATTGCTTTTTGAGACGATCCTGAGACTAATTACTTGCCACTGCAAATTGAAACTGAGACGAATCACTGGAGCAAAATATTTCAGACATTGTCAAATCATGCATGCCACCCAGTCTTCAGATGTGATTACTTCTGGTCTCACTGTGGTTTGAACACATCTAATTCAACTTGTAGGCAGCATGATAGATAAATCACACATTGCATTTTATCTCCCTGGGAACGCTCGCATAAAATTTGGCCAGTGGAGTCGTTCTCGTTTGTTTAATGTCACCCATCCTCTTAAAGTTAAATTGCGATACGCTCAGTTTAAGTGAAGAACTCGTTGGCCTCCCGCAATCTCAGTAAACGTGTGCGCCACTTGAGCCCGCCATGCCTGCTCACCCCCGTGTGTGTGGTTTTTTTTGGGGGTTTTTTCAAGCTTCACATAAAACAGAAATGTCTGGTCACCCTGTTCTTTATGCGTGGGCTGGGAAAGGCTGGATTAGTAAAGTATATTGGCACAGAGAGGGCACTCTTGACGTGAGAATGTCACTGCTGTCATCTTTCTACACAGAGTAACACAGTGCAACTTATCTTAAATGTTGTGACGGGGCATTTAAAATTGAGGTGAAATGTAAACTTTAAATTGTAAATTACCCTTGGAGGTCAGTGTCGCTCAGAGTGTGGGATCGGGGAAAGCCCAAGAACACAGCTTTGCAGTATAATTTAATCATAAAATAAGTTCCGGTAAATAAAAATAAGACCCCCGTAAACCCAAACTGGCCAATCACAGCACACCACAGGCTCCGACAGAGGTCTGACACTTTACAGTCGTTTTTAATATTTTAACTCTAAAATAACTTTATACTGGTGTCAGCTCGTTAACCAAAATGGAAATGTTATGTTTCTAACGTAAGGTCTAGTTGCAATTTGTCATACTAGCAAGCTTAGCCAGCTAAGCTAATGAAGCTACCCAAATGCTCCTGATGGGTAGCTGGTTAGTTTGCATTTGGCTACCTAACTATCTTGACCACTGATTGCGTTCTGGGCTTTTTCTTGTTTTGTTTTGTATTTTTATTTTCGGTTCTGTTCAGATTTTGCTCTATCGTTTATTCTTACTGATCCTTGTGAAGAAAACTTTATGAACTCACAGACTAGGATCTTGTTGGATTCTTCTTCTTTTGGATCACATTTTCTTTTCGAATTTGAGGTCAAACGTATAATTTAACTACCAAACCATTCAAGTTCCAGGGTTCGACGGTGTGCTACGCTGAAAAAAAATCCTGTGAATTATTTACTCAATTTTATTTTGTCAAGTTGGTTGCACAAAATAAAATAAAATCAATCAAGATAGATTTTTTAAGCAGACTATGCATCCTCTTTAAAAATTTATCTGGATACAGATGATTTTATTTTGTGCAACCACTTTGTGCAACCACAAATAATATTGAGTAAATTCAACCATCATTTTCAGTGTAGGCTGGAAGAAGTTGAGAAACAGCAAGGGAGAATAAACATAAAATAAACACCATAGTATGACATGACAAAATGTTTTTCAAATGTACTCTGGTGTTGTTAGTCTCTTCAAATACTTTCCAATAAAAGTAACAACCGTTGCCTGGAAATGACGACTTCCGCGCAGGCACACACACCATGGCTTCCTCACCTCTTCAGTCATTCCGGCTTGTGCTGATCAAATGAATGCGCTCAAACCTGTGCCAAGTATCCCATAAACATTCATGAATCCCCTGCCGATTCTGGCCCTTATGTGTTCCATCCAGGATTGTTGTACACTCAATAAAACATACTTTCATACCGACATTAGCCTATGTGTTTCCTCAACCAAACCCTGTACGCCCAAACAAAACTCATTCCAATACATGGCACATGCTCTGCACCTATCAAATGTCTACTAATCTGTGGTTGTGTCTCTGTGTTTTCCACATTCTCTCTAAAACATGCCTGCACATACTGTACCATGACATGCATACTGTGTCCTGCAATACTGTGTTTTTACTTGTGTCTGTGCTATGTGGTTCTGTGTGGAATGGCCAACGTTGTCATCGACGGACGTTATCGTTTGTTAGCCATTGGGTTTATACAACTCATGCACACAATGAAATACACTTCCAAATAGTGTGGATTTCATTTACAGGCAAAAATGAGCCCAGATTATGTCCTGGTTATACTCTGGCTGGCTATTTTTTTTTTTATAGGGGCACATGTTGGAAGCAATACTCACTAAACATCAGCTAAGCCACGGCTTTTCCTGACTAATATTACTGCCTTACAAACAATAGTTCTTTTCTTTTTTTTTTTTTTTTAATCATATCGATGATGCCTTTAGTCCATGTACATCTGGCAAAATGTGCAGTATCATTCTACACTTACAACTGCAATCTATTGTCGATGACGTCAGTATGAATTATAGGGATGGGCAAAATTAGAAATGAATTAATCTAATGCTTGTATTTTAACTGAATTGAGTTGTTCTGAACTCATGTTTCAATGGCCGTGTCAGATTAAGCAGAATAAGGCTGCCCAAAAGAGTAGCGTTAATGCAACTTCCCATATCTGATGTCATATTGGATTTCTTTCGACACATTTAAGACTGAAACAATAGTGCCTCGACTAGTTGCACATGGGTAGTTGTACGGGTTGACTCAGTTGCTTCATGATGATTAAGACGATTAACTCATTCACTGCCAGACATTTTCAGACCCCCTTTTACTCTAACTTTTGAAAAAATTTAAAAATATATTTATAGATACATTCCTGGGATTAAATGGGTGGACTGTGAAAAGACAAATCAATTCGTCAATGGCAGTGAATGATTTAATCAACAATCCATTATTATTAAATTATTTGTAATATCAATTGTGCCCATCCCTATTGCAGACAAAAGCATTTATGGCTGATTTTATTTATTTATATACATTTTTTTTACAGGTTTGTTTGGTTTTTTTAGATTTATTAGTATTATATTTAGAAATGTTGTGTTATCCCCAAATTACTTTGGAATGGAAATGGCCTGATTTTAAATATAGGGCACATTTCATTCATGACCAGTCAGTGATTGTTTTATATTTTTGGCCTTTTAAATGTTTGAGAGATTCTTATGAAGGAGTTCTAGCAGAGTAAATAAATATATTTGTGACTCTCTTTTGACTCTATCTAAAGTTGTTGCCCTTCAAATGTCATTGCCAGAGCTCCTCCATAATTTTAACATCAATGGTTATGACCATGTCTGATATTTCATATGATCCATGTAGATTTAGCATGAGCAGAATGGGTATTCCTGGTTTATACGCTTCTTTGGTGCATTTGGCCTATTTAAGTAATAGATTTTGAGCTGGGAATTGCTTGTCTGCTCATCCTAACTCTTCAGAATGATCTGTGTCAATGTGGCTCAAAGCTCTCATATTGCCTTTTTTGTTTTGTTTTGTTTTTGTAGATAAGTACTCTGTGTTGAGGGATGTAGCGGGCGAGGGGAGAGAGACAGAGAGCAATACAAAATGCCATTTAAACATCTCCCCTTTCCAGGTATATAACGACTGTGTGAATGTCTCTCTGAGGACACGACACAGGTCGAGCTGCTTCGCTGCGTGCGCTGACTGACTGCCGTGTCTCTCTTCTCGCTCACCCCCCACCTGTCTGTTTTTCTCCTATTGACTACTCTTTGCCACCTTATCATCCTGCCATCTGCCTGATCTCATCTGTCACTGATCCCCTCTTTGTCTTTGCCTGTCGCTCTGCTGCGTGTCGTCTGACTTTTTATTTTGCGTTTGATCCCCTCGCCCGACTCGCATGCAAAACCAACGCATTTATACGAAACCCTTCTACTCGGCGACTTCCCCCGCTCGACGCATGCCACTACACACCAGGTGCAGGCAGATGGCCCATCTGCCAGGCAAGCTGCCGATCCCTGCCCTCACAACCCCAATGAGCACCCCATGGCCCTGGGCGCTCAGACCCAGAACCAGACCTCTAACGCTTCCAACGCCACGGCCCCCGCCTCCACCCGTTACCAGCCCCCGGCATGCTGTGACATTCCCTGCGCCCTGATCGTGCAGCACTCCTACGAACCCAGCAACCCCTCCGAGCTCACCCCCAAAATGCGAATGACCACCTTCACCACCTCACCCCCCACCCCAAGGTTATACATACAGTAGAACATATATAAGTAAGAGCGCGGCTGCTAATGTTTAAAGTCTCATTGTGAAGTGGCTGAATGGTACAAAATTGGCTCAAAGCAAACGATCGCTCCGTGTTGTTAAGACATGCATTTATTTTCCTCACCGTGTGTGTAATGTGGCCTTTTTGCCTTTAGAGGAGGCCGTCTCCCTATGGGGGTAAAAGTCGTGTTGCATCTTTACTCATCAAGTTCAATGCGACACTTTTGCACATCATACTTGATTCACCAAAGTTATGCCTTTGCTTTCTGATAGCTATCAGAGGTGACTTAGAGCCGTTGATTATGTACTGTAAGTGCAGTTTGATTATGGCAGGTCCTTCAGAACCTTCCACTACACCCTTTCACTCGTCCTTGCTGCAGTCCCTTTCCGTCATCCCTCATTGTTATCCCAAAGTCCCCTCTCACAGTCGGCAGATAGTGATTGACTTTTCTCTCTCACGTCCATTCGTTTTGTTATCGTACCAGCTCTTTACACCCCTTTGGCATCCCCTTGTTTCAATTGTTCAGTGTGTGTATGATAGTGGCAGGAAAAGCATTCGTGCCCCTCCCGTCCTCTCCTTCCCCCCAACTGCTCATTCCTTAGATGGCAACGGGGGGGTGCCACTGTTGGTCCCCTTGGTCCACGAGCGTCAAATGGTAGGGCCCATGCTCCATCCAGAACCCCCTTGACCCAAAGGACACGGTCAGTAAATCGGTCATAACCCCCGGTAATATGTCCTCTTTTCTCAAAACTCCCATGATTATTATTTTATTTTATTTTATTTTTTTTACCTTGCAGTGTTTCCATGGTGCCTGTAACGACCGCCTAAAACAATGTGACACCCCACACTTTCTGCCACCAAGCTCTGTGAGCCTTAACTCACAGAAATGAAAGTCTTCCTCCTTGTTCCCCCGAGCCCGTCCTGACGGCCGCCTCACTTCATTCATTGCAAACTGCACCATCCCGCAACACCCCGTCCGCCTGCCCAGCAGCAGCATGAAACACCTGTCACTTGAGTGTCACCATCCTTAGGACTTGTGATGAAGTTATTTTTTTATGTGAACATGGATAGATACATATTCTTAGTCATTTTTAAGTTTTCGTTTTGAAGCATTTAATGTAATTAAGATAATTGTTGTAACATACAACCTTTGACTGAAAAGTGATGAGCTACAGTGGAACCTCCAAAGTTTGACTTCCAAATCGTTCTCATTTCAAAACATGTTTTCTCCATAAGAAATAATGAATTTATTCCAGGTTCGAACTGTCGGCATTATGAAACACCGATTAACTCTTTAGCTAAAGGAAACTAGAATGAACTAAAACAACTTGTCCTTTGAAGACCCGACCGAATAAAAGGTGTTTGCAGAGCGCTACTGTCACCTAGTGTGTAGTTGTCGGGGTTGAACGATTTAGGATTTTTTATCAACTAGAATCTGATGAAAGTTGAATCAAAGTCAATTACTTATTGCGGTCATTGATATTTTTTCAATACAGTACAGCGGTCCTCAACTTTTTTTGCCGCGGATTGGTTTTATGTAAAGACATGTTTCGGTAAGCCAGCATAGAAAATAAATGATTAAAAATACAACTCACTATTACGCTGAATGCAGTTGCTCTGACTAGTAGTACCTCTGTGCATGTTTTTAGCCATCTCGTTGTACACGAAGTTTAATAACAATAAAGAGCATTCTGATTCAGATTCAGATTTTCTCTTCGGCGAGCTAGCCGGTCTTAATTTTTGTTCCATAGCGTAGCATGTTGTAAGACAGGACATCGTAGTGATGCTCCAAAAAAATTAAGCATTTCGGAGTGTCGCTGTTTGTATGTCTATGTTTGTACGTCGACATATATGGTCAAATATTTACGCGCTTGTAGCGTAGTACAGCTAGCTGTATGCTATACTGCAACAAGTGTCGTAAAGCAACGCAAGTGTCTGATGTTGGCGCGTCTTATGATATGAATAGAGTTCTTCAGAATATTTTGTGGAGGATGGTAAAGTTTCAATTAGCGCCGCTGCCCTCGGTCCTCACCACCACTTCCCTAGTGCCGCTAATAAGAACATTTGAAGATATCGGCAATCGGAATAGCCAAAGCTCGCAAGGCAAACCACTATTCACATATGATTCTGAGAATAAAATGATTTAATAATTTAAAAAATAATTTATTATCTCACTATTTGGTTCAACCTCTACAGTATTGTGTACTGTATTATGTATTTAAGTTAGATTGTTAAAGGTAACAGGCTTTTTATTGATCTTTAATTGACCTGTATTCCTCGTACGAGCAGCCAGATCATTTCCTGTGTGGCAGTAAGTTCCACTTTGAGATGATTAGACAACACTTAGATACGGTCAGACAAGTTAATCCTTGAAATGCGCTAAACTGGAGTCTCACAAAAATTGAAGACCTAGCGCGATTAGAATTTTGAGGCATATTTTTTCAAGATCACACCAAAATTGGAGAGTTTGGCTTTGGAGGGTCCACTGTATATCATATGTAGCAACCAATCAATAAGTCATAGAAGAAGATGCAATTAGTAAAAGTGAATCGAATTCCCATGAAAATGAGATGTTGGTCTCAATGTGAATTCTGTGGTAGCGTGACCTTTGTGACATAGAGCAATGTTAAGCATTTCTTTCCGTTCAATAATTGCACCAGTGTAAAGATATTTGTGTATGTAGTAGTTGGTGTTCACGCTGGAATCACAAAGCACACAGCAGAAAGGCGGTGTGTTTTTCACAAAGTATTCCAGATTCTGCACTCCCTTAGAGACTTTGTAGAAGTGTTTGTATGTTCCTTTCTCTCTCTCAGTATCCTGACCACGGCTATCCCTCCCTCCATCTTTCCCCTCCTCTTCTTCTTCACACCCTCATCCTACACCTAACAATCGCAATTTCATATCCGGATACTCATCCTCCCAAATCACGTTGGGCTCGTGTTGGTGGCAACTTGCGGCCATTTGCTCACCTCTTCTCCTCTTTCCTGTCGCTATGATTGTTATCCATTTATACTTGTCAAATGGATGACATCCGGAACTCACCCACTCATCCTTGTCTTCTTTTCTGATTCCTCCTTTTCAACAACCAACTTCTGTTAACTTCCTACCACAACTATATCTGTACTCCATCTGATCAAACCTTCCTTTTTCAATCCCTCTTGCCTTTGTTTGCTTCCTATTTGTTGGAAATGTTCCTTGAATCTCTAAAATTCTTTACATTTTACATACTTCCCACCTTTCTTTGTTCCTGTCCCTCGACTCTTTTTGGACCATCAACCGTCACGGCCTTCTGTTCTCCATCCTACTCCTTCCCCTCGCCCCCACCCCCCCCCCCCTCCCTCTCCGCCTGCAGGACGATAAGGAGATCGACCTGGAGCACCTACACCGCCGGGTTAACAGCCTGTGCACAGAGGATGAAAGCCCCCACAAGCAATTCTCCACCTCTTCCGTCGATCTGACGCCACTCGACATGGACGCGCTGCCCGCCGCCCGCCAAGCCCTCGAGCAGATAAGCGACTTCCGTAACACGCACATCACCACCACCACCTTCATCCCAGAGCAGATCCAGACCCTCAGCCGCAGCCTGTCCGCCAAAGCCGCCGCCGGGTTCTCCGCTGGCTTCGGCAGCGGCGGCGGAGTCCTCCAGGACCACCGGACTGGTGGGGTCGGCCCTTTTAGGCAGAGGGCCCCCAACGGTGGCTTCTTCCGCAGCCCCATAAAAACAATGTCCTCCATCCCCTACCAGCCCACAGGTCCAGGACCTAACTTTGGATACGGCAATGACCCAGACAGAGGTACATCCATCTAAGTGCTTGCTTAGGGATGGTTTGGTAGGAAGAGGCAAAGGGGGTGTGGGAAGATCTGTTGGGGTTACAAAGCAAACAATGCAAAGATAAGGAGCCGACGCATAGACATCTATGTACATAGTAACTTTTATGTTTTCAGTTTCTGCTTGGAAGATTCCGTTTTGTATGAGGGGGCGGGAGGAGGTGGGGTTCTGCTCGGACATTCGGTATAGGTGCAAATGGGACAGGGTAAACAAAAGAAATGGTATTTTTGCTTTATTGGTGTTATTCTTGTGATCGTTCCGGGGGATTCTTTTGAGGGTGTGTGTGATCTTTTATTTTTATTTTTTTTATTTTTTTTTTGGTTCCCGAATATGAGGACTGCCTGTCTGAAAACGCCCCATAAGAACTCTTGTATTGCTCTACAGTTAGACCTTGGTTGTGGTCTAGCCGTGAAACAACAAACCTATACAATCTATGTCCAAATCCCTTGGAGTACTGCGAGAGTACTTGGACACAGGATTTATCCAAAAGTCGGAGTCCATGCTCAAGTATCTCCTTCTTGCTTTTAACATGCCCAATCATCTCTTAAGATGATGTCAACACAGCGCATCAGCGGGGCCTAAGGCCGGACAAGGGAGCAAATGCAAATGGCTTGCTGGTGAACTTTGAAACTCCCAAAATACTGCATCTTAATGACGCTGAACAAAAACTATGTCCGTCATTTCGGTGTGTCGGCCTGAAAACGAACATTGAAGACGCTTTGTGAATCCCCCTGCACTGCACCGGTGCCCACAGACCTGTAATTGATTGTATGTGGAGCTGACCTTTTTGTTTGATTTTATGTTTCCTCACATGGTACTGTATTATCTGCTTTTCAAGTCATGGTGAGACTCTTGAATCGGACTCTTCAGAAAGGTAATAGGGAGGAAAGAAAACAAACAAAATATATAAAAGAAAGGATTTCAATGCTTATTATATGTCTTTTTATGGGATTTGTTTTCAGAAAAAAAAATATTTTAACACGTGGAATGTGTTTTTGGTCAGGAAATCCAAAAAAAAAAAAAAATTATGTTGTTCCAAGCTGTCTAATTGTTTGAACTGCTTAAATGAGTGCTGTAGTCTCTTTTTTTTTTTTTTTTTTTTGCTTCATGCGTCATTCAAATCTTACATTTACATTTTTGGCTTTAGTTTCAATGCTGTCTTAAAGCGTCATCCTCTAAGGTCATGTTTTGAGCCCATTATTCATTTCTTATCAGCATCGAGTTGTAAAATGGGTTTTGTATGGAGGAGAGGCCACTGCAACAGCATTTTCAGAACAGGCCTTATACGGCATCTAAGTTGCTGTACCTCCCTTGCTACCTGCTAGTCAAGCCCAAAATGTCCTAGCATAGTGGACAACCCTGAACAACAGATGAGTTCGGAATACCTTCTTTCCTTGTCATCTTACGTGTACTGTTTCTATGACTTGTTTTTAAAGTGACGATTAATTCCAAAAAGACCATTAAGGTGCATTTCAGTGGCGAAAGAAGGATGTAGTACATTAGGAGCATTTTGTGGGGGTTGGGTTGGTTCAATTGGAAGCCAACCGTTTTTCATTGACACTTAATAATTGATATTGTTATAGTTGTTTAGAGCATTTTTTCGGTTTAAGAACTAAAAACCTTGTGCATAGAGAACTCGGTCCAAGCCACAATGTTTAGAAGCAAGCGTTCTTAGGTGTTCTTTTCTTATATTGTTAGGCTGCAGTATGGCTACTGAGTGGTAAAATAGGACACAGACATTTGTAAAAGTTTTATTTAGTATAAATGAAAGACATTAATAATGGAAAAAATGTATATTTTACATGTTAATGCTATTTTTGTTAAACAAAAAGGGAAACTATCGTAATGAGCTATTTTTTTGAGTTGTTTGTTTTTTCCTCCGTCCTACAGCGTTTCCCAAACTTTTTCCAACTCAAGACCCAAAAGGAATTCCTCTGCTGGAATTTACAAAAATGTATTGATGTATCATCAGTATGAATTTAGTTCAACATGACTGATTAATTATCAACAGTTTACTGACAAAAAAATAGACCTGTGACCCATTTTGGGTCCCAACGCTAAGTTTGGGAAACCCTGCCTTACATGATCAACATAAACGCATACATTCAAACCCTTTTGCTTAACGCCATTCTCAGATCATTTGATTTTGATTTTATTTTTTATTTTTTGTGCTGGCTAGATAGCAAAAATTAGCAAGATATTCATTAAAAAGAAGCATGCACAAACTTGCTCCTGCCGCTACCTTGACATTTTTTGATTTTAATTTCACATATAGAACTACAGATTTTACTTGCTAATTTTCCAAAATAATAATTACAACAACAACAAAGAAAATATGATGTACAGTATTTAAGATAGGCCTATTTTGTTGTATGTGTTGCATATTATTCAAAAACTGAACAAACCGGGGGCCTCTGTTACAGGTGGCAAAGCTTTCTGTGTATAATTTGTCTAATAAACAGGTTTTCTACAGTGGGATGATTAATGTTGTTTTTGCAAAGGTAAACCTAATGACGATCTATACAGTAGCACATAATGTCCTGGACATGTTCAGCGTTGGAGCTAGGTGAGGATTAGCCACCAGATGTCAGCAAAGGCAAGTATATGAAATTCTAAGGTACCGTACAGCAGCTTGCTTTTAGACATGGAACTCCCATTGACACATTGCAGCTGATTCTTAAAATACAACAATTGATTATACATATCGATATGAAGACACTGATGTTATTGATTATTTTTCATAAGAATTGTCAACAGTGATTTTAGCAAAGGGGTAAGCAGATGTGCAACACTTTTCTGTGATTTCTGTCTCTGTAAGTGTACATTTTAAAATACCACTTCCTCAAGAATTTTTTGGATATGACAATCTCCTATCATTGATGAGCTATTTTTTAGAACTGGCCCGGTGGATACTGATGTGGTCCTTTGGGACTACGTGGTTCCTGTTGGTTCCAGGTTGGTGAATCCTGAGCTAAAAGATTAACTGATCAATTTGCTCCTTTAGCAGGTTACCAATATCAAAAGGGGGAATTTTAATGACAAGTTAGAACCAGAAATTGACTTTTCATATTCTGCTCAGTATAATATAAGCAATACAACGAATTATAACTGAAACATGAAAAGCATGTACGAGTATTGTAGGTAAAAACACAATTCTATGGCAATAACCAGAGAGGTCCGCACTGTTTCCTCTACATTGTTGTCTTCAAAGGGTGAGTAGTTTTCTTTTAGTTCATTTTATTTTTGTTTCGTGGCGCGGTAGCCAACTGGTTACCATGTCGGCCTCACAGTGCAGAGGTTGTGGGTTCGAATCTGGCCCCGGCAGTGGAGTTTGTATGTTCTCCCTGTGCCTGCGTGGGTTTTCTCCGCGTGCTCCGGTTTCCTTCCACATTCTAAAAACATGCATGGTAGGTTAATTGGACACTCTAAATTGCCCCTAAGTGTGATTGTGTGTGAGGATGTTTGTTTGTCTCTGTGTGCCCTGCGATTGGCTCAAAACTAGTTCAGGAGGTACCCCACCTATACTGTCAGCACACACCTGACACCATTTAAAGTGCCTCTGTGTAACCCCTAATAAATTTCATCAGTCCTAGTAGGCTTTTCCTGACATTTTATTGCTCCAATGATGACTTTTAGAAAAAAAAAAGGCATTTATTGTCATGAAAACTTTATTTCGGTTTTCACAAGGACGATGAAGCATTTTAATCCACCAAGATTGTACCTTGGCAACAATATGACACGGGATTCTGATTAAGGTAAGCAAAACTTTAACTTTGTTGTAAGGACTCTGGCGGCAGCATTTTGGATCAGCTGCAGTTGCCTGATTGTTTTTTTATTAAGACATGTAAAGGCACCATTACAGTGATTTAGCCTGATGAAAATAGAAGTGTGAACAAGTTTTTCTGTGTCTGTATAAGCATACTTGACATCATCTCTTGTACAGTATTGCTCGTATCCGCACCCATGAGTGCTTTCGATGTTACTGTTCTCTTTACGCATGTATGGCAGCTTTAATGTGAATAAATATTCCTCAAAATTATAACCTATAGACTTAAAGGTGCAAATTGGTTATTTCACATATTTATAACAGGGAAAAAAAAGCAGCAAAGCTTGAGGACTGTTGCCTCTTCATTCCAAGTCTTCAACTGGTGAGTAATTTTATTTCATTTCAGGTTGATTATGCTTGATTACTTAGTGGTTATTGCCTGCAGTTCGAGGTTTTAAGAGATTGATTGTTTGAACCTGGAGGGACTGGGAAAAAGTCTTTTTGCATTACATATCCAACGGGGAAATTGCATACTGATATTTGCCACTACTTGTCTTCATCTATCATATTGTTTTTTTGGGGTATTTTAACCCTTGGAATGTTGAGTAGTTTTACTTTGTTTTACATTCTAAGTTGTCGTTTGATTTATTGGTGGTTAGTTTGCTTGAACATTTACGTTTTATGATGGTGACAGTTTGTGCCTGAAATTAATAGTCATAACATTACATTTCAAGTGGGAGAATTGCATACTAATTACAGTAGCTGCTGAAAGGGATGTTAATATTTGAACTTATCAAATGGTAAGTAGTTGAACTGTTTTATTGTTTCCTTTGATAATACGGTGGTCACTTTAACTTAATACACATGTATGACAATTAAGAATGTGAAAAGATTACTAAAATAATCACCTGTGGAACTAATAAGGTTTAACGATGGTGACCGCTAAAGCCTGGAATGGCTTTACTCACCTCCCATTACTTCCCATGATAAAATTGGATAATATCTGCTGCTTAAACATATTTTTCATGATCTATCTAATATATTTTATTTCAATCCTTGAAATAGTGACGAATTTTACTTTTACTCATTTTACTTGATTTTTTTAGCCCTATTTCTTTGCTCAAACTATGGTGATCTTTACACATTTATGACAGAAAAGAATCCTAGATATTCATTTAAGAATGTTTTTATGATGGGGTTGTTTGAGATTTTCTCTGCTCAAATCTGCTGCTAAAACTTACTTTTCATGATCAATCCTATATTAAAGTATTTCAACCCTTCAATAATGAGCTTTTATGTTATTGTAGTTTTATTGTGTTTGATTTTATGGTGTACAACTTATCTGTACACTTGTATAACATTTAAAAATGGTAAAGTGTTTTAATTAGAATATCATCTGTACAGTTAAAGGTTTTATTTTGGTGACGGTTTGATAATTGAACATGTTAATAAGTTGCATTGTTTGTAATTGCTTAATTATACTTGGTGATTAGTCTATTGTTTGTATGTATATCGTTAAAGGAGGACAACATTTCTCCTGTTTGATCACATTTATGGGCAGTGCCTTGTAGGCCGGGTCACAATGAACCACAGTGCGGGCTTGAGGTTCCTCTCGTGGCCCCCCTCACTCCAGCCGCGTGCCTGTCGCGTCTCGGTCTCCCAGGAGACGAGCATGAGGAGCGGCAGCACGCAGACTCCTCTCCCCGGCACTGGAATGATGGAAGCCCCCCCTCCCCTTCGTCCTTTCTCTCATCCCCTCCTATAGAGGAGGCGCCCCCCACAGGCATGACCAATGGAACATAGAGTCTCCATTGTGGCCGCGACACTTTAATAATGGTCGGCTACAATATCCAACCTGTCGGTAGCCTCAGGAGCCCGGCCCCGTTGGTTGTGGGGGGTGGGGGGGGGGGGGCTTGTAGGTGGACAGAGGGGCGAACGCTCGGCGCCAGACCGATGTCCGTTGTGATGGATGCATGAATAAAAAAACATATAGATGGAAGCGTTCTTGCAGGATATTCCCATAATAATTTTGCACCAGGTATCTGCAATGCATCCCTTTCCTTTTTGTTCACTGAGACACATTCGTCAGGTACTGTAATGTTTCCCAATTACCTTTATTGAACAAAGGCATATATTATACACAAGAGAACCATCACCAAAAAAAAGCCATGAAAAGAATATCTCAGTTCACGAACTATTTGCTTGGAGACTCTGTTCATGAACCCAAATGTTTTCGAACCAAAACAATGTTCCCAATTGAAACCAATGGAAACCGTATTAATCCGTTCTAGCCCCAAAATGTAGTTATGTTTGGGTTAAAATAAACACATTACAATATAGAAATAAATGAAAACAGCATGCTGTGTTCCACTGGCAAATTGCTGAAACATTGTATCCTTTTTTAAATGTTATCACCAAGAGCTCTTTCATTAATCCATGCACATCAACAATGAGGTTCCACTGTATACTGATATACATAAAAATGCCACTATATTTCACAAATTCACCTAGTGGTTTTTGCTCACGAAAAAGCTCATCCATTCTTTAACGCCTAAGATGCTACAAAACGGCAGCAAAGCCCTATCTGCAATGGAAATTAGTAACTGGTGTCTATTATTCTGTTGTATGGATGTCAACAGGTGGATACACAGATTAATTGCAGCTTCTTCCTCCTAGTGGAAGAGCATTTGACTGTTCTGCCTGTGACTATGTGTTGTTGCCATGGATAGATGCATTGTTTTTAGTAAATAACTGATGATCTCTCACAGCGCACTATTGAGGCACGGTGGTTGGAGTCAGGGAGCTAATGTATTCAACACCCTAAATTGAGCGTGCTGTAATTAAGCTAAATAACCCACTATTAGTGCCCGGCATCATTGACCACACTGCACTTTAAACTTAGCTGCTTTGATCGCTCTTACACACTGTTTCCTTCTTCAGTGGGATGATCACGTTGATTTGCATTATCACAGGTTTGCACACACACGCACACACACAGACTCAAGTGTGTCACTATGGAACCCAGTTCATGTTTCTGAAGACTCCCGTGAAGACTCGTACACCCGACGGGGCGTTCCGAGGCTTGGATCAAAAGGGTCGCGGAGTGCAACAAAAGCCCAGTGAAACTGGAGATGATGGAAGGGAGGAAAGCGAGAGGGAGAACCCCAGGAACCATTTATATGCCCCCTGCCCCACCCCATCCCACACAGCTATTTTTTTTATATTTAATGTAATCATTTTACTCACACATCATAGTCAAACTCCAGGACTCTGTAGCGCCTCATTTATATTTCCTATTACAGTGCTTTCAAGTTCATTTTTGGAGTATATCAGTGAAGTTGCATGCAAAGGGGGGCCTCTAATGGATTCCTGTTCCTAGGGTGTAAACCTGAAGTATATTAAGAAGAAATTTACATATAAGAAGAAATTTACAATTAAACTGAATGCAAATTGAATTTGAACTGGGGGGGATTATTATTGTTTTTTTTAGTTAGCTGAATGCAAAATAATCTGTCTTCGTAAAGAATGTTAGGTTCTTACAATGTCAATCAAAATCATTCGCACCATGGCAAGAAAGCATGGCTGAGAAGTCATTGTTTATCATACAATTCACAGTCATAGTTTCATGAAATAAAATGCACACATATACCAATCTTGCCCAACACATTCATAATACAATCAGGAATGCGGTTAGGTAAAAAGCAATGTTTATAATAGTGAAAAAGGAATAGATTGCATAATTTGCATGACGGTTAAGTTTGTTTGTTTTTGGGACTTTTAAGGCTTTTCGGCATGCAAGCATTCTGAAAAGTATGGTCATCATTGCATGGTTAAAAACAGCAATTCTATTTATGTCTTTTACACAGCATTAATCTGTATAAAACTGTCAAAGTTGGATACACTTTCTCATGTAAAAGCGTAATAGTGTCTCTAAACATTTGACCGCAATACACTTTTGTGTGTGTGTGGGTCCTTAGTGTCATTCAGAACTCGGAAAATAGGCTAGCGCAGTAGTAAAGTCATAATTGCAGTAAATATTTGCGTTAAAACTTTTAGGTCATGAATATAAAACAAATGCAAAACTGTTTAGTACGGTGGCAACTGAGTACCCTTATGTATTTGAACCGACTCTTGCTTTTCGTCCAAGGGCGGCCCCCTTTCCAGACACGTGGACACACACGGTGCACGCTACTCACCTAAAACCGTGCACGTGTGTACTCCGTGGGAGGTTCTCTTGAACCCCCTTGTCTGCAAAAGTACCACTTCTGTAATATTATATAAACAGTCCAACTTGGAGAGGGGTGGGGTGGAAGTGGGGGGCTTATTGGACGTCTCCTTTGAGGCTTTCTTTTTCATCTTTTTTTTTTTTTTTTGGCGTCTTGTCATTGGTCGACTACACGCGACCTGCGCGAGGAGGGGGCTTGTGAGACGCGTGCCGCCTTTTAAACGGATGCCGCGTCTCCAGGCACCAAAGACACGCGACCCGCGCTAGTCCTCACGCAGCGCGGAAGCCAAACAATCCCCGGTATCGTGTTTAGCCCACTACCACCTGTAGGAGTTATTTGCGCGGGGGGGATCATGGACGTCCTAAGCGTGGCAGACTGGTGCCAGGGCGCCAAGGAGGCGAGCTATGAAAGTGACCCACGCGACTGGCTCGCTCCCGCGCAGCCCTCCGGCACCTGCGACACACGCGACTCTTCGGCGGACTACCTGGGACATTCGCCCTCTTCCAGCACCGGTTCTTATCACGGTGAGATATTCTGCTGCTTTATACACGTGCAGACCTCAAGATATGTCGCATGTAGACTTGTACGAGGAGCAATCATCAAGTTGTGGTAAATGAAATTCGTGACGTGAAATTAGGGGAACGTAAACTAAATGCATCTATTTCAGTTTTCCAAAAAGTATAAGTTAAAATTAAATTGAGTTTTTAATGGTATGTTCCATAAAATGTGGCGGTAAAGTAAAAAAAAGAAAAAATAACAATAATATTTTTTATATAAAAGGCAACGTTAAATTATTTTGGTGTGTTCCTGGAGTTTGAAATTGTGAAGCTATGTAAATTATAGTGCTTTTCAGAATCTAGGAAATTAGACAGCAGAGGGTTAATGAGTCTGAATGCCGTGTGCCACAAAGTTTGGAAATTATAAAGGGAACGGGTTAAAAGTTCTTTTGGTGCATTCCACAAAACTGGATTTTTTTTAAATTAGAACCAGTGAAATGAAGTAGGAATTGTGCTTTCAATTAACCTTGGAAATTAGAACGTCATGACGGAAAATTAATTTTGTACAGTACCTTCCAGAAAACATCGGAATTAGAAAATTAGGCCAAGTTCAATTAGTTGAATTTGGAAAGTAGAAAGCTCAGACAATGAAATTCTGATGGTGCGTTCTTTAAAACTTATAAAACGGAAGAATCAGATTTTTTTTCATTACAGATAACAGGGAAATTAGAAAACCAATACCCAGTAAACTATGGTGCGTTCCTTGAAACTAGGGAATTCGACAGTTTAGGCCAGACTGACCAAGTGTATATGGTGCTTTCAGGTAAACTGGGAAAATTGGAATATATATAGACGTTAAATGAATTTCAAGTGTTATGTTCCAGAACAATTGAGAATTTAGTAAAAAAAAAAAACAGTTAAATGAAGCTCATAAAGAACACTCAGAAATGCAAAGCATGTGGCAATGTAAATGTGCTACTGTGCGTTCCAGAAAACGGGGAACTAGAATGCAGAGACGAAGTAAAATTCAATTAAGGTGGGATGACCAACAAGGATATGAAGTTACTTGGAAAGATAAAAACAAACTACTGTACTTCTTCGTCAGCCATGTTTATATTTCCGTGTTTATGGTATTTCCTATACTTCCCAGCGGACTATAAATGCCGCATAGGTAGGTGATGTGACGTCACATACCCGCTGAATAAGAAACATTTTCTTGCTATTCCAGAGAGTGACTCGCCGGGCTCCGCGGGTCAACCCAGCCCTACCAGTTACCGGAAAGCGTCCAAGGGCTCGCTCAAAGTCCGGGACCTGTGCCGCCTGAAAGGCCTGGTGGTAGCCGGGGCCGAGCAGGACGCGTCCGCCCGGCAGAGGGCCCCGTCCAGCAAGCCTGCCAACGGCGTGCAGAGGCAGAGGCGAGTCGCCGCCAACGCCCGGGAGCGGCGTCGAATGCACGGCCTGAACCATGCCTTCGACGCGCTCCGCAACGTCATCCCGGCGCTGGACAACGACAAGAAGCTGTCCAAATACGAGACACTGCAGATGGCACAAATTTACATCAACGCCCTGGCGGAGCTCCTGCAAGACCCGGCGTCGTCTTCGTCCACCTCCAGTCCGCCAAAGAGCGACCTGTCCGCGGGTTTCGACGACGGGGCTCCGCAGTCGCCCTCACAACCGAGGACCAACTCCTCCGAGGGCCAGCTGGCCGCGCACATCGACGCCATGTCGTTGCGCGCCGCCTTCGATGAGGTCTCGTTCCCCGCCTTGCAGGTAGACGAAGTGGCGGGCTCCCCAGCGGCGGCGAGCCCGGGTGGACGAGTGGACTCGCCCCGCAGCGACGGCGAGTTTTCCCCGCGCTCCCACTTCAGTGACTCGGATGAGATGGTGGTGGAGGAGGACGAGCTTCACGCGGTCTCTTTCTAAACTATTCTCACAAAAATATATTTGAACAACACGTAAGCCCAGCAGTGTCAACCAAATTGTTCCCAAACTTTTTTTTTTTTTTTACAATTAATTCTTTGTGACATATTAATTTGGTTCATGCCAATTTGAGGTTGCCAGGTCTCATCGCCATTATATCCCCCACTTCACTCCAACCAAAAATAAGCAGTCCGGTCTTTCACTAAATTGTATTTTTATTATCATGTTTGTATGAGTTTTTGTTTGCAACTTTAAAAGTTCACCATGTGCACTTTAAAATACTAATAATGTGTATAGCCTATATGAGCCAGGGGCTTGACAAATGATTTCTATTCTACACCACACAAAAAAAATTGCTTGCTTGTAGCATAGTACTGCCAATTCTATCTATAGAGCCTATTTAACGTAGCCATCATTGCTGCCTTCTTTTTTGTACTTTGCTCCTTTTTTATGGGTGTGCGTGTATGTGTGTGTGTGTGTCTTTTGCTTTCACTGGATGAGATTAATTGACATGTATATTTATTGTTTTGTTTTGATTTGTTATAGGGTTTTTTAATACATAGGTAACTTTTCTGGAAAAGTTAAAAGTTCGCCATTCGTTGTTTGTTCATTTGATTTTGGAAATAAAAAGTAAACGGGAAAAAATGATTCTTTGTTTTTCATGATCCTTTGATATGATGATGGCCATTTTCAAACAGGTTGAATTACTTTTGCAGGCAGTATGAATAATTTAAGGTTAACAATCTGTATCTTTTGACACCAGATGAAGTACAGTAGCCCTTATTCAAACTCAATCGCTGTCACAAAATGGTGCTTTTTTGTTTTTTGTCTTGTGCTTATATTTGCATGCTGCCTTTTTCTCTGCAGTGCTGCAAACTTAAAATTGCAATGAACATAAAGGAAGTCATGCCTACGATAAGTGAGACCCCAAACTCAGAACCTGAAGCTTAAGTTAATATTAAATCTAGCCTTTGTTATATTTTGTCGTCTTCGTTTGCAAAAGGCAAATAAATTAAATAAATGGTAAACGTAACTGAAGTATGGATGCAGACGTATAGTTGCAAATGTGTCTTTTGGTTTTGAGTTGCTCTATTTGACATGCTGAATCTAGTCATTGTACTTTGTCTAAGTTTTTGAAGATTAAAAAAAGTAATAAAAAGCTCCAAATATTTATATAATTGCAAGGTGACTAAGAATGGCAATAAAATCCGAGTTTATGAGTACTGAATATGAACAAAGTTTGACATGATGATAGTCTTTATTTTTATTTTTTCGTCTTCTTTTTTTAAGATAAAAACAAAATTTTACTGGCATTACTCCAAGTGTCCTTCAATGGCAATAATGAGTATAGGATCTAACAAAGTGTATAATCCTTGTTATAGTTTGTCTTTTTTAAAAATAGGCCTACTTTAAAAGTAAAATGTAACAGCTCCAAATATAGGTCTACATGCAACATGTCTTTCACAGGCGATGGACAAATGTTTATAGCAAGCCAAACAAAGTTTGGCAGGCTGTATTGCTATTGTTCATTCTTTCTTTTGCATATTATTATGAAAGTATAGTAGATCTACTAACCTAATTTGGATGTAAGTTAAGTTTATTATAATAATGATTTTATGCATGGGCCCTAAACCCATGAAGCCAAACTAAGATTTACATAACTTGTTATATCTTGTTGTAGCTATTTTTAAAGCTATAAACCTATAGTTGAAACATTTCTTTCAATGCTAATTTTCTGTTAAATGAGCAGATTGTATAAATCAGGTTTGACGTATACTGGTCCTGGCTATTGTTTTACTTTGCTTATTAATAACATTTAACGGAGTTGCACTGTTGCAGACATTATTTCAGTGCACTTTAGTCATGTATACAACAAAAATAATCTGCATAAAGCCACAAAAGTTTTAGGCTTTGTTCGTGTTTTGTCTATACTGCTGTCAAGTGTATACTAACAATCTATATAGTCAATGTGAGTCTATAAGCCCAAAACAAAAGTCAGACATCTTGTAGATACCTCAGCCTTGTTATGTTGTGTTCTTCTCCATCGTCCATCTATTTAACAAGGCTGTTTTTTTTTTACTACTGTTTTTGTTGGTTTCAGACATAAACCTAATTCACTTGCACTGTGCAGTCAGGTGTATTGCGGTGACAATAGTTGTTCTGTAAGAGGCCCTGTTGATAATACATATGTCCCAAAGGACAGCTCCATACTCATTTCCATTAGTTTTAACGGCACATTCAACATCTGATCTCCTCTCTCGGGTCATTTATATAGTAAACAAACGTTGCACGCGCTCGCTAGCCATATGCCGTGTGCATGTGTGCGCGCGTGTGCTCATCACTCGGTGTGTTTCGTTGCAACAACTGCGTCGGAAAACGCAAAGCTTTAGCGCAGTATCGTGTTGAACTTTGGTTCGTTTTCCTTGTTTTGTTTTCTTTCAGTCCGAAGTGTGGTGGCGCAAGTCGTCCCGCGTGTTAAATGAGTCTCGCAAAGGAGCGTGCATTCCCGTCGGGTGGCTTTTGTCCGTGCATGCGCCGAGGTGTTGGATGACCCCCTGAGTGGGAGCTTGCACGCTGTCAGCTGGTGAGCGCTCGCGTCCCCGAGGACGCATGCACGCACACGCGCGCATTCACACGTCGGTTGTCTAGCTCTTTCAGCACAAACAAACACGTGGACGCACGCACCTCATACTCTCCACTCCCTCCTCCAGCCATCCCGCTTGCTTTTTTCCACTTTAGCTTTACGGCACGTCACAAAGTTTCTGCAGGGTGTGGCACACGCACATATACACACGAAACAAAAATAGTCAGAAATTATTCATGCGGCCTGAAACGATAGCCAATCATGTTGCTGCGCCCCGGTCGTGGCCTCCTCTTGTTCAATTATTAACTGATGATATGCAGGGAGCGTATTAGGATGATCACATCTGATGCTTGCATCGGACTCGTATCACATTTCTCAAAACAGCATGGACGATGAGAGGCGTGGCATGGATGTTGTATTGTTAGAAAGGATAGTATTTATATAATAGTCATATATACTGTGTTACCGTTTTTACATTAACCTCTGGAAAAAGTTTGCAAATGTGGCCTTGTTAGTCAGTCCCGGGACATAGACATCAGTATAAACACTCGTTCATTTTACAATTAAATTATGAAACTCTGTATTAAATGTTAAAGAGATATTAAGAAGACAGCGCCATGAAGTTAGTTATACTGCGAAATCCTTTTTTGTTTTGAAGCCGCCACTTTCTGCATTTCTAGTACCGGTAGTTAAATTTTCTATTGTTGCTAAGTGTCGCCATCTGTGACTCCATATTTTTTGATAGGAGAATAATTTGTTATCCTGATCAAAATACAAAAACAATCCCAATCACTCGAAATACCTTTATCGGACTGCAATATATTGATGAAAAGCATGTATCCTGTTTCCCCAATACTATATATATATATATATATATATATATATATATATATATATATATATATATATATATATATATATGAAATGCACGTTTTTTCTTTTGCTAAAACAAAAAAAACTGACCAAATAAAGGTTTTGGGGACCAATTAAAAGAAATCCCAACATTTAAAGATACAGATACAGTACCTGTGTTTCTTTGGAAGTACCTATTTTTCATTGGACAGTATTTAAATGATGTATTATGCAAATGACATTGCAGCTGAAAAGATGATGCAAAGCTGTTAAAGCCAAAAATTGGAGATGCATGCTTTTTACAGGAGAGTGACAATATGCAGTAAATGGGCATAATCTACTGTCCGTGCATGGCCTACATTTTTTGTTGTTTCTTGGGTGAAAGTATGACAAACCCTCACCAAGTGGAGGTGCATAAAT
The DNA here is from genome assembly GCF_054856515.1 of Filicampus tigris. Taxonomy (NCBI): domain Eukaryota; kingdom Metazoa; phylum Chordata; class Actinopteri; order Syngnathiformes; family Syngnathidae; genus Filicampus; species Filicampus tigris. Next base: position 6,060,574 of record NC_141221.1, read on the forward strand.
TGGACACTGGTGAAAAACATTTACAGTATCTTCACTTACTCTAAGATTTTTCTCCCGGAAGAAACAGAAAATAGTTTACCTTTCCTGATAAAATGTTTTCACAAAATGTAGAGTTTCATGTTTTTCATGTGACAGCCACATTATCTATTCAGAATTTGCTTTTACCTTGAAAGATTGAGTTGTGTCCCTGTATTGTGAAAACTGTTGTAATAACCCCAGTGGAGTAGTCAAAACGGTTGTACAACATTTTTGTCTTACTCCCCCTGCTTAAAACAAAAGTGAATAACATTTACTGTGCTTAACTGGTGTCTCTAAAAGCCAAATTAGGGTCAATATTAAAGCAGTGAATGAAGAATTTTGAACAAACATTATGAAAAGCAACACCCACACAAAGATGAAAACCTGAGACATACTGCTGTATGAGACAAAAGCCATTGTTTCAACTTATTGTAGCTTTAAAACATCTTTCAAACATTCAAAGAAATAATGTTGTTAACTAACAAAAAGTCTATACAAAGTGATCGTTTGGTGCTTCCGGCGAGAGGCTTGGGTTCAACATGTGCTCATTTCAATACTTATATTCACAATATCTGCATTCCACCGCTTGCCTCTTAACGAGAAAAGAAAGAAAGAAAGAAAGAAAGAGGCGGCCTCACAGGAGTGGAGCGAGTCGTGTACTTGTCCAAGAAATCCACATCCAGGTCTCTCTCTGGGGACCGAGACAAAAGGCAGAACTGGGCCACAGTCTCCATCTGCTGTCCAACAGGGGAGCGGGTGAGAGAGGGAGGCTGACATGCGGGCGGAATAATGACAGCGAGGGGAAAAACACTACCACACTTTTTTGGTCGGGCTGCAACCCGAAATCCTCATGAAGCATTATTGTCACCTGACTAAAAAGTTACAAGTGCTCATTTGTAGGACAGCATTGTATTACATTGGAACCTCAAAAAAATGTTCATACAATTTTGAGAGCCACCCACAATTTCAGGAAAAATAAACCTCTGAAATTGCCATTTTATTAGAATTTGCTGGTTCATCATTCATCATCCGTCAGCAGCCTGAGTCCCAGTTCATCACTCCGTCATTTTTTTAAAGCCGAACCAAACTGTCATCATCTGTCGGTCAGTCCATCATGTTTTATTTTTTATTTTAACCGCGCTTCCGTCTGTACACATCAAAGGTCCACCACTCCGTCAATTGTCAATCCAGGAAAAAAAAGGTCCAATAGATGAAAAATCTATCCACCCATCCATCCATTATCTGAACCGATTTGATTAAAATGGTAAATGGAGTGCACGTATGTACATCATAATGTGTCTTGCTGCTCAAACAGGTTTACACTCCCATAAATTTGACATTTCACATAGCCTACTCTTGTTTGCTTAATCCGTTGAACTGTTAAGTGGGACCTTGATGCTGTTTTAACTCTTAAAAGTTTGACTTTAAACTTTTGCCTACCTTAACCCGAATCCCGTGTCATATTGTTGCCAAAGGTACAATTATGTTGGATTAAAATGCTTCCTAGTCCTTGTGCAAACTGAAATAAAGTAACCATTAGAATAAATTACTTATTATTTATTCCAACTCTTCTTCTTTTGTTTTTCTTCTTTTTCTTCTTCTTCTTCTTTTTCTTTTTCTTCTGTGTTTTAGCAGTCAGCAAACAACTTTTGGTGCGTTACTGCCACCTTCAGAAATCGAGTGTGGGCCTACAAAGTACGCTGTTTTAGTCTTTATGTGAAAAGTCTCTCCTCCCAGTCACATGTACAGTAGTGTTGTTTATTGTTTCTATGCATTTTCTTTGGCTTTTTGTGGTTTCTTCTTTTGTGTACCTCACCGCAGAGTTGTACCAGCAGCCGAAAGGAAAGAAAAATGTGATGGTATCTATAATCCATGAAATGATCTTACTGTCCCCAACCCAACCTCACTTCACCTATCATCAAGGGGTGAGAACATTTTTCGTTTTATTTAGTGTTATCATACAGTGGTGACCATATTTTTACACTTCTAGGCAGTAAATGATATTTTTTCACTTTCAAAAAAAACCTTTTAAATTTTTTTCGTTTTTTGTGATGGTGACAATTTGATCCCTTAACTATGTTATAATCTGAAAATCAGTCATGTGAAAAAGATTTATTCCATCTAAAAATGAAAAGAAAATGAAGGCTTTTTTTTAAAGGACAACTGTCCTTATATTGTCAGTGTGCTTTCAGTTCATGTCATTCTAACCACCTGTATAGACAGCCCACTAGTGGCCCCCGTGGCTTCAAAAGAGCCTCGCAGGCCTCACCACCCATTAGCAACAGTAACCCAGTATTACTGTATGTTGTGTGGCGTCACCCATGGTGATCACACACAGTGCAGCTGTGAGGCACTGAGCACCTGTCGGATCACAACAAGTGGCAAGTCAGTGAGGCTATTAATTGTTAATGATGTGCTCTGGTAGTGCAGTGAGGCTGCTGTGGCGTGGTGTAAATGGCCCCTCAGTTATCAGACTACTTCCAGGTTCACGCAAGATGATGCAAATCACTACATGAAAACAGATGGTGCATTTTCAATTTTGGAGGATCTTGTTATGCGTTCTCTATCAATTCTTGTATATCATATTGTAGTATTTATTCATAGCGGGACTAATGTAATGGAAGGCCCAATCCAACAACCAGACACTCCTAAACCAACCAACATAACCCAATGCAATTAACACAAACCAACATAACCTAACTTAACCCATTAAGACCTAAAGCGCCTTTCTCAACAGCTCCCCAAAACCTAAGGTCGCCTTTGAAATTACCCTTGAAAACCTGAATTTCTCCCAGAAATTCAACACTTACAAAATGATTAATATCTCAGCCCCCGTAGCAGACAGAAACATAATTCCAAAAGAATTAAAGAGTTTAGACATGTGGCTTTCACACAGGCAGAATTTATTACTATTTACTGTTTCAATCGAAGATGTGAAAATAACGTGTCAGTGCAAGAGAAGCACTATTTTAATCTAAAAAAAAAACTTGAGTGGTAATTACCATCCTCTATTCTGTTACAAAGACATCAATATCATAATTGTCTACAAACCATATATCACGTTCGACTGGTTCCACTGGTCGTGCACGTCGTCTGTATATCACTGCCGTTACTTTAATCAAGAGTTCCCAGTGATCGACGGCGTCTGCCATTAGCCTACCTACGGCTCGAAAAAATTCCACAACATCCTCCGTGGTCTCGCGACACCGTCACGTGTATATTCTGATGCATTAAGAGACAAAGAATTGGATTAAAAAAGGACAGTGACGTATCCGCTCTCCCGGTTTGAAAGGTAGAAAGATGCAACAGCGCTCCCGGCTCTAGTGGTAGAAACGCGGTTATGCGCTCCCGCCCTTAATGAGTTAATCTAGCCAAACCACACCAACACGCCTAATCTAACTGTAACCTAGCCAAACAAAACAAAGCAAACCAGCCCAACTTAACCTGGGGGTCTATTTCACAAAACAGGTTTAGTGAAAACTCAGAGTCTGCTAACCCTCAAATGAGGGAAACTCTGACTTTTCCATTTCAAAAAGGGAGGTAACTCATACCAGAGAAAGAGGAGTAACTCTAGCCCAGGGGCGGCCAAGTCCGGTCCTCAAGAGCCACAATCCAGCCTGTTTTAGGTTTATCCCTACGGCAACACACCTGTTTCAAATGATCAGATCATCAGCAAGATTTGCAAAAGCCTGATAATGAACCTAATGATTTGAATCAGGTGTGTTGCCATAGGGCTAAACCTAAAACAGGCTGGATTGTAGCCCTTGATGACTGGACTTGGTCACCCCTGCTCCAGCCGGTTTCAGGTAGAGAGATAATTTAAGATCTCGGTCAGTTACCGCAGTAACAGACTCCCTGAACCTAATCTGGTCGGGACCAGGTTTAACTCAATGAACCTTGAGTTTCTCTCTGGCTCCACCCTCTTTCAGAGCCACACACTCCATTTCTTTTCCTCATTCATTCCGTTCGCAGGCGAGTTTTGGCGTAGCCTAGTTCTGCCGTCTGTCAAAAAATCGGAGTCAGTAGCCCACATGAGAAGTCCATCAGGCACAGTATCACTGAAAAGGGTTTATGTTGAATTTATTAAATTTTATTTTGTCAAGTGGTTGCACGAAATATAATCATCTGGATTAAGATACATTTATGAAGTAGACTATACATCGACAAAATAAATATATCTGGATCAAGAGGATTTTATTTTGTGCAACCACTTGACGAAATAAAAGTGAGTAAATTCAACACACCACTTTTTCAGTGCACTGTTTGAACAATGTTTGTATATTTCATCAGCTGCTAAGTGTGCTTCTCCCCCGTAAAATTGCACCTAAATGAAATAAATTAATAGGCGGAAACAAGCAGTTTTCCTCTGTTATATGATTGTGATTGCAAAGGACTTGAATTTTGCGCATGTATTGACCCGAGCAGCAATGTTCTGCATCTGATCATTGCAACTACCAACTTACAAAAATATCTTCCAGACACGAAGTAATCTCAAACTTTTAGCAAAACAATAAGGAAGTCCTATATTCCAGTGAGAGTGTCCTCGGGCTGAACGCTTTACTACTAAAGAGTAGGTGTTAAACTATTTTGACATTGTACATCCTGTGGTTTCTACCATGACAAGGCACCCATGGTATGAAGAGGATCATTTCATCTGTTGCTTTTCTCCATGAAAGAGGTCTGTGGGCGAAGCAGGGTCGCCCAGCTCTTTGTTCCGGCAGGGCTTTAGCTCTTTGTGCGGGCCACCTTCAAAGCAAATGTACATGGACTCGAACATGAGGCTTCTTGGGTAACCGCCCCATTCAAGCACAGCACAATGGGCCCAGCAATTATCCACAATGCTAGGTGCTCCTCTGGAATACGTTACATGGCTTTGCGTGGATGTGCGTGTGTGTTTGTGTGTCTATTGGATTGTTTGACGATGTGCTGTACAAAGTATAATGGGTGTACGGAATGCATAATATTGTTGCTTTTCAATACAACACATGTACTGTAGCTCCAAAAACAACAATGCGATGTTTATTTGAGGTGATGCATTTATTTATTCCCGTATTCGGAGTAAACAAACATGATGGATTAACTAATTCACTGCCTTAAACAAATTTACTTGTCTTTTCAAAGTCCAGCCAATCCCAGGAATTTATTTATATATTTTTTTCAATTTTTTTCCGTTATTAGGGTAAGAGAGGGTCTGAAAATGTCTGGCAGTGAATGAGTTAAGAGGCAGAATGGGCCTCAGATTGTATCTTAATGGTGGCACTAGTTTGTGAATTATTTTTCGGGGAAAAAAGTGACACAAAAAGAAAAGACGAGCTCTGTTTTGCCATGCCTGTTATGATTTTGGATTCTCACCGCGCTTCCTTTCTGATCGGCTGCACGTCACTGTCAATCGGCTCCGTGCACGTTTGTCCTCGGGGCACACCACGCGCTGTCGCGAAGTTGGGCCAAAACAATCCAACTTGTTGAATATCCCCGATTTGACGTCGGACGTCCTTCCGAGCGGCCGAGATCCGTCTGAGCAAACCACACGTGGCAGGATTACCTGCTAAGATTATATTTGGAACCATTACAAGAGTCGGCCCCGACCTACGATTGTTGGGAGGGGAGATTTGGGGCTAAAATTGGGCTGATTATCCTGCCGTGTGAACCAAGCTTTAAGTAGAAGACACCAGAGATTAATTGGGGCAAGGCATCTACTTGATGTACCCTGTTTTTATTCAAGTATAACATGGGGCAGGTAATTAATTTAGGCATTGCATCTGCTGGAGGTGTGGCATTGTGAAAGATGTGACAGGCGAACCAATGAGGCATAGTGCCTATTTGAGGTTGTGCAATTTTTTAGGCAAAGTAGACAGCCTCAGAAATTATTTAGGGCATGGCGTCTGTTTGAGGTGTGGCATTCATTTATGTAAATATTCAATGGGACCGGTGGTTAATACAATGAAAAGAATGGCATTTTTGATGCTGCATTTGATTATCCAAGTGGACAACATGGGAGATAATTATGCTACTTATCTGCCTACTGGAGTTTTGGCATTCATTTATTCAAGTATAAGATAGGACAGGTGATTATTTTACGCACGGCATGTACTGCGGCTCTTTATTTATTCATTTATAAGATGAGATAGGTGATTATTTTAGGCACATATCTTTTAGAGTGCCGTATTCATTTACTCAAAAGGATGATGGCACAGGCAATTAAACGGGGAATGGTGTCTTATTGAGTGGAAGCTATTGTTTGAGGAAATGTTCCATTTCCATGTCATCCATGTCTTTCTTCTAAAATTTCTTTGTGATTTTGAATGGCAAACCTAAGATCTAAAATCTTTACCTAATCTCAACCCCCACACACAGCAATTGAAAGGGTGTTTGTGTGTGTGTGTGTTCTGCGCCTTCCAATAGGAAACATTAAAATTGTAAGGCTATTTACTCCCTTTGACACAGTACAGTATGGCTTCCGGAAGGTCCGATTTCGAGGGTGTGCATTTGGCCCTCCTCCTCCCTTTCTTCCGTCTTCCTCACCCTGCAGAAAAGATTTCACCATTCTGCCCACTTGAAAAGAAAAGCTATAGGATCATTCGGAAGTGATTTGGCTTCAGGTGCTTTTCCATCTTTTTTACACCTTGGAACATGAGAGCTACGTAAGAAGGCGCATGCAGGAAGGTCGGCGCTTGTTCCACATTAACATACATGTGCCTGTACACACACATGCGCGTATGCTCAAACACATGTACACACACACACACACACACACACACATACATAAATCATATAAGAGGGGGTATTTTCACCACTCTGTTGAACAGATTTACTGTTAAATATTCAATTACTAAGGTATATAGTTCTCTGGGGAATTCAGTAGTAGTTTTTTTCACGACCGGTGATTAATTGAGTTACGGAAGTCTATTTGAGCTGCTGTGTTTATTTGTCTAAGTAGAGAAGTGGGCAGGTGATTAATTGGGGCATGGTGTCTATTTAACTGGAGGTGTTTATTTATTGAACAGGACAATGCAAAAGGCGATGCGTGCCAGCACGTAGTGTTGTGAAATCCTGAGCTCTCGCTGGCCTGCAAGTTGGACTGAATTATATTTTTATTTCCAGTGGCTGTGTGAAATATTAATAGTGATGAGGTAAAGAATCTAATTTTGTTCAAACAATACTTTTGTTGTTTTTGTTTGTTTTGGGGCTACAATTCCGGCCCTCGAGGGCCAGTATCCTGCCTATTTTCCATATGTCCCTACTGCAACACAGCTGATTCAAATGATCATCTAATCAGCAAGGTCTGCAGAGCCTGGATAACGATCCTGATCATTTGAATCAGGTGGGTTGCACCAGGCTGACATATAAAACATGCAGGATACCGGCCCTCGAGGGCCAGAATTGCCCACCCCTGCCGTAAAGCAATTCAGGATATATATTTTTTTTTTTTGTGTGTGCGAGGGTTGCTCACATCCCTCTCGCAGCTGCTTAGTGCCAGTAAAAACGATACAGACCCCCCCAGCCCCCACCCCGACAAAAATCCCATTCAACTACTAATAAGTCAATGTTTCATCAAGAGTTGTGATTTTTTTTGGAAAGGTCGGATTCTTGCCCAGTGCTGCTTTAATTAAATTTCATCAGTCAATCATAATATTCACTTTTATTTTATTTTATGGTATATTTGAACATATTAACTTTCTATATTTGGTCCAATTTAAGCAGCCACTGTGGTTGCTAGTAAAACTTAACCAGGTGGAAGATGTTCAACGCGGAGAGCTCACCAGCCTCTCAGCAGGAGAATGAGATGAGTCAGAAGTCTTAGTTGGTAAAAATGTTGCCGAGTGTCCTCTCTCGCTTTCTGCTGGTCTTGTACCACCCCCTCCCTATGTATCTGCTTTCAGGTGTGGGGATACAGTACATTGAAGCCTTTTTGCTTGGATTCGGTTCCCCATCTGAGGGGCTCAATTCGTACTGCCCTCCTCCCTCCTTGTCCACTTCCCAGGGGAGCCCCACTCTCACTCTCAACCCGGGCTTGGGTGGAGCGCCTCGGAGTTAGGCAAATAGGGAACACACAAAGATATCACTTTCACACACGCACACACACACACACTTCCACTTGCCGTAACCAGCCGTAAGAATTGATCAGCTAAGCTCAACATGAGTTTTTCTTCACTGCCCCCCCAAGGCCATCTCCATTTCTATAAACCCCTTTGATACTCCTGTGAAAATTTAGGGGTACGAAAGCTGCAACTAAAAATTCATTACAATAGTAGTCTAAGTCCAAACAGTCAAATCAATCAGTATTTCATGACAGATGCTAAATTACATTCACCTACACTATTGGGTGTTAATCATTTCACACTTTCGCAAATATTACTTTAACACTTTGCAGTGTTGGTTCATTAAAATTCAGTAAAATTAACACCTTAGCTGTTAAATTAACACCAACAGATGTTCAGTATAGATAGCTAGATAGATGGATAGATAGATAGATAGATAGATAGATAGATAGATAGATAGATAGATAGATAGATAGATAGATAGATAGATAGATAGATAGATAGATAGATAGATAGATAGATAGATAGATAGATAGATAGATAGATAGATAGATAGATAGATAGATAGATAGATAGATACTTTATTCATCCAGTGAGGGAACTTGGAAGGAAATGCTCATAATATAAGAAAAAAAAAACAAAGTTTATATACCGTCATATTTCCTAATACATTTAGTATGACAACCAAGTGACGTACACAACAAAAATCCTCATCGCCGACTTTTCCTGTAGTTGACTGGCCGGTCCTTCCTCCTGTCAGATTAGTCTTTCCTCACCATTATGACCAATCTACATGGTCTTCACCGAGAGTGAGGTTGAGGGGGCGAGGGGTAGGGGCTCCTGTGGAGATCAGTGACGCCTCACTGACCACATCAATCAATCATTCTCCCTCTGACTACCTCTGCACCGCTCTCTTTTGTCTCTCTCGGTATGTTTCTGTCTCCAAATCTCCGTCTCGCCTCCCCAACTTTAATATCTGTCCTCCTTTCCCACACGGGACATGGGAAGCACACCCAAAAGTTGTCTTTGGCGCTGAACATTCTTTCTTTGACTAAAATTCATCAGCAAGTTTCACATTTTTTTTCTTCTCCACGTGCCATGCGTCAACAAAACGGATCTTTGCTTTTCTTCTACCCCTAACGGGGTCAACTCCAACAAAATTTGGAGCAACAATAGAGCCCAATGAAAAAGTGTCCACTCCCTGCATAGTCATGAAGTTTTGTTCATGCATTGCCCTCCTGGGACCCGATGACACCAAATTCAGGCCACGCACGTACAATATTTAGAGTCAATTGTGGCAACAATATGTGCAATTCTAGACTTATTTTAAGTGACAGTCGCCTGTGGATAATCTGATATCTTATCTGGATGTATCAATACTCCACTATGCACACATTTTACCGCTCCACAGACGCAAGTTGTTTACATTTTTGTGAAATTAACCACATCGTCCGTCTCTGTTGTGATGCCAAAGGGGTGAAACCTTTTAGGTTAATATTAACAGAAAAACTGGAAGTGGTTAGGATGTCTGACTCACAGCTCTGGGGTTTGAGCTTCAAATCTCTGCTGAGTATGAATGGTTGTTTGTCTATATGTGTCTTGTGATTGACTGGCGACAAGTCCTGGGTGCGCCCCATCTTTCGCTCAAAAAGTCACCTGGGGTCACATGCTCCAGCTCACCTGCAACCCTAATGAGGACAAGTGCTGTATGAAATGAAAGGATAGATTTCAGAAGGTTACCTGGCGAATTTAGGTCATATAAAATATAAAATAATGACTTTTGTTTTGTTTCCACTTGCAATTAAGAGTAAAGATTTAAGTCAAATCAACGATTCCAAGACTTTCAGCTCCCATTTGCTCACCTTTTGCTTCCTTTTCACCTTACTTTTTCCCCTTCTGCCCTCCACCATCTCAACATCCACCACCTCCTCCTCCTCTTCGTCCTTCTCTTCTCCCTCACCCCATCAGGAGGAACCTAATAGGAAATCAAAGTTTGTGCGGGAAGAATGGAGGTGGGCTTAGCGTTACCGTCCCCTGGGTGCGCTGTGCTGAAAGAGGAGTGCAGAAAAGACTCTATGCAGGCACTGTGCAGGCCAAGCTTAATGCAGCAGATTGTCTTTCGTGTTTCTTGTGCACTTTATTCACTCTTTTCTCTCAGAATCACACCTGAAACTTTCCTCTTTTCCCCAACTTTTGGCCTCTCTCTCCATTTCTTCCTTTTAATGCCTACATGGAAGCCGTTTTGGATGTGTGCGCAAGTGAGTGCGTGCATACATACATAGAGAATCCTAAGGCCTGACATGCTCTATGTGTAGCAATTGACTCCGTGCCCTCTGTGATCTCAGGTATGGAGGTCTTGTCAAGCATGTCAAGGCACTTTTTGACAAAGGCTGCCCCTGTGCATTGCTACATATCGACAGAATTGTTCCATCCCACCGTTATTTAGCTTATGAATTCACTATGCATCAATAGAAAGCTGCTTCAAGTGATGCTGAGAAGATCCTATATGGACTGCTACGATGCTTACGTGGGCTTACCTGTACATTAAAGTTGTAATTGTCAGGTGGTTTCTCCTGCCCTGTTGCGTTGAAAGCAATAGTCACTGTCCAACAAGGAAATAATGCGGTGGAACCTTTGTTACAATTTTAATCTGTGAACCCATTCTCAAACCAAAACGTTCACAAACCGAGATAATATTTCCCATTGAAACAAATGGAAATGCAATTAATCTGTTCCAACTGCAGAACATATTTCCCTTATTTTCTTTGTTGTGTGGTTAAAAATGAACTTTTGTTCAATATAGAAATGGGTGAAAACACAATTTATGATAATGACATTTTTAATTTTATTTCATAAACCAAATTGTTCAGAAACCAGGTCTTTCGGGAACCGAGGCTCCACTGAATGACACACCAGATGCTGATGGTGATGTAATCACACGTCTAATTATCTGGTTGTGAGATGCTGTGTTCCAACGCGAAGCAAAAAAAATCCCCCATGCAATGTCTATGTCAATATTCCGCTTTCATTGGGTTCTAGATGAAAGTTCTGATGCGGCTATTTTGCAGGATCTCAGTGTGAAAGAGTCTGTTTCATGAAGCCTGCTCACCTTTGAACGATGCACTTAAAAAGTACCTGTGCACGTGTGTGTGTGTGTGTATGTGTGTGGAACAGCAAGCGGGTGCACAGGCGGATAAATTGTGGATTGAAATGGTGCCCCCCACCTCACCTCTCCTCTCTGCCCTCCCAAGATCAGCGCCTCCCCACCCCGTGCTTGCCACTCCATCCCCTTGATTCTGAGAGGCCGTTTTTCTTCACGACCACAAAGGCGGCGGGCTCGGATTGCGCCGGCGCATTCACCCACCCACTTTGTTTTCAAATGGTTTTGTTTAGTTGTGACACTGCGGACACCCAACACCTCTCAGGAATCGTCCGCGGGGGAGTCCACGGGGCGGGTGGCTGCTGTGTGCGACGTTTTGGTGGGGGCACCACTTTCAGAATCTTCAACCACCGCCGATCTCATCCCTCCGGACTCTTCACCCCTGTGGTTGTTTCTCTTGTTTTGCCTTCCATCAGCATCCCGCGTGCCTGCAGTCATTTCCCTCTCTGAGTGTTTAAGTAGATTAACACAGCAGGACCTCAAGACCCTGCCACGGTCACAGTGCTCAGGTTAAGAAGTGGGGTCTTACTAATTCCAAGCTTACGTCTCACTTTTGCATGGCTTTTGCTTTCATTGATGAAAACACAGATTAAACGTTTTAGTCAGAACGGAATTGTCTGTCTCTAGTCCAGGAGTTTCCAACCTGGCCAAGAATTTCAAAGTGGACCTTACATGCTTCCATTTTTCTTGATGTGCCTCTGAGGATTTTTTTTCAACCATCCTGGGCTAATCCTAAAATCTTATCATTCTCCAGGAATGCCTTAATTACACCACCTGTCGTAAAGAGATCATCCATCGTCATGAAGTGCTTTAATGTGGACTCTTTCTATTTCTGTGAGCTCTTCACATGTTACCATTTTGAACAAGAAATAGGAATTTCAAACTGATTTCTCCATTTCATAACAAAAGTTAACACAATAGTAAAATCATAATTAAGGTAAATATTTAAATGACAAACACATCTAAGACATAAATATTAAACAATGAAACTGAAAACAGTAAGTAGAGCAGTAACTTAACGTGCCTTCCTGTAACCTTGAAATGTTGTATGTTCCTGAGGATCCACTGTAAAGAATAATTTGAAACTAAATCTAGAAATAATGCGATCTTCCCTTTTATATATATGAAACAGTCAATGTGAAAATTCCTGAATGTCAATAATAATTAAAGATAGCATAGGAAAAAAGCTTGACCATTTAATGTCACTTGTCTGTATGATACTTGCTTCCAATGTGGTTCATTTGAGAAAATTTTTTCGAGTTCACCAAAGTCGCCCTGGAATTTGACCGAAATGGCTGCTTCAAACCAAAATGGCTCATTTCCAGTTAAATTTCAGGCATCAGTCCTTTTACACTTTTTAATGTGTCCTGTTAGGACATACATGTCCACCCAAATAGATATTGATCAATGACAATGGTTTGCGGTGTTTTTTCCACTTCTCTACCCTATAGCATTAAAATATAATTCAAGCCTATGCATTTATTTCATTTTTTTATTTTTTACATTGCATTTTTGGTAATCTCTACTGAATTTATGATGTACTTTAAAGCAAAATTTCCCCCAACTTAGAATTAAAAGTAGTACATCCTGTTGTCTTGTGTCACGCTCCTTGTGCTAAATAATGATTACCGAGTGGATGTGAGATGTTAATGCATTCTATTAAAGCCATTCATTGGCCTCTGCTACCTCTTTCTCAACACTTGCTGCTGATTGCAGTCGAATATTGCCCCACTGTGGTCAGAAAAACAATAATTTTTGTACCCAGGCTTTGGTTAACACCTAAACCTTGGTCAAATGACACAACGCCCAAAATCGAGCGTGAGTCACAGTGCAAGATATGTGTAGTAGGGCTAACAAGGCTGTGAGTCATTTTCTTTTTCTGACTACGGTATGTGTGTAATACGAGGCTGTTCATAGTCATGTCACATGCAATACAAAACATGCACTCAGTTGAGCATGTTTTTATTTGGGAATGAATCAATAAATATGGGACTTCCATCGCGGTGAAGCACACATCATCTGTTCTGTCAGTGGTGCTGATTATGGGAAAGTAATGCCCTCTGTTTGCATGGGTGTCTTGAAACTGTCTGTCAATCATAGTCAGAGTTAATTATTTCGTCGCCCCACTGGGTGTGAGTGTGTGTCAGGAACTCTGACCCAGAGGCCTGGGGTTGGGTCGCACTCACACACTCGTATGCGCGCACACAAAGATTGGCCATTGGCCACCTGACGAATCACTTAAATTAGTTGATGTCATCAATCTCTCTCCAAAATCAAACTAGCAAAGATAATAATGAGGCTGTTCTTCACCCTTTGGGTTCAGTTTTTGCTCTCTCTCACACACGCACATTCACACTGACCCACACGTCGATACCTGAGTGGTTGACCCTAAACCGCTGCTGGTTGCTCATTGTTCGAGATTGGTTTTATTTTCATATTTGAGGTTATGTGTCTCAAATTGACAAAAATAAACATAAAAATGCACATTTTTTGCTTACCCTGTTGCTGTGCCTAAGCACCATTGTATTACACTCCGCAGTCCCCCATTTGCTGCAGTGGCCCATAGTCTCCTCTTTGGTACGATTACGTGCTTTCTTCTATTCTCTTCCAATGTTGTCGTGTCTCTTTCCGACTGATGCGTTCAATGCCGTGTGGATTTTGCACTTCCCCAGGGTACTGTTTTAAGGTGGAATATCGAGGAAAATCAACTAAGGGGAAAAATAGTAAAAAGTCGTCTAAGTCGGTTGTGTTGATGTTTTAACATTGAGGTACAAGCTGTGTCCACTGATGTCAACAGTGAAACTGAACTAAATATTACATGTGGCAAAATGTGTTTTGCAGTGCTTACCTCTCATCAGTATTCCCCCTGCTCCCCACAGCTTCCCACTCCAGACCCGACTAATCTCATCGCGGCCCCTCTAATTGACACCTTATTGCTCCCCGAGCGCATTTATTGCGCCAAGGCGAACAGGCGCAGATGCAATTGTGCAAGCGGCTAACGCAATAGCTCTCTATTTTTTTCCGTCTTCAAAAACAGGGTGACGGCGTTTTCATTTTCATGGCAGGTCCATTCTGGCTTAATTTAGCTTTAAATGGATGCTTGGAGCAGATGGAGGCAGACAACTTATTGTAAATTCCTTTATGTGGATTCCTATGGGAGGCTGAAGACCACTTTGATTTGAGGTGTTATTGTTTATTCATATGACCATTGGTCACTGGAGCTCTATGTGTGTATATGGATGTGTGTGTCTTATCAAGAAAATTGTGTTTCCATCTTGGTGTTTGGGGAGGCATGGCAGTGGCCAAGTGAACATGGCATGTTTAAATAAGTTAGGTGTGGAGGAGCGAGCCCACCAAAAACCTTTTGGATGAACTAGAATTGCCAAAATTCCCACCAAGTAACATCTTGTAGAAAGTCTTCCAAGAAAAGTGGACGTTGTTAAAGCTGCACCCCTGTATGTTTTTTCCACTTTCCAGAATGTTTCTCCTTGTGATCATGTTTCTTCTCCCCCCTCACCCCCTCCATATCCTCCAGGAGGGTCCTCTCTGATTTCCAGCTGACAAATTTTCTTATCGGGCCTCAGGCCGATTGGGGCAAATGAAAACATGACCTCTTCAGGCAGAGTGCGCTGATCAGGACTGATTATATAAATAAAAAAGGGAAGAGGATATTGTGCACTTCCACACGCGCGCGCGCACACGCACACTTATCTGCAGCTACACTGATCCGCCATGATAACACAGGAGGAGGATAAGGGAGAGCAGTGGAGTGGCAAACAAGCGCCATTAGACTTATTCTATTCATGACAGACAGACGGACAGAAGGGGAGCAGTGGCGGCACTTAAGTGGACAACAAGACCCATTAGGCCGTTTGCATTCGCACACTGACTGGCTTGTTGATTGACAGCCGGGGCGGGGACAAGCACTGCTATCAAGGACCGGCGAGACTTGTCAAAAAAAAAAAAAAACACCAGCCACCCAACACTATTGTTAACTCGAGTCGAACAGCTCAGAAGTGGTACAGTTTGGAGTTCAACCACACATCTTTTGTAATTTGCTGTTCTTATAGGACAGGATTAATTTAACGCTTAACATGTTGCATTCCATACACATATATGTCCTCATAATATTTGTGCATATCAAATTATGTACTGCAGATCTTATAAAAAGATATATTCATAGCCTGGCTGACATTAATAAACAGATGATAACTCCTTAATCATCATTTCAGAAGAAATGGAAAATATCATTTTTATTTGACAACACTTGTTTTTCGTAAAAAATAAATAACTATAACTATAATTTATGTATGACCATTCCTATGATTTTTTTTTACTCTTTTACTATTTTTTCCCCCGTGACAAAGACAAGCAGGTGCATGTTTGTGTGGGAAGCTGTGTAAATGTGTGGTGGAGGAATAACCGTCCTTGAGACTGTTTCAGGCTCCCACTTGATCACTGTTGGAGTGTTGGTGCTGACCCATAAAAAAAAAAAATGCATTTATGACATGTAGAGTTTCACAGTTTCAAGGTTACCACCATTACAGGTATTTTCCTTTGTTCAACATAAGCCTTTGACCCATAACAGCCACAGTGTACACAAACTTGCACCTGTACAAAAGAACGACATTTTAAAATATTTTCATTTTTGTGTACTTTGGGTCACTTTAGGAAATGTCATAAAATTTCAGAGTGAAAGAATGAGATTTAGGCTTTTTATATTGCTGTCAAATCTCACAAAGGTTCAAATTACCCTGAACAGTATTTAAAAGTTAAGACCGCATCACTATGTGTTATTGAATTTAAGATAAGCTTTTTACCTATTTTTACACTGGTATGAGTAGTTGGAGTGTTAAAAATGAAACATGTCCTTTCTATTTTGGCTTTATCATTTAGAATTGAAGTCAAGACTTGTATTGTTGCACCAGTGGTGACAAAGACAAGTGTCAGACCACAGAACTGACAATGGCTCTTACCACAACATCGGAAAGGATTCACTTCAGACTGCAGCAGCGTCACCAATCACATCATCAATTCTTGTCGCCAAAGCTACGGTAGGCTTTTTTCATCTTATTGTGGTAAACATATTTTGACACTCATACAGGGGGTCCTGGGTTTTTGAGTTCCATTCCTACGACACAGGCGTAACCCCAATTTGAACCCAAATTTGTATGTATACTGTAAGTCAGAATGCACCACGGTCTATCACTAACTTGTGCCAAATTACTTGTCAGCCATAAATATTACCGATAGCTGAGCATGCCTTCTTGTTCGACTAATGACTACGTATTTTTACGCCTATGTGCAAACTGCAGGTAAGTAGTTCATTGCGGTGTATTCGGAACCTCGAAACCTCTTAAGTGAGGACCATTGTAAACCACGGATGCCCTGAATGACCATTACAAGTGTAAAAAATGAGACATAAACTTATGATGCATGGCTGCTGAGCACAATACGGGCCTCTATCCATTTTCTATAACGCTTATCCTCGCTAGGGTTACGGAGGCGTATCCCACTAGACTTTGGGCAAGAGGCAGGGGTATACCCTTGAATGGAAGCCAGACAATCACTGGTTGCATGTAGCTAAACCATGGTGTCAAATTAGACTAGCTTTTGGGATGTGGGATGACCCACAGACACGAAAGTGAGCTGAGATTTGAACCCTGAACCTCACAACTCCGAGGCAGACGTGCTAATCGCGAGTACATCATAAAGCCACAATCTGTGCAATACAATCGGTTGCATAACGCCAAATGAATCTGGCAGATGCTAACATACTGTCATTTGCATGTAACTGAAAGCAAAATGGCATGGAATGAAGCTTGCCAGCAAAATGTTCCGTCTCGCTTACGTGTCAATTAGACATTTCCAAACAGTGAGTAGCTTTTCATTTTAGTTTTCTTTGGCCATCGTCCCAGTTTAAGATCAACTGTGAACAGGAGGGGAAGCAGCAACTGGGAATTTAACAAAATCCCAGTATGAGGCGGGGGAGGTGAGCAAGTGTGTAAAAAGGAGATAATTGTAAAAAAAAAAAAAGTGGGAATGGGTTTCGGGGTGTGCACTGAAAATAAACGGTCCCCCCTTCATTGGCCCCACGCTTGGCTGCTTTTGGACAGGGCTGAGGGGGTCACAGCAGACAGTGGGGGCCTTTGTGGGTATTTCTCAGAGGCTGGTGGCAAAGCAGCAGCAGAGAGGAGAGAATAGACACGGCACTGAGGTGAAGACATGAAAGAAAGGAAGGATCATACAAGCGGCGCGACATGGCGAGGGGGTAAGTAGATGGTGGAAGAAGCCCAAATGGGGGCGGGGGGGGGGGGGGGGGGGTGGCTCGTAGATCACTTTACCGAGCCGTGAATGCACCTTGAGGAGCGAGTGGAAGAAAGAAGGGCGGGAGCGAGAGGGTGAACGACGACGACAAAGAGCGAGAAGGTCAAGGAGAGCCATTCGATATGGAAGGGGGGGGGGGGCAGATATGGGGAGAGGGGCAGGACTTAGGTTTGGTTACAATGCGGGAGAAGTCCAGTGTCATGTCCACCAAGGTGCTGTTTCGCACACACAAACATCACATGTATAAGACAATATTTGTATATACAGGTGACCTCGGCTCTTTATGGGGGATATATGGACCAAGACCCGCAGCAAACGATAAAACCTTAGCCTTGATCATTAGTGGAAGTTACAGAAAGTCGTCACTGTTACATGCGAGCTTCCGATGCCTTTTTTTTAATTTTGAATCAAGTCATCAGTAAACCATTTATTTTTAAGGCTAACGATGAATTTGGAATGATATGAAAGTAGTTCAGGATCATCTAGTTTGTGATGTAGTTACAGTCTAAACTCTAATAGGGCACTGATTCGAAAAGTGTGTTACTTGTCCCTTTAGTGGAACCTGAAAGAATCACTGAATGAATTCTGAATTATTTTACAGTGACTGTGGCACGGTGGTCGACTGGTTGGCACGCCCGCCTCACAGTGCAGAGGTTGTGGGTTCGAGTCCGGCCTTCCTGTGTGGAGTTTGCATGTTTTCCCCGTGCCTGCGTGGGTTTTCTCCGGGTACTCTGGTTTCCTCCCACATTCCAAAAGCATGCATGGTAGGTTAACTGGACACTGTAAATTGTCCCTAGGTGTGATTGTGAGTGTGAATATTTGTTTGTCTATGTGTGCCCTGCGATTGGCTAGCAACCGGTTCAGGGTGTACCGCGCCTACTGCCCAAAGACAGCTGGAATAGGCTCTGGCACGCCCACGAGCCTTGTGAGGATAAGCGGTATCGATAATGGATGGATGGATTTCTTGAGCACTGCAACTTTCTCTGGGCATTCAAGACATGTCGCAATGCCACACCTCCATTTCAATCTCCTGTTTTTCTTAAAATTGGCCATTCTTGTCACCAACCTTACTCTTCACGGCAGGTTTTGAAAAATAAATAACTGGGACTGGGTGAGAGGATATCTTTTCCTTCCACTTAGTCACTTCAGAATTACGTTTCACCGAAAGCTGTCATGAGGCTGAGCTATGGTAGCCCATAAGTGATTAAAACATAAATAAAACATAAATAAATAACATCAGCAACAACAACCCAAAACGCTCAGGGCAACAACACGGCAAAACAGGTGGGGGTCGCACTAACATTAAACTTTGATGTCAAGTTGGGGGGCTGCAAAATATCAGATATCAGCATATTGCTCAAGAACCCAGTTCAGCGAGTATTTGTTTTTCTTGGCTCTTTTATGTTTCAGTGCCGCTCATTACAGCATCAACAAGAGGTGTCAAGGGAAAAAGTAAAGAGGCCCATTCAAACCTGGAGCACTCTATACGTACGTGTCGCACTTTGTAACTTAATGGCTTTGTTACACACACACACGCAGTGAGCAGCAGCCGCTCCCCGAGGTGCTCCCCATCGAGCGGGGTCATGTCAGACATCAGCTCCCGTCGCGTCAGCTCTTTTTCTCCCACTATTTAGCACAGGCCAGACTGTCAGTGTGCTCACCTCCACAAGGGCCCAGATACTGCCCCCCAAAAAAACACTCTCTCACATTTGGTGTTGTGCATAGTTGGTGCCAAATAGTAGACGATAAACACAGGAGACAGACTCCCCGGGTGGTGTCCACTCCTCTGCTGACATTGTAGTGGGCTCCCCAGTGAGCGGACACACACGAAATCCACAGTGTGCCAGCAAAGAGGATAGCTTAACGAGTTTTTCAT
Organism: Filicampus tigris; assembly: GCF_054856515.1. Taxonomy (NCBI): domain Eukaryota; kingdom Metazoa; phylum Chordata; class Actinopteri; order Syngnathiformes; family Syngnathidae; genus Filicampus; species Filicampus tigris. Next base: position 6,079,994 of record NC_141221.1, read on the forward strand.
TGTGTTCCTGTCACCTCTATTCTTCCCGAGATTTCACAATTGACCCACTTAGCATATTGTTTAACAATCAAACCACTCCTCTGCATTACATGTCAAATGTCAATACAGGCAAATACAAACAAAAACGTGTAGGAAGCATTTTAAAACTTACATGTATCCAGTTTCTGTAGCGCCTCATTAAAGACAAGTCAACCCAAACATTTTTTTTCAAGAATATGTTCTATGCAGCCCCACTAGTTGAAACAAGACATTCTGATTAATACTGAGTTTGTTGAATATGAGTTAAGCAGCAAAATCCACCCATTTTTAGCCATCTCAGGGGGCGGCCATTTTGTCACTTCTGTCGACTAAAAATGACATCACAGTTGCTCAGGTTTCAGGTAACGACCAATCGTTTTCTGAAGCTGAGCCATGATTGGTCGTTACCTGAGCCCTGAGACACTGTGATGTCATTTTCAGTTGACAGAAGTGACAAAATGGCAACCCCCTGAGATGGCTAGATTTTGCTGCTTAACTCGTATTCCACAAACACAATATTAATCAGAATGCCTTGTTTCAACTAGTGGGCCTGCATAGCCTATCCTAGTCGTTCAAAGGAAGTCGCAGATGTGACATCGTTTTACAGTAGCCTGAAGACAAGAGGGGGGGTTTAGTTTGAGCAGGGGTGCCCAAGTCCGGTCCACGAGTGCCCCTATTCAGCCTGTTTTACATGTTGTCGTCCTTCAACACACCTGATTCAAGCGATCAGTTCATCAGCAAGCTTTGCAGAAGCCTGATAACAATCCTGAATGACTTTTCTTTGTTATTCACCAAATCCATATTTGAGAAGTGTTTCATTTGAGCCCCACTTTTTTTAGTATTTAGAACTTTTGGCATGATTTCTGGGTCAATATCATGGGAATACACCACATGCAAGTGCAGAAGGAAAGGCAACGCATGGGAATAAAGATGAAACGTTCCATTTGATGTCCTGGGGTTAGGTCATTGTCCTTGCTGTCTGTCTTCATGTCTCCTTCAAACTAATTAAAACATGGATGATGTGACAGACCAATGAAGAGGTGACCGCAACCTTTGCAAAGACTGGCGAACAAAAGGCAGTGGTTAAAGGGATGGTTGGGCAGGGATGGCCATGTTTTCACTAACAAGTTCATTTTATATATTTTTTGATCAGAAAAATGAAAAGAGTTGTCATTTTCTATTTTATCAATAAATTTGGGAGGAATTAGGAAATAAGTGATTCCATGAATAACGCCTGTTGTTAATGGAGGAGAATGGCCGCACCCCCTACCGTTCTATCCTTGTTTGCTCTGAGTCACTGGAGGAACCGATTGCAAACGCTCCATTGGAAATCATTGTACTTTTGTTGCTTATAATGTCCAAAAACGGTGATCAATTGGCACCAAAATTTAAATGTAAAGATCCATGCTTGCCTGATTGCTTGCCCACTGCCAGTCGCCGTCTGCCTCCAGAGAGTTGACATGAGTTTAGCCCCGCTAAATGTCCGAAATATAACCAGTCGGAGTTCGTGTGCGCATTCATGCTCTTGTCCGCTTCAGCCTGTGTAAGTGGAGAAGCGATCGCCACAGTATTTTTGATTTAGTGGAGGTGATCATGATGAGATCACGTTTTGTCAATAAATCCAAACTATTGTGCAGAACACTTTTATACTTTCACAGTTTGAAGTGGACAAGAGTAGTAATGTGCATTTGCATTTTGGTGGCGATCGATCGCCGTTTTAGACAACAGAATTGACAAAGCGAGCAATATTACCACGCTTGACTCCCTCCCGTGACGTAGACCGCGGAGACCGAAAAAATAACAAGCCCGGCCCCAAAAAGGGGCGGGGCAATTTGTCGTAAATCTAATCATAAAAAAAAAAACTTAAATCACTACAGAGTCTTTTGAGGGGGGCATTTTAGTACTGATGTCATTTTTACATGCAAACCTATTATATAAGTGCCAATGTTAAGCTCATCCAAGTGTCCCTTTAGCTAATACAAAAAAATGTAACACATAATGTTGCAGAGCATTATCCAAAGTTGGAACTGGGAAGGGACAAAGTACAAATATGATGTTCGTTGGCTCCAAGAATTATTCATAGTGAATGCATTATCTCGTGCCAGCCTAAAAACCACCATCTTCTGGCATTCAAACAGTATCCATCTAATCTGAAAAAAGACTAAATACATGTTGTTGTTCTTGTTGTTTTATTATTATTGTTATCATTTGGTAGTTTAACATTATTATTTAGGGCATAATTATAGCAAAGCAAGGGGAACACTTTTTTGGATAGGATCAAAGCCCAGCCAACGTTAGCTAATTCTTGAACGACATCGATACATTTGACAAAAAGGGGAGACACAGTGCCAAGTTCTCAAAATGGGGGGGGTCGTACATCATTGAGACCAAAAATAATGTTTTACTTTTGTGCTCAACTACATTTCACAGTCTGTACTTTTTTTAGTTTTACTTAAGTACAGGAGTTGAATGAGTCCTACTTTTACCAGTCTTTTATATTTATTTAGTATCTGTACTTAATGAAAATTCTTTTGCCAGCTCTGACATTATCCCAATGCAAACAAGTTTGCATATGGTTCAAGTATGATGTGATGAACTGGCAGGCCAACTAGAGGGAAGACAAAGGCGATGAGGAATGCGCGGCAAACAAAGCCATGTTTGACGGATGTTCTGTAAGTCTGTCACGGGGGCATCCGTCATTGTGTCTCGGTGATTGGTGGCTTCACCTCCCGCAACATGGGATTCTTCCCACCCTTGGCCCGCTCCTACCAGAGGAGGTTACACTATGGATGACTGAAAAAACGCCCTAGGGGACCATGTTTGTTCATTTCAAAAAGAACAACCCACCCGACTTTAATTTCCAGTCCAATCAGTGAATAAATGTAATGATAATAGGAACATTATCATTTGAATATAATGCTGAAACGCACTGTATAAACATACTGTTTATTTTATACGTTAAAATGATAAAATTGCACTTGGAGTCATGTGTTTTTCATTGGAATACAGCAGTATGCTGGTATGGTTATTAAAATTATAAATATATATTGTTGGATAGATAGATGGACAGACAGAAAGACAGACAGACATCTACCTATTATCCAAACCACTTATCCTCACAAGGGTCGCAGGGTTGCTGGAGCCTATCCCAGATGCCCCAAATAGCGAGTAATTGACATTGCCCCTTAAAAGGTTTATAATTGCCTATATATGCCACATGATGGCAGCAAAGAAAAACTTTTATCTAAATGAAGCGCCTCAAATAACTTCAACAAACCTTCATGTTTCTTCTAGTTTTATTGCTTTGACTTGAGCACATAAACCGCAAATGATGTGTTTTAACTGAGCATAGGTTGCAAAATATTTTTTTTTGCAAATATATGCATTTGGGAATGCAGAACCACATTCGCAAATTCATGTGCAAGTTCCAAATGCATCAGCGGATGATTTTCTTTTGTTTGTTTGTTTGTTTGTTTGTTTGTTTGACAGTATAATTTAAACTGGGAGTGGCAGTTAAACGGTTGGATCCTCTTTTTTAATGAATTGTACTCGATCTGCATGTTGTGAAGTGACTTGAGTTCATGCCACCACACAGCGCTCAAATCGATTTTTTTTTGCTCGCAAGTCAAAGCAAACAATCAGCTCAGTAGGGTCACTAAAATCTCAAGGCACAACTTTATATCATAATATTTTCAAAAATGAACTCCAGCTCGCCCATCACCCTAGTTAGGAAAAGCAGTACACAACATTTGTATTGAGGTGACTGTAAAGTATCCAGGGTTGTAATGTGAACTTTCCAAATAAATCAATGAGTGCTCTATGAAATGAGTTGAAAGAGGACACGTGTGGGCGTTTGACACATGGAAAACTTTCTTAATTAAAATAATTAAATGAGCTTTCATGAACCATCATATCCCGTATACAGTATCCTATGAGACATTGTAGAATATCACATGTGCAAAGTCGAATTCTATCTGACCTTGTGAAATCAATAACCCAACATAAGTTTGCATGATTTTTTGGTGTGTGTGAGGGTGAGTGTGTATAGAAATATATTTCTCAGTGGAGTTTACATCCCAGACAGGTCGCCTTGGTAACAAGGTGCTTCCCTGCCGCCGTCGGGTCTCGGCCAAGTTGGGCGCCACCGTGGCTGGACGGTGGCAGACATTGTGACGAGTTTGCCAGGGCGCACAACACACTTGCACACTGACACATGGACATAATGTATGAATAAAATTATTATAGATTATAGTGCCACTATGCTGAACTTTGACCATCATTACTATTGAAGTAAGACTCGTAGATGTGTCTGGGAATCATAAGCAAACCTTGACCAAGCCAAGGAGCCACAGTTTGAGCATCCTGCTGTGAGGGGTCACAACCTCCATCAGATTCATTGTCAGTCGGCCTATTGTGCCCCTCGAGTACACACACACATACACACACCGTTATAACTTATAGGGTCTCCATGACAATGATGGGGGCGACAGTAAGGCGACACGGTGGCGCTGCTCTGATGTGAGCATCCAGCATAATCGTCCTCATATATGCACTGTATGGCAGGTAGAAGTGGGCACCGTGTGCGTGTGTGTGTACTGTATGTGTGAGTGCACAAAGATATAAATGCAGTACAAACATATGATTACATGACTTCCATAAACTTATGACTTTGACTTTGACCATCAAGACACCCATAAATAGGGATTATTTATCACCTTTGACTGGCTGGTAACTCAGACTAAGCATGTCTTTGTTAATCCTTCATAAATCTCTAGTTCAATTTACTTGGAAAGTACCAACTTTTTTCTCAAAAATATCCAATTATATATTTTTTTCTGAAATGCAAATACATGATGCCCCAAAATTCTATTTTTCTCAAAAATAAAACAATTTCTGCTAATGAATATAAAATGTAGGACTTTGATTCTTGAAAGTATGGCTTTTTTCCTTCAGAATATTACCCAAACAATTCTTGGAATTTTGACCTTTTACATAACACATTTGTAAAGGTTTGTTTTTATTATTATTGTACATTGTGAATAAAACCTTTATCCTTTATTATAAAACCTAAATCCATATTGTGCAAGCCTTTATTATATGATGGATGGATGGATGGATAGATGGATGGATGGATGGATGGATGGATGGATGGATGGATGGATGGATGGATGGATGGATGGATGACACACACACCTATGAGGGCCATTCAAAAACATACAGGTAATTGAAGATTATCTCCCACACATATTTGTGAACAGTTCACATACAAATAATAAAATAATCACGCTCAGCTGATTGTTCCCCGCTTTCACGCACGCTACTGAAAAGCTCATACATTAATGAAAAATTCTCACACAATAATAAAATGTTCTCATATTACTGACAGTCTGACACACACTACTTTTCACACATACTGTATGCCCTATGGAAACTCACATGCTCACAACTGAAATGCTCACACACACCACGCGCGCGCGCAAGAACACGCACAAACAAACACGCGCTCACTCACCCGGTGCAGCTCTGGTGTCATTAGAGACGATACAGTTCATAGCTACTACCCCCTTTTGTTCAAAATTACAGACACCAGTCTTTATTCACATGGGGGCTTTGTCGTCAGAGTATGACATCTAGTGGACAACACAGGTGACGCAGCAGATTTCAAGGCGTTGCAGTGAATTAATCACAGCTGTCAAAAAGAATGACACAATGCAATTACTAGACTTCCGCGGCTAGATTAATAATGTATCCCTAATAATGTAATAATAATAATAATAATAATGATAATAATAATAATACATACATACGTAAATACGTCCATACGTACATACATACATACAAGATTGTTCCAAATAATGTTATTGTTGGAAGGTTTTTTTTTTTAAATAGTCGGTTATTCGTAAACTAACTCGATCCAGCTAAGTAGACATTAAGAGTATGACCTAATGAACCGATATCCAAACACTATACTTCTAAATTAATGTACATGTGCACATTAAGGTGATTTTACTTTCAGTAAAAAAAAAAAAAATACACATCACTTCCTGTTTTAGCTTTGACCAAAGCGGAAATGAGATGCAAGTGAATGATCTTGACTCATTCGTGACTTCCTGCCCATTCGGATACGTTCCCTTTGGCCCGTGACAGTGGTCAACCAGCCCTTTTTTGTATACTACGGCGCAGCAACTCGTTCGCACAAATAACTGTACAACGTAATAATAATTTACTTTAAAATATGGGAACCTGGGGTGTTTGGCACACTGGATTCAGTCGTGAGTTCACACACATCCGGTCTTTTGACCAATGAGAGGGCTCGCTCACCCCTTATTTGCATAATACATCATAGTCGCTTATGGAACCACAGAATAAGATAATAAAACAATATTTATAAAACATAATAATAGATCATATGTATATATGTGTGTGATATTTCACGTGCTGATAAATAATTTCGGTATTTACATAGGCTAATCACACAAGACTCATTTGTGAGTTCCCGCCCATCCGCTCCTTTGGCCAATGACAGGGCTCAACCGTGCTCCAGCACAGCAGCTTAAGCGGGAAACACCGGTAGTCTTCGGCCTCTCCAAGCTGTTTCGTATCGTAACATAGCTACCATGCTACTAAACTACGACCATATTCTATCCAGCATGTATAGCCGTGTTTAAAAGAGACCCGACGGCGTTGTTTTTTTCGAATCCCCAAGACTTTTGAGCAGGCGCTCTTTTATGTAAGGTAGGGTGGGCAAGGGGGAAAAAGTTGAGCCTCAGGCGACCGGCTAGCAAAAAAAAAAAAAAAAAAAGCCTCGCTAGTCGGACAAAAGGCTTCCCGCTATCAGGCATGAGATAGCCCGGTCAACATGAGCCAATTCAACTTGGAACGTTTCCGTTTTCAAAAGTCAACGTGCAAAGTGAATCCCGAGTCTGAGAAGGAGAACAAGCCAGGTGAGTAAAGCTGATGTTCGGGGCTAGCTCAACCTGAAGTCTTGGCCAGATGTGCCAAGAATGCTACCATCAGCGTTAGCGTGAGTAGTACTTCAAAGTAGCTTGTGTAGTGATGCACATGTGACATAAGCATCGGGAGTGTATTTAATGTGGTTACTATGTCATTATTGACCCATGTGGAGGAAATCACGACAAGGCTCTCTTTGATGTAACAGCAATGTTGGTAAAGTACAACAGCGCAACCATATGTAGGTGTCAGTATGTCAACAAATCATGCATTTGTCAGGTACACCCGTACCGATTTTTTTTGGGGTGGGCGCATGGGACAGTATTAGATTGTGGCAGTTATGATAACCGTGAGCAAAAATACTGCGTTATCACGGTATTAACATTTCAGCTGTAAAATGACCTTTGAAAAAAAAAAATGTGGCTAAATAAAAACAAGATTTTTCAATTGAACGCAATCCATTTTATTTTTAAACAAAATATGTATATTTGATACAGAAGAACCTTGTACAATTTTAAGTAAAAAAAAAAATATGGAAATAAATGTTGACGTTCTTCGGTTTTAATTCTTCTCAGTATGTCACAGTGTTCCATCACTGGTGAGCTATTTTTAGAACAGACCGTGGGCAACTCATGCTGTCACTGGGGCCAACTAGCGCCTGCTAGTATCATGTTTTTAAAATTAAATTATTTTTATTTCTTAAGGGCAATGCACAAGAATCAACAGAGCAAAAAGGCATACTTGTTTGTGCGTGTCCCTTACGTCTTGCTCCCTCTCGTCGCCACCCTTTTCTACTTGAGAAGAAAAAAAGTTAATTGGAGGCAATTAACTCCAAAGAGGCGGCCCATGTGAAGACATCTTCGAGCACCAAAATAAAAACAAAAGATTAAAAATAGCACTCTCTGTCACGAGAAGGGAGTGCCGTGTTGTTGGTTTTTACAACGATCTTTATTCAGCCTCAGTGCAGCAACAACATACCGTATAACAAGTTTGCGCTTTTCTCTAGCTCATCACGTAATTCCTAATATATTTTTTTAAACAAAGTCTTCAACAACTTCATATTTGTTTACTATTGCTCACTTAAGGAAACTTCCGACATTCTCGGGCTAGACTGCCCTCCATCTGAATATGGGATCATTCTGCCCTTTCCTTTTCACATGTTTTTTTTTTTTTCTCACAAAAGGTAACAGGTAATAACATAAGGAATAAACTGTCTTTGAAGACATGAACATAAACATAGTGGCCAACTGACCCTCAGTCCTGATACCTGAGAGGAAGTCTCACCTCCCACCTCTTGCTGTCCTTACGGGTCTCACGGCTTGTTTTGACACCACTGCCTATCATAGCTCCTCCTTGCACTGTTGTATTCTTTGCGTCTCAACTCATTTAGGCCACTCTCTTCACGCTCCACATTGCTGCTTAATTTGTTCATTTTGCCGCGCCATTTGTATGGCCCGTTCCAGCATTAAATCAGGCTCAAGTTGAAGTTTTTGTGACATATCCTTGTCTTGTATTCCGATGACAATCCTGTCTCGAATCTGCTCGAGACATCAATTGTCATCATTCTCCGGCGGCCCCAGCATCAGGACACTCCCGAGGCGGAGCCACAGCTTTCGGGCCGGGTGACCGCCAAGGGTGCTTCAGCTACAGCTCTGAATTGGACCATGTGCTCATCAAATTTTTTACCCCAAGTTTCAATATTTATAATATATGTTTTTAGAGTGGTGGAGACTTGAGCTGGTTGTAGGTTAGTCTATTTCATACCTTTCAATATCGGCCTAAGTATTGGCTTAATTTGCCGTATCGGACCAATACAAATGACGTCATTTTTTTCCCAAGATCAGGCCGATAATTATCGCGCATCTCTATTAGGAATCACTTGTGACTTATCTTAACTGGGGGAATACTCAGGTTTGCCCAATTATTGGTAGGTGAAACTTTTAGTACCTCATCCATCTGTAATAAATCACAAAATCATATATTGAAAGACATATCATCAGGCTGTGCTAGCTTTTCTCCATTTAAGTGCTGTTATCTGACTTATTTTTGTGTTTTCATTTAATGTTGCTCCCCAGCTCAAATGAAATCCACCAAATCCCGTTTGTTAAAGTCGCATGCCCGAGGTGTGGTTTTTGAAGAAGTTGTAGACGATGACAAGCCAATGAGGAAAGTCTCCTTTTCGAGGAAATACAGGTTGACAACATGCACCTATTGACTTTTTAAAATATATATATTTTTCCTGTTCCTGCTGGTAATTTTCTTATCATGCGTTGCCTCTGCCACTTAAGGGATCCTATCGTTGAAGAGTCTACAAATGGCACCAATGATGAAAAAGAAGAGGAAGAGGAAAAAAGCAGAAAAGAGTCAAAACTCTCCGAGATGTTCCCTCAGTTGTCGAGGAAAAAGCTCTCAGAGGTGAGTGATGTCATTTGGAAGCAGGCATGGGCTAGTTGCTGTTTCAATGTTTACTGTGGACCTAAATGTCCAAAGACATTGGTCTTTTCACAGTCCATCCATTCAATCCCATGATCTTATATTTTTTTCAATTTTGTTTTTCAAATGTTAGGGGTGTGAAAACGTCTGCTACTGAATGAGTTAAAGTAAAAATTTCAAAACCACAAACTTTCCATCAGACGTATGAGCATTTTGTTTGTTTTTTTGTTTGTTTGTTTATTGTTGTGAATGAAAGAAGTAATTTTTTTACATGAGGCAAAATTAGCAAGCTCAATGTATTCTTAGCTAACTAATTGTAATTACCCTAGATAATGTTCAGCTATTGGGTGGCGATGCACATTTAAGTTTGAATCTGACTGGTCAAATTCAGATAAAAGCATACAATTCCATTAGAAAATGATTGAATGTCTTTGCAATATGTATATTGCATGGGCAATTATCGCGATATCGATATTTATTCGATAGGTTGTAGAGCCCTAGTACATTGTATCGTATTCGCAGGTTGTTGGGAGTACGAGCACACTGGATGGGGCTGTTGCTACGTGTCTGCTGATTTCTGATGATGAAGGTATGAATAAGAGTTGTACATTAACTCAGAGCAACTACCCACCGAGTCAGTGGAGCAGTATTTTTTTTCTCATTTCATTACTTCAACAAAAAAATGTCAATTTTGCTTGACCTAAACAAATGTGTGTGTCTCTCACTAAAGTGTATGCATCCCTCCTTGTGTGTGTGTGAGAGCATACTGTGCAGTATGTGTGGCTGATAAAGTGTTTTACTTTGTTCGTAAGGACTTTCCCTTTCAGGCCTTTTTCTTTCCACTGCTATCCAAAATGAATGTGTTTGTGTGTTAGTGTTTTCTTCTGTGTGTGTGTGCCTGTAAGTTTAAAAGGAAAAAAAATCTAGAGGTTGTGTTAGATTGGAAATGGTTTGTCCTTGGCATTTGAAATTTGAGAGAACATGCTTGTGGCCTTTTTAGAGAGTCCATATTTTACTTGCATGCCTTACTTTACTTGCAGTACATCCTCTGGTGACAGCGTAAGTCAAGTTGGTGTTCGGTTCAGTGGTACCTTATACATTAGCTTTCGAACATTGTCATGGTTACAATTGCCTGTATTTCTACACAGATTTTACTTACGTATACATGTTTACAATGTGTGTCACCAAGTATTTTTTTTTGCATGACAATATTAAAAAAGTGGAGCATAAAATATAGCGGTTCGCTATTACAGTAATCCCTCGTTTATCGCAGTTAATGGGGACCAGAACCCCTTGCGATTGGTAAAAGAAATGCAAAGTAGATGTTGACTTATTTTTTTAATTATTATTAATTTTTAAAATGTTATTTTTTATTACATATATTTTTACATTTTATTTGCCGATGTTTCGTCGTGATATGCTGAGCACATAGTGCTGAGCGCGCTCCGTTCACAGCTTCTAAACACAGGTGTTTACTATCCGCTTATCTGACTCGACTCTGACTAATGAACGGCACATTTGAATAACGTTATGAGTTTCCGAACAGAACATCGTTCAACTGTGCTGTTTGTTTGTTAACGTGGACGAGACGAGTGAGAGGCTGCGATGATGCGCAGCAAATCAGCTCACGGGATACATCCACTTGTGCTCTCATTCGTCAATTTCGCGCCGGGAACAAATCACGCACCTTTTATGAGTCCCCGCAGGTATGTACAAAGCCGCCGAGTCAACTCATCTCTTTGAAACAATACGTCTTTCCGCAATTTGGCTGCCGATATGGCTGTATTTTTTATTTTATTATTTTTTTTATGAATGCTTTTTGGAGACCTGCGATGCACTGAGGCCGCGAAACTCGAACCGCGGAGTGGCGAGGGATTACTGTATATCAGGAGTTTTCGAAAGTTTGGAGTGAACAGGTGTGTCGTTTCCAATTACTGTGGACCCCGAGATACTTTTCAGCACCCGCAAATTCACCTACCGTATTCGCGAATGTTTTGTTTTCTTTTTTACAACCCCTGTTTTTCATGGATTGGTGGTTTTTCTCTGTTTATTCAAGAATTTAAAAAGTAAATATTTTTTTCTATCCATTATCCAAACCGCTTAGCCATTATATAATGGATGGAAAAAAGGCAGGGCAGTGGCACTCAAGGAACAGGATTGAAGACTCCTTCCTGACTTGACCTTTTGAGCGTGGATATCAGTAAATTGGTGCACTGTATAATACGATACTGTACATTAATACAAATAAAAAAAAATCTTTTGAAGGACTGATATGTGTGTGCATATGTTATTTAAACACTTAAAAAAAATCTTTAACATCATTCTGTGTAAATGGCCTGGGGGAACAAGCTGTTGTTCTTTTTAACTCTCAGAATTCTCACCTTGAGTAAAGCGGTGTCATTGGTCAACACTGCCTCATTGGGGTTTTTTTTCTTCTTCTTCCCAGACACAGATTGTGTCGGGAAGAGAAAGCAGGATGCATCCGACACCTCGCTAGAGAGTGGGGAGGCTCAACCCTACCAAAGGAGGAAGCAATCAAGGGTGAGTTGACAAAGCCTATAGTTATGATTACTCGCATCTTTTTTTTTTGTTGAAAGAACATTGTCAGTGACTAGTTTGTGTTTTACCCTGATAGTAGATTTAGTACAGGGGTCTTCAATCCTTTTCGTCGAGGTCCGCTGTCCTGCCTGTTTTCCAACCTGTTTTGGATTAGATGTGTTGCAACAGAGAGAGTTGGAAACGGGCAGGACAGCGGGACCTCAAGGAATAGAAGGGAAGACCCCTGATCTAGTAGATTGATGTTATCGTGCGATTGGATGAGTATAAAAAATACTTAAAGGGCCTGCATAATAGATACTGTATTGTGTTCACAGGTTGTTGGCAGTACAAGCACTCAACATGGAACTGTTGATGGTTATCTTGTGATTTCTGATGATGACGGTATGAATAGACTAGTTGTCCAGCCCAATTTATACAGCACATCAATCGTATTTTTACAGTTTAATATTAAAGTGGAGCGTAAACATAATAGCATTGTTATTCATGTTTCCTTTTTCTTTGTGCCTCTATTTCTGGGTAAAAATTAAAACTACAAGTCCGCAAATCCACTGAATTACTTTTTAGTATAACATCACCAAGCACCATTAATATACTTGAAAAATTAACACAAAAATGTTCTTTACAATGATATGTTGTATGCACCGCCGCTAGTCTATACACAGCATTCTGATTACAATTGATTTTGTGGAATATGAGTTAAGCAGTAAAATCCACCCATTTTGTCCATAGTCAGGCTGCGTAGAACATATTTTTGTAAAGAAAACTTTTGGGTTGAGTTCCTCTTTTAAGGGAGACATGTACATACTGTATGTGTAAATGTCAAAGCATCCGAAGGATCAAGGTGTTTTGTCGTTTGATCCTTGTCCGAAAGTATGGCTTTATAAAAAACCATGCCAAACACAACCCCTCAGTTAGGGACCTGTATTTTGTAAATATGCTGATTGGTCAGAGTGGGGAAAAATATTCTACAAAATCAAGAGCAGGAGACCCGCCAATCTCCAGACTACTTCTCTCAAGAATTCTCAGGATTCTAAACTCACTGACCTCACAAGGAGTATTATGACACACTATTCTTATTCTACCTATTGCAATACAGCGGTCTCCTGTTATTTTTAACGATAGGGACCGAGGCCAAACGCAAATTGCAAATTTCTGCGAATACAGGGTAATTGATGCCTTCCTCAAAGTGTATATTCCACAAACACAATATTAATCAGAATGCTGTGTTTCAATTAGTGGGCCTGCATAGAACATATTCTTAAAAAATATGTTTGGGCTGAAGACTTCTTTAATATTCGGTATTAGTCCAAACACAGCCTACCAATAAAGTAGTTTCGTTTGTTAACGCTGCCTGCTTTTTAATGTTTTTCAGACACAGATTATGTTACTAAGCGAAAGCACGATATTTCTGGCAACTCACTGGAGAGCGGTGAGGCTCAACCCTACAAAAGGAGGAAGCAATCAGAGGTGAGTTATTACTAACATCTTTTATTGAAAGAAATAGTGTCAATGACTAGTTGTAGGGTTGTGCATCCCTCCAGTTAAAAGACGATTCAGTGCATATCTCGATACAATTCAAGAAGGGTACATTTTCAAGTGGAACGAACAGATTTGTTAGATTCAGTGGGATTTCGATTTGATTTGGAATGGCTGTAGGTTGTAGCATTTGTCATGTTATATTAATATGCAACAACATGCTCTCCAAAGCCCAAACCGTTCAATTTATTTACAATCAAATACACAATAAATCATTAGCAATATCAAATCGACCGCTCATAAAAGAAGATTTGATACGAGTCTTGATAAGTGATAGGCAATTACTGATACCAAATATGGATATCTGTCCGATACCCGCAACCAACACTTAAGGCAGAAATATGACGATGATATGTTAGTCCTCCGCGGTACTGTATTGGCCCGAATATAAGACGGTGTTTTTTGCCTTGAAATAAGACTGAAAAAGTGGGGGTCGTCTTAAATTCGGGGTCTAGACATTATACCCATTCACGACGCTTGATGGCGCCAGATATCATTGAAGCGAATGCTGAACTTGACTCCGCAGGCCAAAGCAACCCTTGTCACGTGAGGATGACGTGCTATGGGAGGAGCCAGAGGATGGGATTAAGGACAGCGACACTGAGCACAGCGAGGCAGATAATTGTTTGTGAGGAGTAATGTTCTGTCATGATAGATCTCAGCTGCTCTCAAGTTAAACCAGTTTGCATTGTTTTATTGCAATGTTTTTCCTTATTCAGATTTGTTTCAAGACTACAGTTACAGTTAGACTTCACTTTGATGGTTAATGCACTTATTGCAATTTTGTTGTTTGATCACAATAGATTGGTTTATTTACACTTCAAAAACCAGAAGCCATTCATTTATGAATGTGATTGCAGTTTAGTTTACATATTTAAATGTTCAGATATTAAGATTTGAATGAGGCAAAATAACATGCTTTTTCTCTCAAATATATTATAATCATTTGTTTCAGATGTACTGTAATTATTTTCTGTATAAAAATTAGTTTGGTGTTCAAAAAAGCCTTTTTTCAAACTTGAGTCTTGAAAAAGAGGGGATTGTCTTATAATCAGGGCCGCCTTATATTCGGGCCAATACGGTAGTTGGCGCTATCCTGCGGCAGTTTGACACATTGGCAAATATTCTGCATCAGAAAGAAAGGTCTTTTGATCCCAATTTTCTGTCATTGTGTTAAATAAAATTGTATATATGGAAAGTACTCAAAGTATGTTGAGTAGGGCTGGGCGATAATTCAATATCAGTATGTATCGCGATTAGTCACGTGATCGATTACAATAGAAAATGGCTTTGATAAAATGTTTGATCGAAAAAAATCTGAAAGCCTACCCCGATGGCAACATTGTGTGTATTGTAGGCAGCGCTTCACGGCCTCTAAACACGAAGCAGCATCATTTAAACCAACGAAGAAGCCGCTAAACGGCCAAACCAACGAAGAAGCATCCAAACTAATGAAGAAGTAGCACCTAAAGCAACTGCACGGGCTTGCGTCATACACGGAACGGGAGTGTGGCGTAACTTCATTCCAATAAATGATCAGTCGACTTAGTACGATATGATGATATTATGCATACTAACCCGATTAAACACCTCCAGATGGCGACATGGTCTACAAGTAAAGGAGTTCCCTGTCTTTGACGTGCTAGCGCCTGTGTTAGCAATTTCCGACCCTCAGCATCGCAGTCAAGGCAAAATCAGGCAAGTCAAATATGAATGGACTTTCGCAAAAATGAGTCAGCGCATCAAGAGAGTATTAGTTCATTACACTTACATTGTATGAACATTGAATGAAGGCTAATGTAAGTTTATCAACAATACTGCTTTGGGGTAGCATCTAATGCACTGGTGGAGGAGAAACTGTAGATTCCGCTACATTACAATGTACACAAAAAACAGTTGTTTCCCCAAAAATTAAATAGGTTTAAAAAAAGGCATCAGAATATACACGTGACGGTGTCGTGAGCCCGCAGAGGATCTGGAATTCTTTCGAGTCATAATGGCGGACGCCATCGATCACGGGAGCTTTGAAATGAGTAACGGCAGTGATATAGACGATGCGCTTGTGGACTTTGAACCAGTAGAACCAGTCGTACGTGATATATGGTTAAGATATGTTTGTAGACAATGACAATATCGACGTCTTTGTAACAAAATAGAAAATGGTAATTACCACTTGATTTTTAAAATTAAAAATAGTGCTTCTCTTACACTGACACTTTATTTTTACATCTTCGATTGAAACAGTAAAGATTAATAAACTCGGGCCTGTGAGCAAGCCACATGTCTAAGGTCTCAAAATCTTTTGGAGTTACGTTTCTGTCTGCTACAGGGGCTGAGATATTAATTATTTTGTAGGTGTTGAATTTCTGGGAAAACTTCAGGTTTTCAAGGGTAATTCCAAAGGCAACCTTAGGTTTTGGGGAGCTGTTGAGCCATGCGCTTTATTCCTTAATGGGTTAATCAAAATTGATTTTCCGATTTAAATCTTAGATTGCATATCAATAAACACGACAAAAGCTACAGCCACACCATATGGAATCATAATCCCACTAAATCGAACCGAATTAAACTCGTTGCATCCTTGAATCGTATTGTATCCCATGTACAGTATCAAGAATTGTATTGAACTGTCTTTTCTAGAGAGAAGCACACACTTAGTGAAACCCCTACTAGTTTCTCTTCAACACTGACAATTGCCTCCTTTGCCTCACTCTTATTGAAACCATAAGGTGTCTGAAGATGAAGTTGATTATATTGAGGATGATCAGGATGGTGGAGACGAACCAAGTTGGGAGAAGCAGGAGGTGATGGTCAAAAGGCTACAGAAGAAGTTTCCCAATCAGGACAAGGAGGTAAAAAAAATAAAAGATAGGCCAAAAATTGTCAAATGCTTTGTTTCACCACGCAGTGGAATCTCTGGTTGTGTATCCATCCAGAGTACTCCCAATTTTTTGCATTTTCCCTGTAGGAAATAATGGAAATACAAATAATGAGCTCCACGGTTAAGCCATCACCATCATAAAATCTTAATTAACTGTACAGGCATTTTTTGTGTAAAGTAACACCACCTCCATGTTTTGATGTAAGCCTCACTTATGTCTGTCTTACGGTAGGAGTTGCGGTCGGTGCTTCAGGAACACAACTGGGATGTGGTCGAGGCTCTGCATGCTCTGCTAATGTTCTCTGGCCCAGGTCCCAACACACCTCCGTGCACACGTTCTCATGCATTTTTCACCCGTGCCATGTTCTGCTAATCTGATGCCGTCTGCCTTTTTGCTTGTCTCACAGATGCGATCAGCTTCAGCTCTTCTGAAGACACACCAAAGAAATCCCATCATGCCAAGAGCAAAGAGAAGTCAGTAAAGGAGCAAAGCAAGGTGCAGCAAATTGGATCTTGTGACAACAAAATGGATGCCAAGCAATGGGATCCATTTCATGCGAGTGATACTGAAGACAGTTCCGATTCCACAGTGGACAGTGACGACTATACATCAGAAGACGAGATCAAACATTCCAATTCCACCATCTCCACGTGGATTACAAAAGACACGTTCTCTTCTGTCAAGAGAACTACTTCTTACCAGAAGCCATCTTGCTCCTCCCCCTCCTCCTCGTCCACCGCACAAATGCTGTCCAGGTTTGCCAGCGGGACCAGCCTGGCCAAGAAGCAATCAGAAGACAGAAAGCGTAAAGCCCGCGCCGCTGAAAAGCACCTGAGCTCCGACGACGAAGAGGATGCAGAGAGCAGCGACTGCGACAATTACGATGACGCATTCACGAACACAGGAGGCGTGAAGGAAGAGATCCTCAAGTTCTTTCAGGAGGCCACCATCGATGAGCTGGCACTCATTTCGGGATGTTCTGTTAAAAAAGCCAATAAGATCATTGAGCTGCGACCCTATAAAAACTGGCTGAGCCTGGTGAGAAATCTTGCGGTTGAGTTGCTAAGCATGCAGTATGGCTGATAATACAGGTGCATCACAATAAATTAGAAGAATCTGGAAAACTTAACTTATTTCGGTATTTCCATTCAAAAAGTGAAACTCAGATTTCACTACACACAGAATGAATTATTATTAGAATTAGTTTTTTCTTTTGATGGAAACACAGTGTAACCGTCAGTCAGAATCTGTTTTATGACTTTCAAGAGAAACTAACCCATTGAAATAAATTATGCTTGGAATAATTTGTTTCATATTAATTGTTATACAAAAATTAGCAGAAATGAACTACCCCTAGTAAAAACTATTTATCCACGAATGAGGAGGGTGTTACTGCATACAATACTTTGCAGATGCGCCTCATGACTCTTATATTTGAACATTAGCTGATGGATTTAAGATGTTGCTTGTTGGTCCTTGGCAAGTAATACATGGAGAATTCAAAACTGATACATCAACATATGTAAGTTTCTTAAAGCGGAAGTCAACCCAAACATATTTTTTCAAGAATCTTCCCAGCAGGCCCACTAGTTGAAACACGGCATTCTGATTAATTTTGCGTTTGTGGAATATAAGTTAAGCGGCAAAATGCACTCGTTTTTAGCTATCTCTGGGGGCGGCCATTTTGTCTTGTGTCAACTAAAAAAGACATCACAACTGCTCACAACGACCAATCACAGCTGACCTGTTTTCTGAATGTGAGCCATGATTGGTCATTGTAAGCAGTTGCTGATGTTTTTTTTTTTTATTAGCTGTAACCTGTCATCGTCAAATTTAAAAAGGAAAAATTTTACTCAGTGTCTATGGATGTATGAAAACCAAGATCAGTTACAGGTCCAAGTCAAATGTTTTTCTACTCATACCACCATTCCTCCCTTCTTTCACTTTCTAGACCAGCCAATTCCAAAAGAGTAACGGGCTGTCAGAGGACCTGGTGATGGGCTGCAAAACTGTTCTAAAGGAGCGCACCATTGTTCGGGGACTCATGTCCAAATGTGAGACCATTTCCTCCAATCTGGTTAAGCAGGTCACAGAAGTGATGAGGACTGGCATGGGATCAATGCCACAGCCCAGCCTGCTCAATAGCCAGTGAGTTGCTTGCAATTTAGATATACAAAATGTTGTCTCATTGGTTTGTTGTTGCTCACGTGGATCAAATTTGTCTTCCAGGTTCCAGCTGAAACCCTATCAAGTCATCGGTCTGAAATGGCTGCTGCTCTTGCACGACCACAAACTGAGTGGTATCCTCGCTGATGAGATGGTGAGACGCAAGCTATACAAGAGGCAAATAGTGTCGCCACTACCGTGCCGTATTGACCATGTCGAAAATATAAAAAAAGGAGACGTCCATCACTATTTTGGAGCAAATCAGACTGTTTATTCTAGATTAAAACGTGTCCATTGTGTGGAATCTTCACTCCACACATGCAGCATCCAGACCGTCTGTTACTGTTTTGACTCTACCGTCTGTGAAATATTGCCAGGCCGACCTATTTACCCCATTCACAATAATTCAGAAAAGAAGTCGGTCATATGACCGTCTATTATCATGTGAAGTCTTAACATTGGATCCTCCGACTACTTCGATTTAAGACGGCCCTGACATACCGTATGATGTGTTAAGGTTATGAACGGCATCTTATATTTTATATTTATTGCTTAATGTTTTTCATACAAATACTTATGAAATTTCATGAAAATATGTCGGAATGATATTGGTTACAAAGTTTCTTTGAATCCTACCCGAGGACCAGTTGAACACCCAAAGTGATGCTTGAGGACCAGCAGTCCTAAGTATGCACTTTTGAGTTAGTCCTACAATCGTTATAAAGAGGGAACCGACTGTATTTGGCAACACCACCCAAAAAATGATCATAATAAAAATGAATTTTCTGCTGTTCCTGGCTTCCCCAATCTTATCTGTGTGCATGTTTGTTTGTCTTTCACTAGTACTTACAATTCAATCATTTCAAATTTTTTTTTTTTTTTTGTTGATCAAATAGGCACCCTTAGAACAGCTGTGTTCTTTGTGCTTCATGGTTGCGCTCCCGCCCTCTTTTTTTTTTTTTTTTTTTTTGTGAAAACAAAGGCATTCTGTTTTAGGTGTTTAAGACTTAAGTTATTTGTTGTTTCATCCTCCTAGAAGTTGCTTTATATTTTGGTAGGTCATATAATGATATTGATCTGCCTCTTTCTCTGACCAGGGTTTGGGGAAAACCATCCAGGCTATTGCCTTCTTGGCCCAGTTATTGCAGAATGGATTAGAGGGTCCTCACCTGATCACTGTGCCCGCCTCTACACTTGGTAACATAAACACTCTAAACAGTTACACGTTGTTTTGACTTAGCCAAACGACTTACAATTGGAAAAATCTGGAGTGATTTGATGCTGATGACATTCATTTTTGAGGCGTTGTTAGTCAAATATTAAGACAGTTACTGTTCCTTTTAAATCAAAAAGAAACAGATAACATTTAAATTCCATGAAGTGAGCTCTCCAACTCAGCCTGGAGATTCTCTTGTAGAATATACACAAAGTTCAAATATTGTCCATAACACAGATTTTTGGGTTGTTTGTCTTACAGATAACTGGGTTCGAGAACTGCAAATGTGGTGTCCCAGTCTGAAAGTTACAGTGTATTATGGTAGGATGCTTTGTGATTACATGTGATCCTTTTCATATCCACAGTTTGTGTAGCAGTAGCACACTGATTTGTGTTTGTGCTTAAATGGAACTCAAGGTAAAAAAAAAAAAGTACTATGTGGCCCCACCAATCTAAAGACAGTATTCTGATCAATATTGCATTCGTGGAATCTGAATTAAGCAGCAAAATCTACCAGTTTATTTATTTTTTCATCTCAGGGGGTGGCCGTTTTGCCACTTCATGTCAACTTCAAAAAATATCACAGTGCCTAAGTGCTCAGCTTACAAACGTCACATCGGCAAACCCAGAAAACAGGTGAGCCATGATTGGCCGTTTCTGGAGCCCTTACCACTGTGATGTCGTTTTCAGTAGACAGCAAGTGGAAAAATGGCAAAAAAGTATCCCCTAAGATGGATAAAAACAGATGGATTTTGCTGCTTAATTGATATATCCACAAATGCATTTTCCAGCAAAATAATGTGTTTAGACTAGAGGGGTGCATTGAACATACTATTGTAAAATAAATGTTTGACTTGACTGCCACTTTAAAGGACATATGTGGGTTCGGTTCAGGAAAAATACTCCAGTGTGAAGAGTTTTCACCACCTTTGAGGCTGTGTCCGAATGTGCACACTATTCCCTATAGTGCACTATGTAGGGTTACACCATTTTGTCCGAATGTCTAAAAGAAATAATGTAGTGCACTCAAAATTACCCAAAATACACTTTGAAAAGTACTGAGCAAAGAAAGGCAATAAAATATTTTAAAATAAATATTTATTATTAAGAATAAACAGTTGGAGATCTTAATGCGCCGGTGCCTCATGGCAGGTACAGTGGTCACGTTATATGCGACGAGGAACAAGTAGTTAGCTGGCTGTCTGAATCGCCAAACAAAACGAGGGAACTACTAGGCGCTAGAGGGCGCTACATATAGTGCGGGCTAGGGATTAGAGAATAAGGGTGGACATTCGGAGACAGCCTGAGACCAAGTGTGCTTTTGGTTTGTGTACAGGTTCTGTGGAAGACCGCCAATACCTCAAGCACGATATCCTCAACGGCACCATTGATTTTAACATCCTTGTCACCACGTTAGTGTCTCAGTTTGCTAACACACCCATTTAAGACGTAAATCACCCCTCAACTCTGTTACCCCTTTTCTACAGGTACAACTTTGCCATTGGCAACAACAGTGACCGCAGTCTGTTCCGCAAGCTCCGTCTTGTGTATGCCATCTTTGACGAGGGTCACATGCTGAAGAACATGAACACGTTGCGCTACCGCCACCTCATGTCGATCAATGTGAGTTCACCATGTTCTATGGCAGCACTTCTCAAAATGGGGTCTTCAAATTCATTTACATTAGATTCATATTATTTTTAAAAAGTACATACCTACATATGGGTGCGTTTTGGCTTGAAGCAAATGAAACGCTCTGATATGGTTGTGACGTATCACATACTGTACATGGTGTCCGAAAAGCTATATTTGAAACAAAAACTACCGGTACGAATGTTCCCCTTCGACGTTATCCCCCTGTAGTCTAGCGCACCTTGCCAGCCACGCCTTCATGCACTCCCAGAAGGATTCTTCCTTAATCCTCCGTAACTCCGTCCTCATGGCCAACTTGATGTCAACCACGTCCTCAAAACTGATCCTTATGATGAGACCCCATCAGCTCATAAGAGAGAAAAAGAAAAAAATCCCACGGAGCCAGATTGTGTAAGTAGGGAGGTTGCCCCCGGCACAAGGATGCGCGTCTTGGCCAAGAACTGTCGGATGCTCATGGGAAAACTTGTAGCTTGGTTATGAAATGTATTCTTTGTGACACCAATCCTGGAACTTTTCAGACATACTTCATCAATCTGGCATTCGTGCATGCCCATAGCGTTTTTAGCACTGTCTTAAGGTCTTTATTCATGTTAGTCTTACAGTTGAGGCAAGGCAACCTCTGCAAAACATTTTGAGCTTTGAAGCACATGACGCCACAAAATTACCTGTCGACATAATCGCTGCTTTTTGAAACTTAGAAATTGTCACCCTGTCTTTGGCAGCGTACAATGCTATTGACGCAGTGATGCCCTTTCACCGGACTCCTTTCTTGTCATACGCAAAACAATGTTAACTCATTCACTGTCAGACATTTTCAAACCCTCTTTTTAAAAATATAAATACATTCCTGGGATTGAGTGGCTGAACTGTGAAAAGACAAGTAAACTCATCAATGGCAGTGAATGAGTTAAAGTGATTTTGCTCATGATGTCTTAGCAGGAATTAAACTTGCCAATCACTTTTTTTTGTTATCTTTGTCATGTTAGTATTATGAGGGGGCCCTTCTCCCCTTTTAGGGGCACCTGGACCTTAAGAGTTTGAGAACCTGTTGTGCCTTCAAAGCTGCCGGCATCAACGCATGAGTTCTTGATACCAGTCTCGTCTCCTTTCAGGCGGAGCGTCGTTTGCTGCTCACTGGCACACCATTACAAAACAACCTCTTAGAGCTGATGTCACTCCTCAACTTCATCATGCCCTCCATGTTCGCTAGTTCCACCACACAGCTCTCCAAGATGTTTTCTATGGTATTTCTGTCTTTTTTTTTTTTTTTATCCTTCTTTGTGATGAACATACTACACAAGATTGAAACAGATGGTAATAAATATATACAGTATATACAATAAAGTTCCTGTTAGAACAACTACGATTAGCTTCTCCCAGGCATACACAGATGTATCACTTTAACATACTTCCTTGGCACCAGCTATTACTTTCCTAT
Organism: Filicampus tigris; assembly: GCF_054856515.1. Taxonomy (NCBI): domain Eukaryota; kingdom Metazoa; phylum Chordata; class Actinopteri; order Syngnathiformes; family Syngnathidae; genus Filicampus; species Filicampus tigris. Next base: position 6,102,846 of record NC_141221.1, read on the forward strand.
TAATCAGGGCTTTGGTGCTACCTTGTCCGCTTAAACCGCTGTAAAAAGAGCACAAAACCAGGAATAGCTGAGTTTTTCAGTAAATTGCCGAGGATAAGTTCTAGAGAACAATAGGTGAATTTGTGAATTGGGAATTACGAATAAGCAGGGATTCACTGAAAATGTTTTTGGGAGAAAAAGGTAGAACATATTTTGGAAAATGTGATGTGAAAAATGTTGTAATTGAGAAAATAGATTGTATTTTTACATGAAAATGTCAACTTTAGGGTATAAAAGGTTATTTACTGTGAAGAATGTTACACTGCACACTGAAATTGTCACTTTAATCCTCTTTGACACGACAGTTGATTTCACCAACAAAGTCTAATGAGAGCCAATGCAAGACAAAGATAATTGTGTTGTAAATGTAATCATATAAAAGGTGTTGTGTATATTGGCATATACAGCAGGGAATTCTGCAAATAATTATACCGTTAAGATATAATAGTTAGAAATAACATCAGTTACTACAGTGATACGGTATGCCATGTTCTGCCTCTTACAACCATTTTGTTTTCTGTAGAAGTCCCAGGAGGATCAGAGTCAATTCGAAAAGGAGCGCATCTCTCAGGCCAAACGCATTATGAAACCTTTCATCCTTCGAAGACTTAAGAATGATGTGAGTCACTCTCTTCTGCAGCTACAATGTTTACCATATTCTTCCCATGACATTCAATGAAGAAAGGTCTCCTTATTGTTCTGCAGCAACAACCTATTAATACTTTCCACTCATCTAATTTCCAGGTCCTCAGGCAACTGCCTCAAAAGGAAGAGAAGGTCGAGTTCTGCTCCATGAGTGAAAAGCAGCGTGTTCTCTACCACACCCTCTTGAAAAAACTCAAGGCTTCCACCACCAGCAAAAGTGAAAGTAAGCGCACGTTTTTTTTTTGTTTTTTTTCATGAGAATTTTTTAAATTAAGATTTAGGGGAGGTACAGAATTTTAAAATCTCATGTAGGATTCAGATTCAAGATTTATTGTCATTGTCACAGGAAGCAACAAAAGGAACTCTGGATCACTCTAATTTCTGAATTTTGTTTTATTTTTGTCCTCGCAGAGCGTGAGTTGTGTAACGTTATAATGCAGTTAAGAAAGATGGCCAACCACCCTCTGCTTCATCGACAGTACTTCACTACAGAGAAGCTAACAGCCATGAGCAAGCTCATGCTGAAGGTAAATTTACTGTGTATATTGAACCAACATATTTTTACTAGGGCTGGGCGACTGATTATATCAGTTCACTAAACTTGAGTTTGTCAGACTGATCTTTTTTGAAAGTGTTTTTTTTTTTTTTTTTTTTTAAATCAGCTGCTGTAGTTCAAAGCATGCACACAACAGTCAACGTTGCCAACTTCACGACTTTTACAGCCCCACAAGTATTTTCAAAAAACTCACCAGCGAGTTTAATTTGCGCTAAGCATCCAACATGAGCATAATTAGTTTCATTGTTTTGCCTGTAAAAAGGTGCTCAGTGGAAGACTGTCCATTGCCAAAGACTTGGTGCCCATGTACACATTGAATAGCAAAACTGAGAATCAACCACCCAGACGGTCTGAAAAAGGTTTTTGATTTCACTTACAAATTTTGTTTGTTTTCATAACAGAGTGCCGAGTTTTGATATTGACATTAAAAGTCTGCCAACAAATGTTCTCAAAATGACATGACCGCAGATTTGTTTTTTAGAATCAATTTGGGTTTGCTAAAACACCGTTCAACCCATTCAGAAATACTAAGTTTAAACAGAAATGTATATTTGTCTTTGAGGTTTCCTCACTGAAAATGTTTCTAAAATAAGTTTGGTGCCAAATATAATGTGGAATTAAGAAGTAGAAACTGTTGGTTATATGAAAAAGGAAACCAATGTGTTCATTTATGTTGTCATATTTTTATTATTTGAACCCTTGCATCCGGACCCTGGGATCAACCTACAAAAAATTGTGCTTCAAAATTAGAGAGTTGCTCCTCAAATGAAGTCAGTGATTACTAAAACTGCTCCCCAAGGGAAAAAGTTTTTTCGAGCCTTTTGTTGGAAACTTTTGACCCTAGGTTCATGCCACCAAGCCACAAATATTTTACAGAGTGACTGTAAGGAAGGACCAGGTGCAGACACAAGCGATGAAGAGCAAACTATGATGCAGAGATATTTAATGTACGTGTGGGTATTGTTATGACTGGAGGGAAGGGCTCCTGTTCAGAGAGGGTCAGAGGAATCCAGCTGCAGGGAGGGAAGAGAATGTGAAGCAAGGTTGCCAAGTGATGAGCGAGAGTTTAGCAGGAAGCAGGCTAGGAACAGAATGTAGAACGGGACAGCGTAAGCATGAATATGAACTCTTAATTTACTCATTGGCTGGATGCAATGCATTTGACAGAGAGTACTGTCGAAAGAGTGTGAAAGCTGGATGGACTTTGACAGACAAATTGACCAGTCATGCCAGGCAATTTGACTTTTTTTGTTTTGTTTTAAATGCGGGATGTGTTCATTTGTTACAGGGATGAATCACTTATTTTCACATTACTCACTAATCACTTATTTTCATATTATTTGTAATGGGGAAAAAAATGTAAATTATTTCATGGAAGTCAATGCAAGTTAATGCTGGGGTGGGAAAGCTTTTCATTTTTTTTTTTTTTTTTTTTTTCAAAAATCGGTTAAAATTGGAAATCAAAATTCTTGAGGTTTTCATTTTTTGCTTTATCATCTAGCCCTATTTTGTTCTAAAGTTCCGATTCATGTAAACCAAAGATAACACGACAATGTCCTTTATTGTCAGGAGCCGACTCACCACGACGCAAACGCTGCGTTGATCCAGGAGGACATGGAGGCGATGTCTGACTTTGAGCTGAATCGTTTGTGTCAGCAATACGCGTCCATCAGCTCCTATCAGCTAGACAACAGTCTGCTCCTTGACTCTGGGAAGTTCCATTGGCTGACAGAGAAGCTGGCGTTACTCAAAGACAAGGTTCAATGCAAATTGCGACAACACGTATACAGCGGGGCACTTTCACTTCAGCATAATCTGTTTCATGAAGCTGGTTGAGGCTATTTTTATTTAAAAGGAAACATGGTGAATTATTATTTCCTGGCTCGCACTTTTGGTGTCATACAGTAACGCCTTTAACTTTAAGGTCATGTTTTAGGGATATTTTATCATTCTTAACCGTCTAAACTGAATAATAGAAAAAAAAAAGTAAAACTACTCAACCTTTGAAAATACCTGGCAGACATGTACATAATTGAGAGGAAACAGGACACTTACTTTCACACATTTACCCTTAATTTTCTGGCGACATCCCAGAATGCAAAAAGATTGTGTCTAGGTAATCTTTTAGATCCAGATGTTTGCGGAAGTTTCACGTGGCAATGGTTTTGACTCCCATGTTTGTTTGAGTTTTGAGGCTTGTTTTTCCCTAAACATTATTGAACTCCACTCTGTTATTCGACTTTGAACGTTCCACCGTTTGCGCATTCATGCATGGGTGTGTAAGGCGTGCGTGTGTTTGGTGGTTGAAATCCGACCTCATGTTGTTTGTCTAATTGTACAGGGAGACAGAGTTGTTCTATTCAGTCAGTTCGTCATGGTGCTGGACATTGTTGAGGTACTGATGAAACACCTCAAGCATCGTTACATTAGATTGGACGGCTCCACGCCGATAGCGGACAGGTCAGCTAAAAAGCACTATTTGTGGAGCTGATTAGTTTGAACGCGACCCAATGCGTATGCCTTCTCGTGCCCCGCAGAATTGTGCTGATTGACGAGTTCAACAATGACGGCGATGTCTTTGTGTTCCTGCTTTCGACCCGCGCCGGTGGCCTGGGAATCAACCTCACGTCAGCAAACGTCGTCATCCTGCACGACATCGACTGGAACCCCTACAACGACAAGCAGGCTGAGGACCGCTGTCACCGATTGGGTCAGACCAGGTACGATGGTTCGCATAGAGTGGAACAGTTGAGAACTTCTTACACAAACAGTGTAACTCGGGCTGCAAAAACAAATCCATTAATCTCGATAAAAATCGATATTTAAATGTGCTGGCGACAAATGAAAGTCGCGATTCGTTGTTTCGCATGATTATTACGCCCACTCGCCGCGTCGAGCTTTGATTATGTCAGTACCGCTACGTCGCACGTGGCATGAGTTGAAACCCACTTTGTTTCTGCACGAAGGAATTGGGTCTGGACTAGAGGCTGAAATTTTTTTGTGAATTCCACGGGTCACAGGAATCCCATGTGATGTTTTACCTTTAATCACAAGGTTGGGATAGTACAGGATAAGTTCATGGGAGCGGCGATGTCCACAAGGAAGAGGGGCCAACAATTTATTTTTATTTTTAAATTGTATGTAGCTGACCTCCGAAATGTGAGCAGCACGACAGTGGGAGTCATTCTGAATGGGAGTGGGATGGAATGAGAGTTGTTTTCACTGGGAGGGGACAGGATTTTCATTGTTTTGTTTTTTTTTTTACGTGACAGTACGGAATTTTTTTTCTATAGGAGTGGGGTAACACGTGAGTGAAAATCCACTCCCGTGTTACCCTCTAGTCTGGACAGCCCGCCCTTGACCTCGGCCAAGCCAGTTTCAAACTGAACCATGCAGTCAAATTGAGCAACATCAGTCTTCGGTGGCGGAAGTCCCTCCTCATAACATTCAAAATGTCACACGGGAGAGACAATAGTTTGTTTCATTCAGTATTAAACTCAGTTTTAAATGACCAGAAACACGTAGTCAGTAAAAGACCAGCAGCTGATGGCACTGGAAGCATTTATTTAAAAAAACATGTTTTTTTGTTTGACCCAGTGTAGCCCTCTCTGAACTTGCTTCACTCTGACTTTGAAGTAAATAAGACAAGGAGTCATTTTACTCTGTTTTATAGTCTTGAAAACGTTTTCTATACTGCATTTACGGTAATAATGTAGGGGGGGAAAAAAACACTGAATGCCACCCCACCTTCGTGGTTTGTGTGTTAGGACTGTGCAGGTCATCAAGCTGATCAGTAAAGACAGCATTGAGGACGATATACTGCAGATGAGCCAGAAGAAACTCAAACTGGAGCAGGACATGACAACTGCTGACCAGAGTAAGGAAATGTGTACACACATGCACTTGCGCTGACACAAACATTTGAGATTGCATTTTTACGATACTGCAGTCACAAGGATGTTTGAAAATACCATTTTTCCTCAACAAACTTGAACAAACTCCAAGATCAGTCGTTTTTGTCCTTATTGAAGGGACTCAAGCCTGTGAGTTTCATACGTGCATTCACCGAACCCTTCGTAATTGGGGAAAGAACACATGACTGACTCACGCTGTCAGCTTGGATAGACGTTATCATAAAAATGCACTTGTATCAACAAGGACCTCTCTAGACCTCGCCTTGCCTCTAACAGGCGACACTGTTTGAGTAAATGGGAAACTCGTCAATGGAAGTGGTATTTTTCAAAACGTGCAGAATTTTTACTGTAACAAGCACAACCCATCTTTTGATTTTCATGGCAAGTTGATATATTTTATCATTCCGACGTGAAAATAAAGTATGAACACAGTGTTGTTTTATTTTAGGTGACGAGGGGACCATACCTGACGATATGGCATCTTTGCTCAAAGCATCACTGGGACTGTGAAACTTGAGGCAAAAAAAAGTATTTGGCTTTGTTTACTGATCCTGGGCAGGCTTGACTTTTAACTAATCACACTGGAACACAAAAAACTTTGAAAACTATCTGCTGACCACCTTGAAAAGGGGGGGGGGGCTCATTTTGATTTCCTCTGTGGCACAGCTATTGGTTGCTGTGCCTAGAACAAATTTTATGAATACTATGATGTACATAATCAGTGAAGGCTAAACAAGTACGGTGACTTTTTGATATTGTGTAACTGAACGATCTCACGCAGTCACACCAAACTGATAGCGATGCAGCCTTTTGTTGGAAAGGCACCATCGATCTTGAAATTCTTCTGTCCAAACCTTTCATAACAGCATTATTTCTTGACTGTTGAGCGATTTGCAAATTAATGGGACCGTAACTATGCAGGCATCATCCAAGCAAAATGTTACCAGAACTCATTAGTTCAGTGTATTTTGTCAGCAATGAACACAAATGTCAGCAAACAATAACTTGCTTTGCTGTGACTATAAGATTTCCACAGGCGCACATAGTGATTGCCTTCTTTTCTACTCTGTCGCCAACGTATTTATAAGAGTAGCTGGTTTGGGCTGTTGTTACCACACATTACCTACCACTCTGTTTATTTTGGTAGTCACTCAAATATTTTCATAAAAAAAACAGGCTTCCCCCCCTTCCAGTGCCACGGCTATATTGAAAAGTGCAAAACTAGCCCCAATAAGGTGATGTGTTATGAACAATAGTTCCTTTGCTGGGCACTTTTATGAGAATTTGGCCACGCATTGGAGATGTTGAAGAATGTTGGAAGCAGCTGCGACATCCTCGTGTTGTTTGACTCCCAAATATGTTGTGTTCAAGTGTTGCTTTAAAGCTTTTGAAAATTTGTATGTTGTGCATATTCATATTTGAATGTTCTTTTTATGTTAGTTTGAATTTATTACCTTGAATAAATAAAACAATTTTCAAGTAAATAAAATAACATGACTATTTGTGTTGCCGCGCAAATAAAGGAACTGTACACTCGAAATTTTTGTACAAACCAGGAGCCTACTTGCTCTTTGAAGTTAGGTTTGTGAAATGGCTGATGTAAGGGTGATATTTTAAAAGAATGCTCTTGACAATCCAGTTCATAGTAGCCCTAATTGGAATTTTAATGAGAATTTAAACATTTCTAGTCATTTCTGTCAGGTCTTGAGAGATAAACCAGCCATTACAAAAGTTATTGCACACACAACACATTTGGAGATCCAAATGTGCTCATCATCAAGCAATGGTCATCAAGATCACAATAATCAAAACTCTAAAGGATTATAAAGTCAAGGTAAGTCTAAAGTACACGGTATGAAAGGGACTCAATATGGGTGCTTCTATAAATGAGTATGGTAATGTTATTTTTTGTAGATTTATTTGTCAAACAAACCCAAATCTTCCTTGGTAGCAATTGGATTTTAAGATACGTTTGGAACAGTTCTCATGTTGACCTCGAAGGAAACAGTCAATGTAATTCTTATAGCGGAAGTTAACCCAAACATATTTTTTTCAAGTATATGTTCCCAGCAGGCCCACTAGTTGAAACATGGCATTCTGATTAATTTTGCGTTTGTAGAAGGTAAGTTAAGCAGAAAAATGCACGTGTTTTTAGCTATCTCTGAGGGCGGCCATTTTGTCTTCTGTCGACTAAAAAAAGACATCACAACTGCTCACAACGACCCATCACGGCTGACCTGTTTTCTGAATATGAGCCGTGATTGGTCGTTGTGAGCAGTTGTGATGTCATTTTTAGTCGACAGAAGACAAAATGGCCGCCCCCAGAGATTGCTAAAACGGGTGCATCAACTAGTGGGCCTGCATAGAACATATTCTTGAAAAAAATATATGCTTGGGTTGACTTCCACTTTAAAAAAAGATACTCCCATCAAGTAAACAAGAATTTATTAGGTCTGAACTACTCTGCGGTGGGGGAATACCGTCCACACCTGAAGCCTGACAAGTGAGCATCGCACTTGATGCTGTATGAAAAGTAGAGGACTCCTTTGCTCAACCGGCAGCTCATAGAACGAGATCCTCGCTCGGGAAAGATGATACAAACGCCTGCCTGGTCGTTGTAAAGAACATCTCTGTCCCACACTTCAAACCTCAACTCCTGGCCGACCTCCACCGAGCTGAAGTAATAAGTGGCGTTCCATACGGGGTTGTTGTCGTCCATCACTGTTTCAGTCTCCTCGTACATGCCGTTGTAGAAGATCTTCACGTAGGCGTCTGTTTTGGTGAAGGTGTCGGCCTTGAGCCCGGCGGCTCTGTGGATCTCCAGTTTAAGAGAGCCGCGGCCAGCCCGCAGAGGACAGCAGTTGTGGTCCAGGTTGGGTGTCGGGGAGCAGTTCTTCAAACCCAGCTGGTCCTCCTGAAGCTTGTTCTCTTGGATATACTCTGAGATGATTGCCCTGAGATTAGCGCTGATCTGAGAGTCCTCCACCAGGTGGTGCAGGGGGAAAATCCCGTAGGAAACCACATCTGGGTTGTCTTGGAGGCTGTTCATCCAACTGTGGTAGGCGTCGGAGGGGTCCTGCTGGTAGAGGATATCCGGAAAGTATTTCTCGCCGCCAGTGACCTCAATCTTGTGAGTCATGAAGCCTTGATAGAAGCCCATGCTCATGTTGCCCTTCATGAGGCCGTCACACTTGTTGGAGTAGGAAGCATTGGAAGGGAGGAATCCCAAGGCCATGCGCAGTTCGGCATTCAGGCAGTTTTTGATCTCTGCCTCTGTAAAGCCCTTCAACGTGGCCAGGCAGGTCCGGAAGGCTGTGATTCGCCTCACTTTTCCACCAAGTTGAACCTCGGGAATGGAATTCCAACAACAATTTAGCTGCTACATGATTCCCATCGCAAAGACACAGACTGTGTGCACTTATCTGCATCTGACCTGGTGAATGTAATGCGTTCCATAGGTGTCGATCAGCCGTTTGTACAGGGCTCTGCTGTGGCTCGTCGTTAGGATCGGCGGAAGTCTGCTCAGATGCTTTGTGAACTCCGTGCTCAGTTGTGGGTGGTCAGCCAGTCTGTAGCTGGAACAATAAGAGGAATAGGAAGTTAACATTACTGAGAATGACTGTTTGGTCCCCATAGTCGGGGTTCATGGTGAACGCTTTAAATCTTGGTTCCTTGTCTTTTTTTTTTCTTTTTTCTTGTAGTTGCTAGGAAAAGACTTTGTCCATCTATTCTCTATACTGGTTGTTGTCGTTAAGGTCATGGCCTCATGGGTGTATTTGCACCTATTCCAACTGACTGTGGCACCCTGCATGTGTTTGTCTTCAATGAGCCAGCATATATGTTTTTCAAATGGGGGAGGAAGCTGGAGTAACCAGAGAGTTTGGCGACATAGTCGGTGTCCATTCTTTTACCTGTAGTAGGTGCAGCTGATTTCATGTATGGCAAAAGTGGCCTTGTCCACGCTGTGCTGCGAACGAGCGAACTTGGCCAAGTCTGAGCGGCTCCCTCCCAGCACCACCTTGCCGAATTTATCGAGGCTCAAACCCACACTCCAGTTGTTGTTCACCAGCGAGTTGGAGCTGCGCAGCAGAGATTCCACAGAGTGGTGGAGGGCACTCGAGAGCTGCTTGCTGCAACGGCTGAAGGGGCGCCAATCAAGCACAGCAGCTGGGAGCCTCTGAATCTGAGGATGGGTGGGGTGGGAAAGGACAGTATGAAACAAACCACTTAAAGTGGTCAACTCAAACATATTTCTTTCAAGAATATGTTCTATGCAAGCCCACTAGTTGAAACAAGGCATTCTGATTAATATTGCATTTGTGGAATAAGAGTTCATCCACTGTTTTTTTTTTTTTTTTTCGCCATCTCTGGGGCGGCCATTTTGTCACTTCTGTTGACTGAAAATGACATCACAACTACGCGGGGCTTAGATAATGGCCAATCGCGGCTGATTTTCTGAAGCTGAGCTGTGATTGGTCGTTACCTGATCCCTGAGTAGGTGTGATGTCATTTTCAGTCGACAGATTTGACAAAAAGGGGTGGATTGTGCTGCTTAACTCTTATTCCACAAACGCAATATTAATCAGAATGCCGTGTTTCAACTGGTCGACCGGCTGGGAACATATTCTTGAAAAAAATATATGTTGGGGTTGATTTCCTATTTAATGTTGAGCGTAGAATCAACAGTAGTCACCTGTCCTTTGTGGAAGCGGTTTGGACACAGTGTGCATGTCTGATTGTCAGCCAGAGGACCCTTGACGTTAATGACATACGCCCCCGTCCGTCGCAACCGGACCACATCGAAACCCTCCCCGGCCAGGTTGTAGCCGGGCACGAAGGGTGCTTTCTCGCATTGTGTCGCCGTGCCGAGCCGACACGCCCGGAGCCTGCCCACCTCCAGGATGACTGGCAATGCCAACATCAATGAGACAAAGCTACTTCTTTGGAATCCTGGCATGGTTACCTAGATGTAAAGTGAATTTGTATTCAGTCAAGTCTCTCTGTAAACATACTTGGTTTGTCGGCATTCCAGATTGAAGAGAGCTGGGGCGTTTTTAATCCTAGCACAGTTGTTGTAAAAAAATAAGCTCTAAATGTTTTCAAGACTATATACTCATAAAGGGAAAGTCAACACTTACCTTGGATTGGGTCTTAAGCTTAACGTTTTTTTTTTTGTTTTTTTTCCTATGGTCAAAACGGTGCAGAAATTCCTCTTCAGTTTTTGCTTTGTCTTCTAAACCTCGATGGCTTCAGCCTCCAGAGGGACGGTGGAAACTCTTGGTCCTGCTGCACATTAAGCTGCAGACTGGCAGCGATTCTGTTTGGCCGCTCACCTTTGTCTGTGATTCACTGTTTGAAAAACACCAAGGAGGGAATTCATGGCTCAGGGCTTTTCATGTCTGTCTGTTTTTGTTTTCTCTCTCTCGCTCTCACTCTCTCACCGCTTAAGGCTGTTCCAATTTCCTCAGCATGAGCCGGTTTGTTTTCACGTTCAAGATCGCCTTCTATTCCCTCGCAGCTCGTTGGGGGAGGGTGATTCTTTGATTTTCACTGGAGCAAGATGCACAGACACACACTTGCTGGAAATGAATGTGTGCGTGCAAAGGGGATTGTCTTGTGGGTTTTGTATGTGCGCTTTTGTGCATACAGCGTCTAAGCTTGCCTGTCTGTGTGCATATAACCTTACCATAACCATGAGGTCACTTCCGCCAATGTCTATTTATGCATGTGGATAGAATGTAGGTGGGGTTTTTTTTTTTTTTTTTGGGTCAGTAAACCCGCAGAAATTGCAAGTGGCTGACCATAATCTGCGCAAGGCGTCTCCTGCAAAAATGGAACTTGGTGGTGTTCATCTTATTTCTAGTATGCAAGCATCAAAATAGAGTGGCCATTTTGATTCATGCATTCTTGCGCAGTGTGAATTGCTCCCAAGAGGCGAAATGCTCTTGATCCAACTTTAAACGTGGTAAAACACTTAATGTTGATTGTAATCAAAAGAACTCAAATGCATCCTGTTGTACCGGTTAACTTTTGTCTGTCTGTTGTTTTTCAGATGCCCTTCATTATTTACTTTGGGGAAACTGGACACATGAAACATAAATGCAACCCAGTCCACAAATTATCTTTATTGCATTAAATCAGTACACGTGCCTTTTACTGTAATGTGTTTACATTTCAGTCGAATGGTTTAATAATTAAAAAAGACACATCCGCATGGAGAATAAACAATTTATCACGTTAAAAATTAAGCTTGTCAGAGGTTGAATAAGGTTATTGCAATATTCATCAACAAAAAAGGAAAGTGGTCAGGCCACATTTGTGCTTTTCTGGATATTTCATGCGGATATTTCATTCTCTTGCAGAAGTGCTCTCTCCTCTTCCTGCTGTATTTCCGCGTAACCCCTCCTCAAAGTCAGGCCAGGCAGCTTTGATCTTCTTTTCAGCAAGACCACGACTCCCATGACAACCAGCGCCGTCACGCCCATCACGCCAAATGCTACCCCTGCCTTTTCTCCGCTGGACAGCTGACCCTGGTTCTGGTTGAAGTTTCTCAAAATCCGCTGGACATCCTTGGGGTCTGCCAGTTTCCATGCCTTGGTGTCTCCGACTCGTACCCAGCTTTTGTCATCCTCTGCCATCACCATTACTGTGTCGGTGGCCTTTACGGTAATTAGTGGTGCCCTTGTGAAAGGAGGGAGATGGACTGGAAGCAGCTGGCCGCCTGTGAATAATCCCGACTGGACACAGTAAAGGATTTCACAGCCATCGCTGACGGCAGCAAGATGTTGACTAAACTTGGGGGGGCAGCGACGTTGTTGCCTCGCCATGGGGTTGTTTGACTCACAGCTGAAGAAGCCCGCGAAGGGTACGGCGTACTTGGTGCCAGTTTCATAGTCCTTACTCAAACAGATCACGTGGCCGTCTGAGAGAAACTTCAGAGGCATAAACTTCTCTGGGCAGCTTTTAGAGTTGGTGACGGGGTTCGGCAGGGAGGGGCTATACATCCCTCCAAAGAGATACCCGGAGTCTTCCGGAGCCTCGCTATTGACTGAACACCAGTAGGTGTTTATGCGAGCGGAGCGGACGTACGAGTTGTCCCGACACACTTTGCGATGGCAGTCGAACCAGTAAAAGAGCCCGCATCGATACGTCTCGTCATGACATTCGTACACGGTGTAAGCTTGCTGTCTCACCTCCGATCTCAGTAACGTAGGCGAGTAAGGCGGCTTACATGAAAAGGCACCCGTATCTGGGTTTTTCTGGGCCGAGGTGTCACACAGCGGGCCTGCATTTTGGGAGATGGGAACGCATCCTTGGTAGACTCCGCCAAAACTGAGGTTCGTAGCAGGGCCGTCACACGAGGCGTCGTCGATGTTTGCTTGGAAGTTGAAGTTCTGGGAGTTGACGTCAACGCAACCGGGGCGAGTGTTGACTTTGTAGTAGCGCTCGATGGCCTTGGTTACCGAATTGGCGACTTTGTTAACAGTTGGCTGCGGCAGATCGGGGAGGGTGTTGGCATTTATAAAGTAGGGCAGAGCTAATCCTGACCGATCAACTGCAACCAGGTTGTTTCTGGTACTTTCCTGCCACTTTTGCAGGGTGATGCCTGGATAGAAAGGTATACTGCCGTGACTTTGGATGAGAGAATACTGAATGTTTGACTGGTATTCCTGGAGTGACGAGCTCTGTTGGCCGCTCTGGCTGCTTATTTCAAACTTGAGCTTGTCAAAGAAGTTCAGGCCGGCCGAGGCTTTGATGGCAGAACTTTCCGATGCACCATTCACCACGTAAGAGGAACGCAAGTAGTCCTCCTCCACCAAGGTAGCCCCAGCATCAACGCTGGTGATCACATGGGTACCATAGTCCAACACCATCTTCTCTGAGAGGTAGTTAGCGTTCCTTGTTTGGTTGTTTTCGATAGCATCAGCTATCTCCTTGGCTTGCTGAGCAAAACGTGAATCGAGATTGAAATCTGGGTAAGCCTGAACTGTGTAGAGGAGGTTGCGAACCTGGGAATGAAATGAAACGTGCGTTAGATGTTATTGTCTTCTCCTCAAAAATGTGAACGCATAAATTGAGGAGGATTGGTTAAATGGCCGTTATAATCAAACCCGCAAATGGAAAATACGCCTGTTGTGATGTGTGCTGTTCAACTCCTTGTTGTGCAAATAACACTAAAAGAGTGAATAGTTGGAATAACAGCTCTTAAGTTCTTGTGGGCAGTGTACAGTACGGTCCGTACTTATAGTATATTCATAGCCTGTTGACATTGTGTAAATGTAAATTTGTCCCCAAAAATGCATATCTACACATGGGGTACCGGCACAACAATAAAACATTCATGGTAAGCCCATCACGTAAACCTGTCTTCCCCGAATCAGTAACTGTACTCCCGAATCACTTGGCACACAGCATTTCAAGATTCTGACAATAGATAAAAAAAGGGAAAAAAATCATTAGGTTCAGAACCGATCCCAGCTAAACCCGGAAAATATCCACACTTGGGTTTAAAAAAAGGAAATATTTCCTCTCAAGTTTAGCGGTACACGTGATAGTTTAGAAGTGTTTAATTGGCATTAGTATTATGAGGTGGCCCTTGGACAACTTTCTCCCCATTAGGGGGCCCCTGGACCCAAAACGTTTGACAACACCTGACCTCAATTAAATTCCTCTGCACCATCACAAAATGAAAATTTGTACAAGCTCATATAAGTCAACTGGTTTGACTTTCATGTTGTAGCATTTTAGCTCCCATTTTTGTGATTACACCTAAACGGTCAACATATCCATAAAACCTCACCTGCACTTTGGTTGTGGTTGAAGAATCTTTGACCTGATGGATTTTCATCCTCTGGCTCTCAGAGGAGAATTTTCCATTCAGCTTAGAAAAGTATGATACGTCAGCATTTATGCCGCGCGATGTTGAGCTTCGCTGTTCCTGCCAGGAGCTGATTATCTCAGAGTTGGTCTCCACTCCCGTCTCCTTGTGGGGTATGACAAACACTTCATCTGGGATGAAGTAGAGTCCGTCTTCGGTGGTCTGGCAATGGAAATAGCTGAGGTTCATGACCCGACCCATATCTACGTTCCGGAGGTTATCCCAGCCTCCGCCGGGTAGGGCTTCCAAGGCTGTGATGGAGAGGTTAGCGGAAGCTCGACATTGTCGAAGCCAGTTGGTCGGACGGCTGATTGAAACTGACAAACAAACGTGAAGGAGCGAGAGAACCAGCAGAGTCGCAGGTGCCCCCATCTAGAATGTGTCAAAATGTAGTCAAAGACTGCTGAGCTTAAACTTCCAGGGTTCCTCCTCTCTTATCATATGACCTTAATGAGGAACTTGTTTGTGAGGAAACGGTGCCTGTGGTTGAGTTTTGCTTTTGGTTAGCTCGTCTGTTCCCCCCAGAGCATTAACTCTGTATACTACTGATAAAACATATTTAATTAGTCTAACATTAAGAGGACTTTAATATAAAAACTAATGTCATAAGCCTACTTTTTAAATCTGTTTGATGCAAAGCATTTCTGAAGGTTTCAAGTGATTTACAAGTGTGACTCAGCATCAGGTCAAATGTAGAAGTACCTTTGCCCTATCAGTGCTGATAAAAGGCTGTAGTATCTGACAAGAAATATCTCATGTCAGATAAGGTTTTTATGATACACATTCAAGCTTCGTCTTATCAGAGACAACCGAAAAACAGAAGTGAAAGCAAAGTCTGAAAAATGGCACCCATCATAACATGTGCTGCTTTACAGTTCCCCAATGAGTCACTGCACAAACTAGTCCAGGCCTGAATGTGCAAACCCAAGACACTTACACTGCCTGGTCGAAGAAAGTCACCATTTTTTGCTTCACCCGAACTGATCCTGATGGTTCTTTTCCTGGAACATGTACAACCAGTTACAATCTTGATTCCATCCAAACAACCAGCACTGAAACAGACCTCCTGAATATCGCCCATGACCTCCTGTCTTCTGATTTCAATAACCTTTGTCCTCAATCCTCTCTATCTCACCTGAATTGATATCACCTTTATCACCAGCTCCACCCACAACTGGCTAAAAACTCACTGGCAGTCATCAGTTCATCTAACTGCCTTCTTTCCCAAGGGTGTCCCCCAAAGTTCAGTTCTCTGACCACTCTTCATTCTTGCATCTGTCCCTTTGGTCTCAAATTCAACTGCTTTTATGATGATGATACGCAGCTTCTCAACTGCACCAAAACGATCTCCTTTACCATTCTCTCATTCCTAACAGGCTGTATTAATAGATTAAATGAATGCATTCAAACTTCTTTTAAAAGCTAATCTGTGACAAAATTGAAATCGCCATCATTGGACCAAAAGCACTCACCACTTCCACCTGTAGCTCCACCCTCCAGGTACACCTTTGCTTCTCCCTCTCATACCTTACACTTTCAGTTCATTTCATATTGACTCTTGCAACTGTCTACCAACATAAATTATGTGAAATACATTCAGATCCCTGCTGCGCATCTATTCACCCCTCTCTGATTCTTGACCATGTTGCCAATGTCCTACACAAGCTCCCCATTCCCCAGAGAAGCAATTTCAGAATCTTCGTCTTGACCTAAAAAGACCCCCGCAACCTGGACACATCCTACCTGACTTTGAACTCACACCCACCAACAACTTCCATTCTGTGGATGAAGGAACTCACAATGTCAATACACAGAAGAAACGGGGTCTATACAAGAGCTGTGTTGTCTGAGCTGTCTTTAAATCAGTGCGTCAGACTTGTCAGGCTGGTATTTGTCAATAAACACCTATATAAACAGCAACATTTGGATGACACCCTACATATGTAAGATTGTAATTTTATGTAATCCACTAGGAAAATGTCACATTGACTTCTTGCTCACAAAGCCTTTTTTCTGATTTGAACATTGCAGTCTTGTAGTCCTTTCTGACTCCCAGGGACTTGTTACCAACTGTGCCCATTAGGTGGCAGTATAGTTTCAAAAACAACTGCAAAACATAGACTTCAAGATCAGTTTATTTTTAAGTTTCTCAAGTGTCAATCGTCGGTAAATTGATCATAACCCAGTTTCCATGTTGAATACAAATCTCTTGATGGATTTGACCAGCGTACTGATAGTCAATAAAATCTTATGTACGAAGCACAAGACAGCCAAATGTGTTCTATTCTTCAGATGCAAGATGCATTTTCATGTTATCCCCATGCTTGCGTGGATTTTATCGAAGTACTCCAGCTTCCTGCTACATTACAAAAACATACTGTGCCTGTTACGATTTGCAACCAATTTCTCACCCCGAATTAGTGGAAAGTTTTTGCAACTTTTGAAAAATGACTCAAACGCATAATGGCGCACATTCCCTCTTGGTGATTTACTTATGCCCCGTTTATTTATCTATTTATTCGTTTATTTTAAATCTCATTTGTCTGCTGAAATCAGGCCAAAGCCCCTTTCTTATACGAAATTATGGCGTTGGCACTATCGTGTGGCATTTTAGTGCCAATGAAAGATTGTTGGCTTGAGGAGAGGAGCTTCGTTTCAACAGGCCACAATCGCGTGTAACTGAATAAAACGCAATGACAACACTAGGCAATGATGTGATGTTCATTGTTTAACAACATCTCCCGAAAATTAGTAGGCAACACTGTTGTTGAGTTTGAATTATTTTGTCCGCATTAGTGTCCTGTAATTGACAGGCGACAACAGGGTGTACGTCACCTCTCATCCAGAGTCAGCTGGAATCAATGTGACGCTAATGAGGACAAATGCTTGCAGAAAATAGATGGATAAGTTAGATTATTTTATTCACATTAGCCAAAAAGCCACTGTCAAATTGAATGTTCAATTTTTAAATCTGTATACCTTCTGGCTGGAAATGACAGAAAGGGACAAATGACATATAACAGATGTTAAAAATTCCATGTCCAAAATGTACATTCTTTCTAAATTTTAGTTTTAAATGAATAGTTTATCATGCTTCAATGTATCAAGATCCTTGTTGGTGCCAAACATAACATTTTTGAAGGACATGACTTATTTTCAAAATGTTATAATAAAATGATGGATGTTTCACAAATATCACTAAACAGGGGTATCAAGCTTTTTGTCAAGGGTGACATGATACTATCGCAGTGATTAAATGTACATAGGCCACTCCTCATATATTTGAATAACCACATAGGGAGTGTTTCAGAGTTAGATTAGTTTTATTATTGTTCACAACATGGACAATAAGGAAAGGAAGTGCTGAGACAGCAGGATTATTAATTCCTATTGCAGAAGGAAAGATAGCATAGACACTATAGCTTCATAAATACATGGTCCATGTGGTTCTTAGGATGCCAGGAACGCCGTGGATCATTTATACACCCTTCCGCTCATCCTACTCCTCCTCCTCCTGCGGACCTTGGCGGGCTTGGACCTCTTACGTCGGACCTTCTTGATTCTTTTAGGGGTCTTCCTTCTCGGGGCCCTTCTCCTCCTCCTCCTGGTCGACCTTTTCCTCACAGGGGTGGCCCTCCTGCGTCTTCTCCTGGAGCGTCCCCTCCTGGTCCTCCTCCCCTGGGCCTTTTTCTTCTTCTTCCCCCTCCCCCTCCTCCTCCTCTTGCTTCTCCTCTCCCCCCTCACGGCCCTCCTTCTGCGACCCCCGGGCGGTTTGGGGTTGAGCTTGAAGGATCCGGAAGCCCCTTTGCCCCGGGTGCGCACGATGACTTTTTTGGCCACCAGCCTGCGCAGGGCGAGGCGGATCCGGGCTCGGTTCCGGGTCACGTCGTAGCCGCTGTCCTTCAGAACCTTCTTGAGGGCCACCAGGGACACGCCGCGCGAACCCGCGTAGGATGAGATGGCGTTCAGGATGAGGATGGACACCGTGGGGCCGGTCCTCTTCCTCGGTCTCCGTGGAGATATGGGCGCAAGTGACACCGACATTGTGGGATGCGCCTGCGTTCTAATCAAGTATGTTCAGATACAAACACGAGTGTTGAGAATGATGTCTCAGTTAAAACTGCTTTTTTTTTTGTTTTGTTTTGTTTGTTTGTTTTGTTTTGTTTGAAGTCCTGATGAGAACCAACCTATGTGTCTTCTCCAGCTAAACTCTCCTTTAAAATCTCCTCGTGAGCTGTTGAATGCATTTGCAAAAGCATTTCATAAGGATTGGTGGAGTTCTTTTCTCTCTGTACGTGACAGTTAGAGAGAGATTTCACCCTTTAGTACAAAGTCTGATGCGTAATTACGCAACTGCACCTGTGACGTATGAATTGAGAAGTCGTATTGTTCAACGAGTGTCATCACCATTACGACATCATTACACATTGAATTAATCAGTTGTCATTCGAGGCGATTCAGTTGAGGCTGGAAACTTGAATTAATGTAATGCATTGGCAACGCACACTTTCACAGAAATGCGAAGCGTATTTCAAAGAAAACGCATTTGAGCCGCGCGTGTATACTCAAACACCAACACTTTTTATTTCCCATGTTCATACAAACCAATGGTTATCTTATTTTGACTGATAGGAGGCTAAAACCGTGCAAATTCCGTGCTACCAAAAAGCAGTGCAGTGACGTCATCGCGCTCTTCCTACGCTCTGCACCTGTTTAATAAATTCTGACGTGTTTAAACATGGACAACCAATCATGTGGCTCAGAGTGGGCCCGTTGTAGTAAAAAAATAAATAAACCAAGAGGTGTTACAAATATTGACGTTTATCTGTTTCCTTCCTTGTTAAATTCATTGCTGATGGGGGAAATCGTAGCATGAGTGTCTTCACGTAGATTAATATAAACAAATGTAAAGGTAATTAATGGTTACGTTAAGGAATTTGAGCATTTTCTTTTTATTTCAAAGCTGTCAGCTTCAAAAAGGTTGCTGCCCCCTGTGCACTTCTTTGCTGAAATAATCCATTCACCTCACAGAGGTGTGTCATGCATGTCTAGATGCTGATTAGACAGCCTGATTATTAGACAGCCTTTGCCCACAATAAAAAGCCACTCTACAATGTGAAATTTGTGTAAAAGTCCATTTGGATTGACTTTGTCAAGCATACATCTGTTTGCGCATTGTTGAAATGTGGTTAAACTGACGTATATTATTTTCGAGGAGAAGAGGAGGATTTGCATCAGTTTAGCACATTGTGAAACCGATGTAGCCTATCAAATTAAAAACTGTTTGTTTGTTTGTTTGTTTGTTTGTTTGTTTGTTTTGCAGTGTTGGTTCAAGTATAGCATAAGTCAGTAGTTCTTAAGATTTTACACAAAGTATCATCAAAAAACAAAATACTTAACTCTCCTAGTTACTGTAGTACCACATGAGAAACTTACTGCCATAAATGATCGTAAGTGAACAGAGCAGCCATACTTGCAACTAAAATATATAGGAAGTGAGCTATCTTTTTTTTTGGGTTGGGGGGGTACTATTTTGGCCCATTTTTGCACATTTACAGGGGTCGTACTTTTGACCCCTTGTCCTAGAGGTTTCATCTGATTGACTTAAAACTTTCAGTACAAGTTTATAGGTCTTATTGCATTATTTCACGATAAAAATAATTAGCAAAATACCGCAATGTTATTTTAGGTGCAAACGAAAGATGAAAGCGTACGGCGCGTTGGCATGAGCATGAATGATGGTTTGGAGAGATTTTTACAATAGATGTCCCAGAAAGAACATACTTGGCGTGCAAAGGGATGAGGTATGTACTAAATATTAACAGTTAGTTAACAAGACAATATTTCTACCCACCTTTTTCCTACGCCCTGTACATACTGTACCTTATCCCGGATTACACAGTCAGTCAGTCGTCAGTGAAATGGATATCCTTGTGGCATAATCCATGGTATTGCATGTATTGACCCACTAGAGGGCAGTCTATGCCTGTGAATGCAATGTTACTGCAATGAACGCACTTTGGAGAGTTGTTGCAGGCAGTTAATAAAGACAGCTCTGTGGTATTGCTGAAGTAACTGTGGTCTGTCTTTTTAAAAGCACCCAACACAACACGTCAGTCAGTACTTAACCCCTTTACCGTCCGTTAAAAAAAAAAAGACTCCGTCCTCCGTCCCAAAAACGGGCTGTCCCAGACGGACGGACCGTTCCGTCTCTGGGACAGAATTCCCTTCTCTCCCTACAGTATATGACAATATTTTGTTGTACAATGCCACCTAGTGGAGACAAGGAATGTAATCTTTTCAATTTTGATGTACTGCACAGAGAACGCTGACCGGATCCAACTGAAATGTTGTCAGAAAAGCCTCAAGACGTTGATCATTGTTTTCTGCCTACTTCCTGTATTGCGACTTTTAGGCAAAGGGTGTGGCCTTGACGGCACTGCAAATTCTGATGCAGTGACAATTCGCGGTGGAAACAAAAACTGCTGCAACTTGACCCAGATTGAGAGTTCAGGCCTGAAGGCATCTATGAATGTATTTTTCATCATATTGGTACTGCCACCTACTGGTGAAAGGAAATAAAAGTTGTATTCTTTGATATTTTCCCCTAGCGAATTAACCACATTTACCTCAATTTTTCTCCGAACAAAGTTAAGACTTGAATCATACTAAAACACAAGCGTTGTTAGTTTTACCAAACACCACTGCCAAAGCGATGCACTGTTCGCCAAGAAAACAATGCTGTTTTCAAGGGTCTAAACATGCACAAAAACTCGTTCAATTTTGCAAGTTACCTCAAGCTTTTTACTTCGTCAAGCGCTGCTGCCAATGTGGCATATTGTTTGTCAAGAAAAACTTACAAGATGTTTCCTCAAAGTGTGGTGTTTCTTTGCTAGCAGTGAATGGAGGACAGGCCATTTTGTTTTCAAGATATGCTCATGCAGATAATTTATGCAGCAGCAGATACTGCGTATGAGGGATTAATTCCTATGCGTTTGTCTGGTACCACAAATAAATATGGATTAAAACCTGCAAATGCAAGAGTAAAATTAAGTCATTTGATTTGTATAGCCCTTACTCACAATGGTCTCAAAGGGCTTCGCAAGTCTACAGTTGACAAAGATTGCGGACATCCCATGATCCAAACCCCCAAGTGGGCAAGGAAAAATTAAAATCCCAATGAGGGTCTAAAAATAATTCTTAATAAAAAAATTCATTAAACGTTGCATATCCAGGACACGAGGCCTGTCAAAAAAATACATGTTAGACATATACACAGGTGTATTAGACTGTTAGGTTTATTGTGCAATTTAAAAATAATAATCCCTGTCCAATGTTTTAGTGCCAATGTGCCAGTGCCCCAACGTGGACCGGGCTGTGTTGTTTAAAGGAATATTGAAGGAAAAAAAAATGCAAATATTGGTTTTCTCCATTGTTTTATTGTTCACACGCTACATAATAGACATAGACATAAACAGGTTGCTATAAAATGATAGTCTCAACAGATTTAAAGATTAAATGTAACAGTAAGAGTAAATAAGTAAATGTTAAATATACAGGATGTATGCATTTAAGTCCATCCGAGAGCTTTTTAGTACACACTCCTCCTCCTTCTCCTTCTCCTCCTCCTCCTCCTCCTCCTGACGGACCTCGACCTCCTCCTGCGTCGGTATCTCCTTCTCCTCCTGATTCTCCTTGGGCCTCTTCTCCTCCTCCTCCTCCTCCTCCTCACTGAGGACCTCCTTCTCCTCCTCCTCACGGAGCTCCTCCTTCTCCTCCTTCTCCTCCTCCTCCTTACAGACATCCTCCTTCTCCTCCTCCTCCTCACAGACATCCCCCTCCTTCTCCTCCTCCTCCTCACAGACATCCTCCTCCTTCTTCTCCTGACTGAGGTCCTTCTCCTCCTCCTTCTCCTCCTCCTCCTCACGGAGGTGGCCCTCCTGCGTCTCCTCCTCCTCCTTCTCCTCCTCCTCCTCCTCCTCCTCCCGTATCGCCTCCTTCGTCTCCTCCGTCTCCTTCCCACTCTCCTCCTTCTGCTCCTCCTGCGTCTCCTCGTCCTGTAGCGACTGATCCGGAAGACTCCACGTCCCCCCGCGCCCCTGCCACGCACGATGTACTTTCTGGCCACCAGCCTGCGCAGCGCGAGGCGGATCCGGCCTCTGTTGCGCACCACGTCGTAGCCATTGGCTTTAAGGACCCTCTTGAGGCCCACTAGGGTCACGCCACCCGGACCCCCGTAGGAGGAGATGGCGTTCAGGATGAGGTTGGACACCAGCCCGCCCCTCTTCCTGGATCTCGCCCTCGAGGATTTAGGTGCAAGAGACATGGCGCCCCGTTAGCACTCGGGTTTGGAGTTGAAGCGTTGAGTCTGATTGATGGCTCGACACTTGTGCAGATGTGTTGAGTCTTCATCAAGTCCGCATGGGTACCTCGGACGTTGAGACCCGAGACCATACCTCACCTCTCAAATTTGTACAGGTAAGCCCTCCTTTAATTTGAACACATAAACCGTTGGATGGATTTGAAAAAAAGACGATTCATAGTTTTTTAGCGAGGATTTGACCGCTCTGTACGTTTGGGGTTTTAGAGACATTCAAGCTTTGGGCTCAAAGTGTGATGCGTCATTATGCACGGGGTACTGGTGACGTGTCATTTGCGCCCACGTCATCATAGCTTCGACATTGTACTGTAATGTGTCTGATATATAACAGTAGTCAATGTCAGTTCAGCACATCCCCGCTTTTTCCGACGGAGGCGGGTTGCTGTTGTACAAAGAGATACGCCAAATGGGCTCCTGCGAGGCAAAGAGATGCGTGTTCTCTTCGCATTTTTTAAGAATAGTGTGCAGACTGAGGGCAGTACCGGTATATTGTGCAAAGTTTTTTTTGTTTTTTACCACGTGTTTACTTTTGTATGTAATAAAAAAAAAAAAGTCTGAAAGAAGCATGTTTATTTTTTAGACAGCAGAAATAGAATGGATCAAGAAAAGGAATAAACATTTTACATTTTACAATATAAATGATATAATACAGCAAACAAAATGGACACTGAAAATAGTACAATATAAATATAAATAAAATCGGCAATAGAAAGACAAAATACGAATAATACATTAGAAATATAGCAGAAATAGATTAGACAATGTAATTCATAAATTATAAACAATGCAATACAAATAGTATAGAGTGTATAATACGATACGAAATATAACAGCCAATAAAAATAGAATACAGTATACAACAAAACAATGCAAAAATATATAATTGATTAATGAATTAGAAACAATACCGTTCCAATATAGTACAGTACAGTACAATAAAGTACAGTAGACAAAAAATACAACTGTAATATAAAGACAATACAATGTGAAGTAGACAATAAAAATAATAGGATAAAAATATCCCAAATAACAGAAATAACAAATTACAAATATGAATAATACATTAGAAACAATTAGAAACAATATAATACAACTGAAATAGAATGTAGGTACTAGAAAAAGAGTACATTGAAATATAATGAATTAAATACAATTTGGTAAATAATTAATACATTAGGAACAATGCAATACAAATAGAATAGACATGAATAAAATAATAAAATAGCCGACGATAGAAATAATCAATTAGAAATACTACAAGATCCAACGTGTAGCCCTGTGGGGTGAATGTTTTGGGGCTTTTTATAACAGTTGCGGGTTTTAAAATGTCAGTCATTTTCTAAAAGTTATTATTCATCCCTTCATTTGCGTTTAGAATTAGACGGATGGGACGATCGAAATTCTTTGGGCCCTTAATCCCACAACCCCGGATTACCAGGCAGTGAAAAGTGATGTTGATTTTACCTTATAGTTTCAATTTGAGACAAGTAGTGCATGGGGGCCAATATGTGTTTATTTAGTTATTTATTTTAGACACGGCCCCAATTCCCGGCGGCACCTCCCCGCAAGACCGCCCCTCCCCCGCCACCCCCATATGAAAAGCTTCACTGTCACTTGCGAAGATAAAACGGGATTCGTTTTTGCAAAATAAACGGCATTGTGCTTGGATTTCAGTGTAAAATTTATGCGTGGACTGCATGATTGATTATTGCCTTGACTCTTTGAGTAAAATGCATCTTGCTGCGCATTCATGGCAAATTGTAGTAAGACAATCGAATTTTTCTGCTTACACATCCAGATGAAGTGATCAAGGATGGAAACCAAGAGGACACCTCCAAAAGTCAAACAGAATCTATTCTGCGATGGTTGATTTTTTTTTTATGGGGAAGGGGTTATGAACTACAGTGCGTACGGAAAGTATTCAGACCCCTATAAACTTTCTGTGTCATCATTCGCAGCCAATTGCCAAAATCAAAAACGTTCATTTTATTTCTCGTAAATGTGCACTTAGCACCCCATCTTGACAGCAAAAAATCAAAAATGTAGAATTTTTTGCAAATTTATTAAAAAAGAAAAAATGAAATATCACATAGTCATAAATATTCAGAATCTGTCCTCAGAAGCCCCCTTTTGAGCAAGTACAGCAATTAATCTTTTTGGGAATGATGATGAATGAAAGTTTTTCACACCTGGATTTGGGGATCCTCTGCCATTCTTCCTTGCAGATCCTCTCCAGTTCTGTCAGGTTGGATGGTGAACGGTGGTGGACAGCCATTTTCAGGTTTCTCCAGTGATGCTCAATCCACATATACAATTATTAGCACAATCCACATATACAATTATTAGCACCAAAAAGTGCAATCTTGGTCTCATCAGACCAGAGGATTTTATTGCTCCTAGTCTGGGAGTCCTTCATGTGTTTTTCGGGAAACTATGCGGGCGAGGCTTCCATTGGGCCACTCTGCCATAAAGCCCCGACTGGTGGAGGGCTGCAGTGACAGTTGACTTTGTGTAATTTTCTCCCATCTCCCTACTGCATATCTAGAGCTCAGCCACAGTGATCTTTGGGTTATTTTTTACCTTTCTCACCAAGGTTCTTCTCCCACGATTGCTCAGTTTGGCTGGACGGCCAGGTCTAGGAAGAGTTGTGGTGTTTCCCAAACTTTGTCCATTAGAGGATTATGGAGGCCACTTGTGCTCTTAGGAACCTTGAGTGCTGCAGAGATTCTTCTATAACCTTGGCCGGATCTGTGCCTTGCCACAATTCTGTCCCTAATCACTTGGACAGTTCCTTCGACCTCATGATTCTCATTTTCTCTGACATGCACTGTGAGCTGTAAGGTCTTATATAGATCTTCCCTAATCAAGTCCAATGAGTTTAAATAAACACATCTGGACTCCAATAAAGAATTAGAACCATCTCAAGGATGATCAGAAGAAATGGAGAGCATGTGAGTTAAATATGAAAGATTTTTGCAAATTGTCTGAATACTTATGACCATGCATGGATATTTCAGTTTTTGTTTTTTCATTAATTTGCAGACATTTCTTCAGTTATGTTTTTTTTTCTGTCAAGATGGGGTGTACATTAGTGAGAGATAAAATGAACTTTTTTGATTCGGCAAATGGCTGCAATGACACAGAAAGTGAACATTTTCAAGGGGTCTGAATACTTTCCGTACCAACTGTATAGGCCTGCAATGAATGTCTAAATTAACATTTTAACTTCTACCAACTGTCATGCAGACATTCAGAGTAAAATAGAATAACTACACACTCTTCAGTGGTGTATTTAGATCGTGCTGGAATTATGTGTAGTTCATAAGTGCATTAAACATCATTTTTGTTTGTAAATTCAAATGCACAGTAAAAAAAAATACAGGCAGTCAATTAGTGTAGGTTGGTGTGTATACACATGTGTATATACACATGTTACTGCGTATATCTACATAGGTTTGATTCTAAATGTTTGCCGTCAATGTTATACATTAATGGCCACATTATGCCGCCGCCCCTGTGTGACCTATATCTTTGCTACTGTAACAATGAAAATTTCCCCACTGTGGAATCAATAAAGGCATTCTTATCTTATCTTATCTTCTTAGGACACAATACGGGTTCATATGCTGTAAAAAAAAAACAGCATACAAAAGAGCACTGTAAAAAAATCTCAGATGTAACGGGTTCGTGAAAGGTGAAACGCAATAAAATGAGGG
This sequence comes from Filicampus tigris, assembly GCF_054856515.1. Classification (NCBI taxonomy): domain Eukaryota; kingdom Metazoa; phylum Chordata; class Actinopteri; order Syngnathiformes; family Syngnathidae; genus Filicampus; species Filicampus tigris. The sequence continues at coordinate 6,128,974 of NC_141221.1, forward strand.
ACCACTGTATTGCAACTAAAATAAATTATACTCTTTCAAGTTGGCTGGCAGGCACATGGAGAGAATGCAAAAGATTTTTTGTAGTGTTTTTTTTTTTTTTTCTTGCTGGAAGTGATCGTGTTCGTAAAGCAGCATCTGCTCAGTAAAAATGTGCATAAATTGGTTTGGTGATCAATGTTGTTTGGTTATCACCTTTTTTTTTTTTCACTTAGCCATACATTACAATCACAAAAAACAAAGAAAAAACTAAACTAGTGGCATAGATCACAGGTGTCAAACTCAAGACCCTGGGGGCCAGATCCACAACATGATATTGGGTAGATTTTTTTGTTTGTGGCCAAAGCAAATAAAGTGTCTATACTTCACATTTCTTTTCTGCACTAACTCTGTACCTTAGTCACATTTTTTTCCTTATGTTTTATATTACGACTATATTTTGGTATAGTCATCATTTTCCGTGACTTCTGATTTCAAATTTGTCATGGAAAAAAGTCATACCAATGAGATGCAGAGGAATTGTGTATACATAAAATGTGGAGATTGCACTTATAATATTTTCAGACAAACTCCAGACCTGTTTTTACCCTATTATAGCACCTCACCGTAAGTCTTTGTTTTAAGACCATTTTGAGTGAACTCCCTTGCCAGCATTTGGGGCCATTTTTCATCCGTTGCTATAGTTTGCTCGAAAAATGAATTTGTGGTTGTACAGCTTCAATGAGGTCCAAGCAGTTGTCTATGAATGTTTTATTTTCACACGGGATTATTTAAACAGAGTGGCATGAGAAGTGAAAAGGTCCATTATGTGATAAATGGAAGTCTATATGAATAGAATAGATGCAGGAGAAAATGGAAGTGTATATACAGTCCATGTTAAGCTGCCACTAGTACAGCCTGCTCAGTCTCCTCCTCCTCCTCCTCCTGCGCATGGGTCTCCTCCTGCGTCGGTACCTCCTGACTCTCCTGACCCTCCTCAGCCTGCGGACCCTCCTGACTCTCCTCCTCCTCCTCCTTGGGTACCTTCTCCTCCTCCTCCTCACTCTCCTTCTTCCCCTTCTCCTCACGGACCTCCTCCTGCGTGACCTCCTCCTTCTCCTCAAGGACCTCCTCCTTCGGGACCTCCTCCTCCGGGACCTCCTCCTTCTTCTCCTCCTCCTGGACCTCCTCCTCAGGGACCTCCTTCTCCGTCTCCTCCTCACGGATCTCGTTCTCCTCCTCCTCCTTCTCCTGCGGGGTGTGCCCCTCCTGCGCCTTCTCCTGGAGCGCCTCCTCCGAAGTCTCCTGCCTCTAGTCCTCCGCCTTCTCCGCCGCCTCCTCCTCCGCCGCCTCAACATCCGAACGCCTCTGCGCCTTCGAGGGCCGTAGGGGTTGATCCTGAGGCGCCTTCCCCTGGTTCGCACGACGTACTTCCTGGCCACCAGTCTGCGAACGGCCAGTCGGAGCCGGGCTCTGTTGCGCACCACGTCGTAGCCGTTGGCCTTCAGGACTCTCCTGAGGCCGGCTAGGGTGACGCCGGACGGGCCGCCGTAGGAGATGGCATTCAGGATGAGGTTGGACACCGCGCCCCCCCTCTTCCTGGATCGCGTTTGCGGGGTCATTTCCGGGCCGGAGCCGTATTGAAGGATATTTTTGCAGATCCTCCGGGTGGCCTGATTGTAAGTGGAGTGGCAAAAGTGCCGATTATGCCGGAAGGTAAATTTCTCCTGGCATTTATCGGTTTTCGGCCCTTAGTAATGTGCGCGCTTTAGAGAGATTAGAGACTTTCAGACAAAGTAGTGATGCATGCGCAATTATGCGCCGCGATATCGTGACGCGTGTCGTCATCCAGAATCAAGCTCTCCTTATTACAAACGGCAGCCACGGTAACAAGACTCCTATATTTGAGGCAAGGCGGGATTTATCTCTTAATAAGAGACGTCAGAGTGCAGGGACTCTTCCGCAAAGCGAACTGCGGATTGCTATAAAGACTTTAGAGGAATTTCACGTGCGCAGTGAGGTGCTTCATATTTGAATATGACCGCAGTTGCAGATAGCATGGCACGGTGACTTCGTGGTTATCTTGTCGACTGACTGCTGGACATTCAGGCATGTACTGTTTATCATTAATTAATTCTGTTTGCCAATGCAAATTTGCACTAACACTGCAGCCCTCCTTGACTTTTGGCTGCATGTCCATGCTCCGTGAAGTCTGCCCGTCGCTTGGAAATGGTGGATCCTCGCCCAGATTAGCTGTCAAGTCATGAGTGTTGAAATTTAGAGTGGGGCAATTTTATGTTCGAGTCAGCACCATTCATTTATGGGCGTCTGATAAGCGTCTGATTGCTTGGTGAAATTGTGGACGTGGTGCAGGCGGTCATTTGTGTTGGTGATGTGTCCATGCACCACATACTCATGTTCGCACAGCAATTCAGGGTCCATGAGGGGAAATATAATTAATTCTGTCTGAATGGCCAACAAAACAAAGTATTGATATTTTTTATGCACTGCGAAGTGGTGACATATATGCCACGAAAACATCGCAGTTATAGAAACCCTCAGATTAAGTGTATTTATATAACCCTTAAAAGGGAAGTTAAGTAAAATATTTCCTTTACAATAATACCTTCTATGCGTCACCATAAGTCAAAAACACTATTCTGATTAATATTGCATTCCTGCAATATGAATTTAAGCAACAAAATCAACCCGTTTTAATCCATCTGGGGTGGTAGGCGTTTTGCTATGCACTTGCTGTCAAGGGACAACACGTGCCTAAATGCTCAGGTAACTACCAATCATGGCTCAAACCAGAGGGGGCGTGGCTCAGTGCAGGTCTCCCAACCCAGAGTTTGTGGGTTTGATCTTCTGCCATGTCAAAGTATCCTTGAGCAAGATACTGAACCCCCAGTTTCTCCTGACGCTGTCTCATCAGTGGGTAAATGAGGTACAGTGTGAAACACTTTGAGGACCGAAGGTAGAAAAGCACACTCTGAAAACAGTTGGGTTAAAACGAACACCATTTGGGGTAAAAAAAAATAAAAAAATGGACAGATCCACAATTTGGGTCAATTCGACCCATCTTCTTGCGTTGTTTTGTACAAAGCAGCCCACTTTTTGGTGTTGTTTTGTACAAAACTGCCAAACTGCCAATTTGGGTTTTTTTCTGCAAAACAACCCAGTAAGTCTGACTCAAGATTGTTATTTTTCACCCAACTGTTTTTAGAGTTTAGAGTGAGAGTCCATTTACCAAACCAGGTGAGCCCTGATTGGCTACCGGGGGTATCTGTCACATCTACAGTTTAGGCTCAGGTAACGACCAATCGCGACTGACCTGTTTTCTGAAGCTGAGCCGTGATTGGTCATTATCTGAGCCCTGAGCAGTTGTGATGTCATTTTCAGTCGACAGAAGTGACAAAATGGCTGCCCCTGAAATGGCTAAAAAGGGATGGATTTTGCTGCTTACTCATATTCCACAAACGCAATAATAATCTAAATGCTGTGTTTCAACTAGTGGACCTGCTGGGAACATTCTTGAAAAAATGTGTTGGGTTGATTTCCGCTTTAAAATGCGCATTGCCATCCAATATGAGAGCAGCGTCTATCTATTCTAGGGGCACTAACATATATACATATATTTTAAGCCTGCTCATTTTGTCGTGTGATTTGTATTCAATTTATCTAATTAGATTATAAAAATGTCACTTCTTTAGGTGCATGTGAAGTATCGCCTATCACATATATCTCCAATATCGTGAGCACTCACATTCACACTGTCACTGAGTCACTGAGTGGGAATTGAACCCACATGGCCTGCATGGGAGTCAGGCGACTGTACCATTACATCCTTGTCACTAAGTGATTCAAAAGCAGCATGAAAATGTTCTGTTCTCTGTCAAAAAAAATCAGGAAGCGTTGCAGCCTACTTGCACACCAACCCTCCCTCGTTTTCCACTTCTGCATCATGTGACCACGTGGCGTCACAAGTGACGTCACACTGCCTGGAACCCTCGTGACCAAAGACGAAAGCGGACCGACGCCAAGACCTGCAGTCGGGCTGACTTCACTTCAGTCTTCTCTCCTGACCACCGCCTCGTCGACATGGACTGCGGCATCATCACTTCCAAAACGGTCCTCCTCTTCCTCAGTTTGGTCTTCTGGGTAAGAGTAACTCTTTTGACATTTGTTAAGTCAATCTTTTACGATATCAAAATTCATGTCCTGTATTCGCAACCACACGGTAGTTCCTCAAAATCACAGCATGCCCGTTTAAGCTAGTTGAACGTTAAACACGATTCTTATCACTTGGCAGACTTTCCGGAAGTAAATAAAACTCACAATTTACTCTTTTAATTGCTTTTTTTTTAATGGTGTTGGAAAGCCTCTCACGATGACAACACGGATTGAATTTTGACGTCGTTTCAATGTGCTCACTTTGACGTATACGTTTAGTTCATGTGTCGTCGGTCATCTGGCCACCTTCAACATGTCGTCATTCCTCCCCTCCGCCTCTGCTTCCAATGCGCTGTTGTTGCATTCTGCATACACTCGCTCTATTTGATCTGATAAGTGCAGCCAAATTTCAGCTGACCCTTGTCTGTGGTTACGCAGTAAAACAGTCGTGATTTTGTCTCTTTAATGCAATCACGCTCGTCGTTTTCATCGCTGTTTACTCATTGTTTTTTTCCTAATCGCTTCACATTTGCCTCTAAAGATCAACATCCCAGATGAGTTCCAGACATCTATTATCCGAATCGCTTATCCTAGTCACTTAAGTTTTTATTCAGTCGAACGTTGTTGAGTGGTGAGGGCCGTTATTTAAGGATTAGTGGTTTTAAAATAAAGATGGTGTGTTATTAAATGAAAACTAAAACAAACAGGAGTAGAATTTTGAGAGATTTTCCAATTCCAACGTGTGTGCGCGTGCCTCTGTGTATCTGTACGTTCACCAGGGATGTGCATCTCCAATAAAATATGATTGCTATGTACACATACATACACGGGGTGCGATATGATTCAAGGACGGTTTATTTTGATATTGAATGATTCAGTTTGGTTCAGTGGGATTATGATTCGGTTTGATATAGGGAGGGAATGATATAATGAGTTATTGTCATTTTACAATCTAAATGACATCAGTAGGTTACTGTACATGTGGCATTTCCTTCAAATATATACAGTATCTCTCAAAAGACGATTCAAAATCTTATCTCGATATATTTGATCAAAACCGATTTTCTGATTGAGCTCTCTTTTTGTTACACCCCTAATGTAAATACAGTCAGGTCCATAAATATTTGGACATGGACACAATTTTCAGCATTCCAGCTCTGTACAACACCACAATGGATTTGAAATGAAATTATGAAACAGTCAAGATTTGCTTTAAGTGGAGCCTCTGAGCCTTAATTCGAGGGTACTTGCATCCAAATCACGTGGACGATGTAGGAATTCCAACACACATACAGTATGTAACTCCAACTTTCTAAAGGAAGAAAAATTATTGGACAAACTAACAGTCATAAATCAGATTGTCACTTTTCAATACTTTATTGCGAATCTTTTGCAATCGAGCACAGCCTAAAGTCTCAAACCCATGGACATCACCAGATGCTGGGTTTCGTCTCTGGTGATGCTCTGCCAGGCCTCTGCTTCAAATGTCCTTAATTCCTGCTTGTTCTTTTGGGCATTTTCCTTTCAGTTTTTTTGGATTCATGTCAGGTTCCGACTTGGCCGTCACAGTAGGGATGAACAATTTATCGCTTTGGGACCGGAATCACGATCTCAGACGAGATTTCAAGATCGTCAAACCTGCTATCCCCCACTATCAATCAGCGGCATGCTACTGTGGACCGGTCGCACTAATCAGCGCAGAAATGGCTTGGGCTTAAAAAAAAAAATAAAATAAAAAGGTTGCGCTCATGTCAGGCTCCCGCTGTCACCCATACTCCCGAAAGTCATGTCTATCGCGGCTGCTTGGCAGTGCTTGCCGCTAAGCTACCTTGCTTGCTGCACAGCAGTGTGGACTTTATTTATATCTTATCTAAGTCAGCGCGCAGCAACAGGAAGGAGCTGCGTAATGTTGATCCTTTCCACCGTGTTGACAAGCTACCCTACTCACAAATGGTTTTCACCTTGTGGTGAGACCTCTGTTTACTCTGGTGAAGTTGTCTCTTAATTGTTGACTTGGAAACATCCACCCCCTGGAGAGTGTTCTCGATCTGGCCAAATTTTGTGAAGGGGTATTTCTTGACGAGGGAAAGAAGTCATCTGTCATCCACCACACTTGTTTTCCATGGTCTTCCAGGTGTTTTGGTGTTGCTTTGATCACCAGTGCTGTCTGTTTTTAAGAGAGTAATTGGGAAAAAAATAGTTCATTTGACCACATCTAATGTTTTTGCTATCTCTAATGAGTTTGCTTTCATTTTTGATTTTGTTTTATACGTTTAATGATGGCCTACTTCACTCATAGTGACAGCTCTTTAGACTTCATATTGAGAGATGACCTCACCAGATTTCAAATGATTAAACCAAACTTGAAATTAACTCTAGACCTTGTACCTGCTCCGTGCAAGTGAAATAATGAGAGAATGACACATACCTAGTCATGGAACAGCTGAGTAGCCTATTGTCCAATTATGTTTGGTCCCTGAAAAAGGTGGAGGCACATATAAAAAGTGTTGTGATTCCTACATCATTCACCTGATTTGGATGTAACTACCCTCAAATTAAAGCTCAGTCTGCAATCAAAGCACATCTTGATTGAGTCATTTCAAATCTGTTGTGGTGTTGTACAGAGCTGTAATGCTGAAAATTGTGTCAATGTCCAAAGATTTCTGAACCTGACTATATGCATTTTTAAAATTAAAAAAAAAAAAGAAAACTAGGTCACCCATCCCATTCACTAACAACTTTAGTAAATCAATAAATTAAAAAGAATAATTTAGAGCCGAAATTAGTCATGGTGCACTTAAAATCCTGTTTTTTTTTTAGATATGTATATTTTGAAAAGATGACATGTAAGCGGTGCATTTTTTTCGAAAAAAATAAATAAAAGTGAATCATTCGGGTGATATTCTAAGAAATTACACCAGAATAAAAAATACACTAACAATAAAGATCTCTGAAAATTATATACACTTTTTAGGCATTGAAATCTCTGAATGTTCAACAGCATATTGTAACGAATTGGGTTATCTGTGTTGAGGTCGGATTTGTGTTTTGCTGAGTTGTGATGTTTCCGAGGTTCATGAATGCATCGTACGGCAAGCGAGAGGAGCAGCAGAGAACGAAGCCGTTTTAAGTGCGTTGTTTTAGATGTGCTACCTGCAAATTAGCCGCCGATCTCATGCACACAACTTTGGGACTTATCCACGTACCTTTCCCCATCTGCGATTTTAACAGGAAAGCCATACTGTTCCCAAACAGGAGACCTCAGTGTACAGGGGGACCTTCGAGCTGGCTTGTTTGCGTATGCCATAATAATGCCATTTATTCACGTATTTATGATTTTATGACATTAACTGATTGAACCCAGGCGAGGAAAGCCTACACAATTTTATTTTCTGGAATACGATACATGATGAAATAGCAAAAAAAAAAAAAAAGCAAATATCTCAGTCAAAGTTGCACATTATCCCTCTGACTCACTAGTCTACAGTAAATTGCAAACCACCACACACATCACTTCTCCGCTACTCCCACAAAAGATTCTGGCCACATTCCACAATGTTGTAGTTGGTACCTCCTTCTTCAACACACACACACAAAAGCCTCTTTGCTGCCTCATTTCATATAAGATCAGACTTTCTTGGGGAGATTACGGGGTAAGCCTCGGGGGAGCGAGCGAGCCCACTGCCGTCCCGTGACTGGAGTGATTAAGAGACATGAGTCATGCGGCCCAGCCGAAAGACAGGTGATCGCCTGGTTCCGCAAAACCCTTGGAAAACAGGAATAGGATGTTATAGTGTGTCCTTTCCTTGATAAAGGCTGGTCAAAGTTGAAAAAGGGAATTTAGGTGTGCTGATAATGAATTAGTAGGTCACGGTGTTGTATCTTTCTCATGGAGGAACAGATAGTCTGAACACAATCACAATGGGACAACAGTCATATTTAGAGAATTTAGTCACATGTTTGCAAATAAAACCAGAAAAGCGAGTCACGATGATGATGTGTACTCAAAGTGCACATTTCTGGACAAACTCACATGAGGCCACAGGAGATGATATCAAGAACAAACTTGTTCGTGCTGCTCGGACCAGCTGACTTGTCATTGTTTTGCAGACAAGTTGATGGCCACACTTGACCTCCTGTACTTAAAGTTAGGTAAGATTGACTGTTTAGGTGCTTGTATACTTTTAGGTCTGTTATAGGCTACTGTTCTAGTTAGTCCGCCCTACCGGTAGCCTCTTTAGCCAGGCTGACATGTTTGCAAAGGGTGGGCAGCGGGCTAGCTAAATTTATATCTGGCTCTGTTTTTTTGGGGGGTTTTTCCCCTGAAGTCGGCACGACAACACACCGCAAGCATACGTACGGAAGTGAGGAACTACCAATGTGGTGTAAACATTTTTGACTGGCAAACTCGTTCCAACTCAAGCTAGTTTTGACTGGGCTATAGCACCCCATAGCTGCGGTATAGCGCCCTGAATGATGTTCTGTAGCTGTTTTGGAACCCATAAAATTGGCAAACAAATTAATCAATTATCAGATTAATTTAGATTTAATTAATAAACTATTTTAATCATCAAGTAGTTGTTTGGAGCCATTTTCTAACTAAAAACTGTCCAAAGATTTTAGCCAGCCTCTCAACAATAGTAGTCTGATTTCTGTAGTCCTTAATGAAAGTAGACTCATTATCTTTTGTGTTTAATCAAAATAAGACTTCTGCAAACAGTACTAAAAAAAAAGCTAAACAATACCAAATAAACACTAATCAGGGAAAATGTTTTGTACTACACTTTAATGCAAAGTAAAATTTTATCAGATTAATTGATAGAATAATTGATTTAGAAATATTGATAGTGACAGCCTTACATGCAAGTGACTATCTTTATTTGGTCACTTGCCGTAGCTTGTGTCAGTGGTGCCCAACCATTTTTGCATCATTGACCAGTTCACGTAAAGCAATACTGTATTTTAATGCACCTGAATAGAAAACAAAGAAGAAATAATTTAAAATAGAACTCATTACTCATGAATGTATGGATGTAGTTGTAATTAGTTACCGCCGAGCACGAGTATCCTTTATCCAGGTTGGGGGTTCCTTTTCGATTGGTACTTATCATCAGTCTACTCCTGAAGCACACTGGCCTCTTACCTGAAATTTTAGGGGTCCACACTGAATTGACTTGCAAAGTATACATTCACATTTCCACTCATTTTCACTTTATTACTGATAAATACTTGAACAGCAAATGCAGGGACTCTGTTTCATATGAAACTAGTGCATTATTATTAGAACACGTTGTTGTTCCCTGTATGTTGTGGATATCAACAGCAAAATTGGCAGCTCATTGAATTTGTCCCCTTGAAGTACCTCAACCAGGTAAACTGGTGCAGCCACTGATTGTGAAAGAAAAGTTCCGGATTTTTTTTCCCTCCCATCAAAAAGCGTCTCAGATTTTAGGGGCAAAATGCGACCGCCCATTTAGGGGCTGTCTGGATGATATATTTTCCATTATTTATGAGTGGACAACGTGGGGCCATATTTATACAGATTCTATTGAGACTTAATCATGCTTAAAATGACCTAAACTAGGGCTGATTTTATTCGTCGCAAAATCTCTATTCAATGGTAAATTTTATTTTGATAGATACGGGGTTTTCATTTTTCTGTAAAATACCTACACCATGCAACATGTTCTGATCTCAGGTTTTGGACGGATGTGATACTCATTTGGCTGGCGTGTGCATGTCTGATGTTGCTCACCACGGTCCAATGATTGCGCAGGGATTTTGTGTGAATGCTCAGACGCATGGAAAATTAGAGGCAACACTGCATGTGACCAAGACGAGCCGTTTGCTGTGTGGACAGACAAAAATTATTATTAATTATTCATAAAAAGATAAATCAAATATTTTTCAGTACCACATAAGTCCTGCTAGTTGGGGGCTGCCGCCTTATCTTTAGCAGAAGCTGGCCGTTAAAAGCTCATCGGCTGTAAACTGAAGACACTGCCAATTGCAATCTGGACCTTTCTTTGTTTCTTTGCATCATCTTGAGAAGTTTACCACCCTGCTATCTCCAGTGTAGTTTTGCCTCTGTGAGTTAAAATCATAGGGAGAATCAGACAGCTGTGTTTGAATATCTTCTGTGACTGAAGCTGGGAGGGAGTCTCAAATAAGAGCAAAATTAAAATAAAAAAAATAAAAAATTGAAACTTTCAATCATAAATGTGCTGCTGTGTTTTCCAGGCTGCAGGTGCTGGCTTAGCTTACGTTGGCGCCCAGGTGTTGAGCAGCTATGGCACCTTTGAGAACTTCATCCAGGACAAGTACACGCTCGTCCCGGCCGTGGTCATCATCGGCATCAGTGTGGTCATGTTCATCTTCGGCCTGCTGGGATGCTGCGCCACCATGCGCGAGTCCAAAGTGGGCTTGAGCTTTGTGAGTGGCCAACCCCAGAAATACGCCGCCGCTTTCCTTCACTATAATTCTGATCTGAATTGTCATTTGTCTTGTTTCATGTAGTTCTTTCTGATCATCATGGTGATGTTTGCTGCCGAGGTTGCCGTTTTGGTGCTGAGCTTCATCTATCAAGGCAAAGTGAGTCATGGTCCAACAATTTCTTAGCCAATAATACGTAATTGTCCTCACAAGATAAATAAAGTATCCAGCCATCCAAGCATCATGAGTAGAAAATGTGCTTTGGTACAATGCTCATATGCTAACATATGATATGCTAACCTGAAGCAAGGCATAAACTTGAGTAGAGAAGACGCTAAGGATTTTGCATCTTGCCTGATAATTGGGTAGTATTTCAAATGAGGATGAATAAAATGCAGTTAGTATTCTAACATAGCAAGAATTGCAAATGGGTCAAGATTTTAATCATGTCCTACGCCCTATTGAGAATGCAGGTGGTATGCTAACATTGCAATATTGCAACCTGATTACAGAAAGCTCTAAAAAAGTGAAGTGGGAAAAAATTGTGACAACCCAACTCAAAATAATTAATGACTAATGATCAGCTTATTGAATTCTTACATGCAAACAATTGGTATGTTAACATTGAGATGTGTGTCCCACAACACAAGCAACAAATGCTGTATATTGTGAATTATCTTTAGGTTTACATGTGAAATACAATCTAAACTGGCAAGCAGTCATAGAAACCCACAGAATAGGCCTTTTAAAAAAAACAAAAAAACAAACAAACTTTTTGCCATGAAAAATAATAACGGTAAGATTTTTTTTCCCCCTTGAAATCTGAAACCTCAATAAGAATGATAAAGGAAAACACATCTGTCTATAATCATTAATTTGACAATTGAATAGCAGCTCATCTCTGCTGGTGACTGCAAAATCACCACGGTGTTGAGTATTTTTCACATGTGTGTGCAGATAAACGGAGATTTGGAGCACTCCATGAGCGACGTCTTCGCAAAGTATGACGGCGAGGACCCCGAGACCAAAACTGTGGACTACCTGCAGACCGGGGTTGGTATTGGATGGTTTGCACCTCCATTTTGCACAACCGCCTTTACATTTTCAGTTCCTCTTTTCATTTGACTTGTTTGTTTGTTTGTTTTTAATTGCTCTTTGCGAGCTAAATCCTTTTTTGAATTGTATTATTCTTTGTGTAGTTGCAGTGCTGTGGCGTGAGGAACTACACCAGCTGGTTCAACACGACCTGGTACCAGAGCCACAACAGCACAGTGCCCGTGTCCTGCTGTAAAAATGTCAGCACACCGTGCACTGGCAGGTTGGACCAGTTAGACCTGCTCAATTTGGAGGTGAGCGAAGATTGCTGGACAGCGCTGCCCTGCAGGCAAATGTTGAGATGAAGCATGACGTGCTGTGTGGGGCTTGTGTGCCTTCAGGGTTGTCAAGGCAAGCTGGAGCACCTGCTGCAGGACGTGCTGAAGTACGCCATGCTGGTCATTCTGGGCTTCGCCGTCATCAAGGTAACCAAATTGCGACCCCCGCTAAAGTGACACGGACAGTAAAATATAGCCAAACTCGATTTACACTGCAGGCCAGTTCTAATTTGATGCTTGGATCAGCATTTTTTTTTTTTTTTTTACTGTTTATTGAGACAATGGGAGTAACTTCCGCAGCATGCTTGACACTGTCTGCAATTATTAATTTACAGCCTATTTAAAAGATATTGAATTGTCACTGGGTGTTTTTTAATGTGTATATTATTGCTGTTTGGGCACACGTTTCTGTCACCAATCGGTTTACTCGACGTCAAGTCCAAATTGCATTGATGGGCCGTATCCAATCTATTCTTTTCTATCCCATAGAAGTTCTATTTTTAGCCACATTCGGAGGAAGTCTGATTCCGATTTGATAATATCCGATTTTGTGCATTTATTTTTTTTATTCACACTGCCATGATACATATCCCAATTTTGTGCCACTTAAGAGCAAAAAATAGGAATTTTGACAGACCTCACTGATTACTTTAGTGTAAGTAACCGCTTTACCACAAAGTTGATTTTTTTAATTGTTCTGAGCCCTTGAATTTGTTTTTCCCTGTGTCTACAGTTCTTTGGTATGCTGAGCGTGTGTGTGATTGCCTGTAAAAGCAACAGCCGGAGGAGCGGCTACCAGCCTCTTTACGCCTGACCCAAAAAAAACCTTTCATTTCATCACCTTGTATCTGTTAATTATTACTGTTTGTAATATCCATCATAAACTACTGTCATATGGATAAAAAGCGAGAATATCAAGAATGTTATTTTATAGCATTCCTAACATTCCCACGAGCATTTCCTTTTTCATTTGTCCCACCTTTTTGAATTTACTCATAAGGATTTTTTTTTATAGCTACTACACATGCATTGAAGTTTTTCCTTCTGTTACTCAAGATTATTAGTTGACTAAATTCATTGGAATGCACCGCACTGCATTTAATGCTTTATGTCGGGTTTCAGTAGTTCTAGCCAACTTGATTCAACTAATCTACATTAGCTTTGTTTTAATTAGGATATTATTTTTTAGGTGAGTTATCTGTATATGTCTCTATGTGAATATAGTTACAGCTCTATGTGGTTATATTGTCTTTCTAAAATAATAAAGTGAGAAATTCACAAAGTTGGTTGTATCATGCATCATGGGAGCTTGGTTACTATGTTGGTGCTCTTTTATAACAGTTACTTGTGGAATTTAATTATTTCGAAAATTGTGGTGGGCTGAATCAAGCACACAAATACGATAGTTTCCACATTATTGCATTATGTTGATTAGGCACACAAATACTGAGTTTGTCAAACATTAACTTAGTTAGTATGTGTTTAAGTAACATAATAGGATACAATTAAAGTTACTGTTTTGTCATCATTTTAAATTTGTAGAAATTTGTCTGCAGTGACCAAAAGATCCCTGCAAGTGGGGCAATTGCGTCAGTGATAAAATAGAGAAATCTCTTTGAAAATTACAAACTATGAATGATAGGAATATGATGAAAAATGTGTTTTTGCTTTTAAGGTACTAATGCCAAAAAGTGGAGCATCTTCAAAATATAAATATATAAGAAATGTAAATATTTGATTTTGATGAGCTATTAAGTTGCATATTTTTCCATCCACAAAATGGCACAAATATTAAACCAAAGTCTTAAATATTGCCACGTTATTGACACCATTTTGTCAATGGGTTTAGCTTGATTTGAATCTCATTCAAATTTCTGCTTGACTTAGTTGCCTCGAGACTGTCTTCATATCTGACTCCATTTTTCCCCCTCCACCTCATGTCTATTTTTGTGCATTTGGCAGCTTTTTTTTTTTTTTTTGTATTCACCTCTCCCACCTGAAGGATGTTTTGTATGTCTCGCTCATGTAGTCCACCCATCTGCTCTCTCTGTTCTTATTTCATCTCCCTGGCTATATGCAACATAGAGTGAAAACAAGAACATACATGTGCATACAGTAAATATTCAGTTGAGCTTATGTGCACTCAGTTTCCACTGTTTCTACAGCTTTGAGTCCACCTTTGGTAAATTCAGTTTATTGGCAATGTTTTGCGAAAGCACACATTTGCCTATACTGTATGAGGCCCCACACTTCACAGTGCATGGCAGAGTTCAAACTAAATAGGAAGTCAAAGGATTGTATGTAGTGTAGTGTCTATTTTCTTCATTCTTTATTTTATTTGTTTTTGCCTTTATATAACAGCTTGGGCTAGTATTTTTTTTTTTTTTTTTTTTTTTTTTTTTTACAAACGCAGTCATGGAGAGTAGATTAATCTAATGGAGTGAGGAAACTTCCATTGCACCCCTAACAGCCTTTCCAAAAGTACCTGAAAGAGACACTCTTTCAGCAGGCCTTAATGTGAATTGTTACTGTCAATTGTAGACTATAAATGTTGGTAACTTGGCACAATTGGGCCGTGTCGGGTGTCATCCAATGTGTGTTATGCAGTTATGTTTATATGTGACAGTTAAAAAAAAAAAAATCAGGATTTCCCTTCTTTTTAGGGCGTAGTCAAAAGTAATGATCACATGGAGCAGGTGCTGGTGATGACAACATGCATGTGTGTGTTTCTGGAAGGACGCTGTGATGCTCCATTTGTCAGAGGCCATTAATATTCCTGAGGCAGAAATACGACACACAGAAAGATTGAAAAATCAGCAGAGCTATTCTAGTCAGATACATATTAGTTTACATAATATGCTGCATGTCATCCTTGCTTGATGTTCAATGCGACAATGCGGGCAAAACTCTGACACCGGTCGTTCAGTGAATTTTGTAACCTCTTTAGTGGAGATACTGTAGGAGAGCACGTCTCGAAGATGCCAGACTCAGAGTCTTCATCTTGACGGCATCCCTCACTGCTGGTGTCCAACAAGGAGTTGGAGGGTTGCCGCCACGACAAGCACCGATCACTTTACAGCAACAGCTCCGGTCAGCCGCCTCAACAATGGAGGAACAGAACATTGGTACACTCCGACGCGATGTCTCCCTCCTCCCCCGGGATGGAGGTGAAGTTCTGCCTGAAACTCCTTCTGACAGGTGATTCTGACAGACGTTCCCAGCAGAACCCTCACAACACATTTGGATCTGCCAGGTCGGACCGGCATATTCCCCCACCATCTGAACCAACACACCACAGGGTGGTGATTGGTTGACAGCTCCGCCTCTCTCTTCACCCGAGTGTCCCAACACATGCGGCCGCCAGTCAGATGACATGACCTGCAGACCAATGCAGTATTTATCAGAATGCATTGGTTCAATGAGTGGGCCTGCATAGGACATATTCTTGAAAAAAATATGTTTGGGTTGACTAAAGGCTTTAAAAAGCACATTAAAAGGATGCCTTTAAACATAATAGGTTTGTACTTGAACCACTGAAAGTGATTATCTTTGATTTGTTTATTTATTGCACATGCTAATTCTGCAGTAACCACCAGAGCTGGGCATTTTACTAAAAATTGAGTGTCCGTTATTTGTCATCCGTCTGCAGCGCTGGATGATATTTCAACAGAAATAGTGACTCACTGCGCTTTGGAAGCCTCCCTGCTTGCTTTGACAGCCTGGTCCCTCACTCAAATCTGTCCCCCTAGCAACAACAACTCACTATCGCAGCCATCGAAGCTTTGCCGCGAAAACTAGACTAATGACTGACTGCAGACGGATGGCGGACTAAATAAAGTGGGTTGTCTATGCTTAATCCGTCTATATTCAAAATTTTCCCGTCATTCGTCAACCGTCAGCAAAACGGGCGTTCGTCAGTGACGTATAAACGGACCGGTTCGTCAGAGACGGAACGCCCAGCTCTGGTAACCACCTTTTTTTTCCACCACAGACGCATTTGATGCATGTGGTGGGTCATTACACCACTTATTTTTTCAAACCACATATTTATATTTGAGACGTGTGTTTGTAATCGTGTTGTTTGTGTACTCAATGAACATTAATAGGTTTTGTAGACCGTAAAGTGAAAGAAAGAAGAAGAAGGTTTAAGTGAGGTCATCATTCCTACAAGATGCTGCTGCTGCTTCTGCTGCCGCTGCTGGGACTCCCAGACTGAGTAGATGGAATTGTGGGAAAAGATGAGATGAGAGACGGGCACTTCATCAATTGCAGCGTGTGTGTGCGTGCTTGTGTGTGCTTTTTTTGTGTGTCTGGATATAGATCCCTCCTCTCTCACTCGCTCCCTTGCTCTTCCTCGTTCTCCTCTCTCCATTCTCCGTCTCTTCTAGGCGACCACACAGCGGGGCTCTCGGCTCCGGAGCAGCCCGCTGCCTTATCTCATCATCCGCAGTTGTCCCCTCCGGTGCCGCCGACATACCGCCAGCTGCCTGCCCTCCCTTCTCCCATGGAATCACCTCCTTCTAACAGAAACGAATGGAGAGAAAGACATGCGTTTACTTAATTGACTTACTTTTCCCGACGAGGACTCGCATCTGTCTTAATCTTGTTCTCCGGATCTTTTGTCTGCAGACGGCGGGCGGGCTGCACGATGCTCCGGTGAGTGCGATGCTGTTGTTTTTCCTCTTTTTTTTCCCGTACCCTTTGTGATTGTACTGTGCAACCACTCAAGCGAGGTGTGCACTTATTGTTTGAGGAAAGGCTTAGTTGGCTTTAGTGGCATTGGTGCACTTTACTCACCTCTTATTCAAACGGTGTTTTAGTTGATGTAATGCCAAAGGGGCGGTATACCGCACACGCACGCACGCACGCACGCACGCACGCACTCAGCTGCTGCATGAAGCCAGCTGTACACACAAGAAAAAGATGCAGTGAAGCTTTAATGCTGACACCTGCAAATGCAGTGGAATGGAGGACATATCTTCCACAGTCAGTTATAAAGAGTCTTTCCCAGGGTCATCATACAAATTTATTAACTGCTCAGGCAATTTGTAAGTAATATTTTAGCATGTTGAGCTGTCGAAAATAAGTTAATTGCTATTTGTAGTATAGGGCTCTAAGGTCTGCAGACTCTGTTCAATTAGTGAAGCCCAGAGTTCAACGTAAAGATGGCATTTAGCTGTTATGCTGCACACAAATAAAATAAGATGGCAAAAGAAGTAATGCTTTTAAATCCAGGTTACAAACTTTGTCCTTCCCCCATACATTTGATTACGGTATTTAAAACATTTTTAAATCAGTGGCACTGTATTTTTTTTTTTTTTTTTTAGTAATTTTGCCATGTGTATGAAATGTGGTATGTAAATAGAGCTGCTTTGCCTTGCCTTAAAACAACCAGTAAAATTACATAAGACCAACACAGTCTTGATCAACATTTCATGTCACAAAAAAAAAAAAAAATAAGAAATTGAACTCAGCATTTTATGGAAACTCAACTGAAATACAGGATTTTGAATTATTCTTCCTTTTCAAGCAACAAGTTTGCCAGGCCTCAAAGACATATGTGAGGTGCAGTTTACTTATTGCCAAAAAGGGCATTATTTAAAAAAAATAATAATAATAATTCTAAAGTGTACGTTTAGTAAGCACATCCACCTCACAATTCTTCTGAGGTTGTTGGTTAAGTACGGGCTGTGCTTGCGCTTTTGGGCAGATTTTCCCTGGTTTCTTCCCATTTTCCCCAAACTTGCATACTATGTTAAAAGAAAACTCTGAATAGCCCTTAGGTGTGAACGTGAATGTGAATGGTTGTTTGTCGATATGTGCCCCTGTGATTGGCTGGCGACTGTTAAAGCGTGTACCTGGCCTCCCACCCAAAGTCGAAAGTGTAGAAAATGTAAGGATGGAAAAGCAATTCTATACGCCAACTTGGGACAGAGGGCTCTACTGCCCCCCAACAAGAGACTGTTGCATCCTTACACAGCCTCTTGTTGCTGGGTAGAATTTGTGAGTTATACCTGTATTGACTTATGCACCAAAAAGTTCGATTGAAACAAAAAAATCATAATAAAAACATTATAATGCTAATTACGGGGTAGGCCTATATTTTCTGAGGTAATGGTGTACTTATGACCAAAAAAGCAGATTATAAAAAACATGTTTTGTTTTTTTAAATAATGCCAACTAATTTGTGGCAAAGGGCTTTACAGTAATTTGGTGTACATATTTTCTTTGTTTGAAGAAGAATGTTGCATAAGCTGCCAAAGTCACATGACCACACGCACAGACACTCTCACACAAAGCGTCATCTCCAGTGGCGATGCATTATTTATAAAGTTAGTCTGCAGCACCAGTATATGCAACCTCCTCTCTTTCTCTCTTTCTTGCTCTGTCTCTCTTGCTGTATATATATATATATATATATATATATATATATATATATATATATATATATATATATATATATATGTACTACATTTATATATAATACACATATATAATACATATATATATGTATTATCTGCTGTAATTGAAAACTGTCGTTGTGTAACTCTCACGTATCTTCCTCTCCCTTCTTCGTAACAGATGCGCTGCCTGACTGATGCTCATAGCAGGGTGCTGAATTTCCAACCCCCCACACCGCCCCGGAGTATTGGCAACAGGAAGCAGATTGGCGAAGGGCTAAAACACGGGGAGACCATCACTGATTGTCTTATGGTGCTAACTTGAGGACAAACTTGTGAATGAACCACTGACGGCATCATGGAAGACGAGGAAGACAATCTTATTCTTGTAGCTGACCATGATGCAGCTATTTCTATGGACACCTGAGCGGAGTTGATGAGTGACCCGCAGAGGTTGGAATAAGTCACATCCAGTATGTGCGATTCATAAGTAAGTGTCGAGTCTTAACCTTCAAGTTTCAAGCAAATCCCAAGTTAGCAAAAATCAAGCAAATCAAGTCGAGTCCCCACTGAATCTCAAGATTTAAGTCATACCTTGCATTAGGCAAGTCATAAGTCAAGTCAGAGCATCTTGGTCAGTAACAACATATATTTTCATTATCCACTTTGCACTCAGTGTTCAGACTTGCGTTAGTTAGCTGCTGTAACTTATTTATAATCACAGTTTTGTAACCAACATGAAGCATAGTTGATGTATGATCAGCTAAACTGTGACGTCAATTGGCTTCACTTTGTGGGTTTTTTAAAGTTAGATGTTGCGGCTCTCGTGTTTCTTAACTGAGTTGCAAACCTTGCATGTTTTTCATGATTTGATGAAAAACACGCTGCTTGAATCCAAATGTAATAATCTAGAGAGCGCACTCTGTCATACTGCACGGATGCAGGCATATTGGCACACTACTTAAAAATACTGATTGAAACTTTTCAAGTGATGGTCTGACTTGAATCAAGTCACGTGGCTCAAATCCCCCACCTCTGTGATCTGAACTGTGGAATGGAGTGAGAAGAGATGAAATTCCTGAAACTGTTAAGGAACAACAGCAAAAAAATATATTCCATAAAAACATCAGCTTTCCAATCAGGGCAAGTCATCAATCATGGCCAGACAAGACACGTCGCACTTCCTCCACGGCTTCGACCTCAGCGGCCACTTTGTCGACGTCAGGCCCCTTGGCGCCGGCGGTACCGGGCTGGTCCTGTCGGCCGTGGACCAACGCACCGGATGTCGCGTGGCCATCAAGAAGTTGGCCATGCGTGATGCCATCACAGTGAAGCATGCGCTAAGGGAGGTCAAGATCACCCGTCGGTTGCATCACGAGAATGTGGTCCGGGTACATGAGGTCCTGGCGCCCCACGGACGACCGCCTGCTAGGGACCCAGCCCAACTTGGTGCCCTGTATGTTATCCAGGAGTGCATGGAGACGGATTTGGCTCGGCTGCTGGAGCAAGGCGCGCTGTCGACAGGTACGTCAGACGTCCTCATAAACTGGTTTCACACTTGAGAGCTTTGGTTTGGTGCAGCGACTCTATTTGTTTGGTTTTACCTTCGTGCCTAAGCAGATAGCAGCCAAGTCCAAATTTGACCTGTTATAGGACCACTTTTGGTACAATTAAAAGCTCATATTTACAAAATTCAAACCACATATGTTGTGTGTGTTTACCAATCCAAATCAGATATTTTTATTGTGTTTAGTCTTCAAAGATTTGGTCTGGTAAGGCAGGTACTAGTGCAGCAACTCTCAATTTGTTTGGTTTTATATTGCGTTGCACAATATTTCACAAACGGTGAATTAGTCCAAATTTGACAATTTGACACTTGACCAAACAAATTCTGGTGGATTTCCAAACGGCATGGTGTCAAGCTCCACCATTTATGCACGTGACCACCTCCGCTAGTACACTAATAGAAGGGTGTCAACTGCCAGACGTGGTATGCTTTTCAACATTTGACAATGGAAACAACAAAACATTTGACATCATGCATCACACTGTACTTCTCGGTGTGAAAATGGCTTAAGTTGAAATCTTCACAGGTCACGCCACGCTGCTGTTCTACCAGCTGCTGCGGGGCCTCAAGTTCATCCACTCATCCAACGTGCTGCACAGAGACCTGAAGCCTGCCAATATCTTCATCAACACTCACCAACTGCTACTCAAGATCGGAGATTTCGGCCTGGCCCGGATAGTTGACCCCCACTATTCTCATAAGGTAAGCTTAAACAGTCAAACGGCCTAAAAAACAACATATATTAAAAATATATATATTGTTGAATAAGTCATTTACAAGTTAATGAAGTGTAGATTTGAATATTAGTCTTAGTAGTAATACTATAATGACATTAACAGGGTTGCAAATCAATACTGACGTTGAGTTTTTTCTCAATACATGCTGGCTGTGTTAAATTGCTAAGCTAACTGCTAAAGAACAAACTTGACTATAGGCTATAAGAAAAAAGAAGCATATATTTGATATCATTATGACCTTTTCTCAATAATATGAGTAACATAAACCTTCACATCTTTTTAATAAAACATAACATTTGACTCCAAATACAAATTTTGTAGCTAATGCTTGAGCTAACGCAACTAGGGAGGTGTCCTGGCTGTTCAGCATATATTGTACACCTTTAAAACCACAGTTGTATATGTGAATTTGTTAGGGATGACAAATTAACTCCGTACAGGTAGATGCTAAATGCTACTGTAATCAGGCTAATCAGTGATATGTCATGTAATATTCAAATGTTTATTAAAAACACTGA
The DNA here is from genome assembly GCF_054856515.1 of Filicampus tigris. Classification (NCBI taxonomy): domain Eukaryota; kingdom Metazoa; phylum Chordata; class Actinopteri; order Syngnathiformes; family Syngnathidae; genus Filicampus; species Filicampus tigris. The sequence goes on from NC_141221.1 coordinate 6,150,151, forward strand.
ACACAATTCAAAACTTGGGCACTGCTCTGCACAACTAACACAACTTGAGACTTGTCATGGCTAGTCCATCAATATTGAAGCCCTCCGAGGTTTCCGTGGCAACAATAATGACGCTATTCTGCTTTTAACACGCCAGTGTACTTTTGAAGCTGATTTTTTTCTCATTCATCTTTTCAACATAGACTCAGATGAATCAACATCAGCTGCACTTCTTTAAACATGCCCGCTTCATAGGAGTTTCTGTTGTGAATTTAACACTTTTTATTCACTCTGGAGGCCATTAAGATGTACTCTCTTACAGCAAGTTGCAATAAATCCACATTATTATATCAATGTTGGCTTTTAATACAAATTCTACCACTTGGGTGACTAGGATGCTTCTCTCTCCTTATTGTTGACGTGATATGTGAGCCGGCCACGCTGAAGATGGGTGAATGTGCGTATTGTAATGCAATTGTGAAGATATTATTCTGTCCCCTTATGCTGAGGTACTGTCGCTATAGAGGGAAGAGATAAGGGCTTCCTTGGGACATGAAGCATTGTTCTGGTGCAAGAATGACTCCACGATAAGGGATAGCATTTCAATTGAAGCATCTGGCACAAAAGGATCATTTGTGGGCTTTAACGTCCTTTACTGACTAATGGATTTGCTCTTGGTCAGCACTTTAGACTAATGCCTCACAGGTGTCAGGTTTGGTGTTTGAAACTCGGCTCCCGCATTCCTGTGTGCAGTTTGCATGTGGTCTTGGCTTGTGTGGGTTTTTTCGTCGGGGAAATAAAACGCGGGGATATGTTCAAGACCCGCCTGCAATAAGTGAAAATCAGCATTATATACAGCATATTTTTAACCACCCTGCCCGCTCTTAAAAGTGGAATCAACACATTACAGTTCTGGAATGCACACACAAATACAAAATGAAACCAATCACAAGACCCTGATGCTCACACTGGCCCACCCAACCAGTTTGTGATATCACTCACTCGCCTCATTAGACTCAACAGTCTACAGGGATACTTAAAGTGGTCAACACAAACATATGTTTTTCCAGAATATGTTCTGCGCAGGCCCACTAATTGAGACAAGGCATTTTGATTAATACTGAGTTTGTGGAAAATGAAGTTAAGCAGTAAAATCCACCCGCTTTTAGCCATCTCAAGGGGCGGCCATTTTGTCACTTCTCTCGCCTGAAAATGACATCACAATGTCTCAGGGCTCAGACAACGACCAATCATGGCCCAGCTTCAGAAAACAGATGAGCTGTGATTGGTCGTTACCTGAGACCCTGAGACACTGTGATGTCATTTTTCGTCGACAGAAGTGACAAAATACGGTACGCCCCTCAGAGATGGCTAAAAACGGTTGGATTAACACTTATTCCACAAACGCAATATTGATCAGAATGCCTTGTTTCAACTAGTGGGCCTGCATAGGACATATTCGTGAAAAAAATATTTTTGTGTTGATTTTAATGAAGGGTCCTGTGATGTGTAGTATAGTATACATATATACACTACAGTGTACCAGCGTCAACCTGTCCAGTGTTAGGTTCAGTCCTAACCTTACCCTCTGATCCGTATGATCTCATGGTCAAAAGGAATACTGTAACATTAGTCGAGCTGTGTGTGCGTGAGAGATGAAAGGCGATCTCTGTCAGCTCAGATCACGGGGCAGCGGATCAGCTGGGTGCTCCACAAGGGGTGTGTTTTCATAAAGGGGGGCAGAGGACAAATCAGGGGGGTGGTGCGAGAAATGTTTGAGCAGGGAGTTAAGTGGAGGGTGAGAGAATGCGAAGCATCAATACAGCATGGCCAAATGTTTACATTTTCAAAGCCGTTTGTGTGTGTCTACAGCATTAGCTCGGCCACAAATTATTCAAGAGAAAGGAAGAAAGGTTGAACAATGAGAGTGTTCGAAGACAACCAGCACTTGTTTATTATTGTTGGTTGTGATCTGCAGTGGTGAAAAACTGTCTCCAGCACACTGAGAGCTGTTGCTAATATTTTGCTCCTTGAACCAAAATGTAAAGTATAATATTGTGGCCTTCTCTCGAAATATTTTCATGCCACGCTCGCCGTTGCCATCAACCTGACTGATGTTGAGTAATATACACGGTGTGAAAAGCAATTTCTCACGCTGGGATTAAGACATTTTACCTGAGCTCAGCTTTAAGCCCCTCGCTGCCTCACTCGGCTGACAAAACTGAGCAATTACTTCATGACAAGTACAAGATAAAGCAGTAATTAGTTAGAAGGAAACAGCAGATAATAACATAGCAAGAAGAGGAGTGCTCTTTTAAAACCACGCAAATGCTCTTTAAATTCAAACTAAATTATTACTGCAGAATGTATTGATTTAGTGCATTAAAGCGTTATTAAAGGATTTTTGTGCACTGTTTAACGTCTTAATATTTAATATATGCGCATAAAGAACATACATATGGAAGAACAACAAGCAAATAATTTAATAAAAAGATGCGATCCAGCGTAAAAACTGACATATCCTGATTTTTGTGCTGACACAAGCCTTGATACGCTTTGGTAATTTGGTTTATCTCCATTTGCCATGCTGGGCGTTCAGGAGTATCAAGGTTCTTTTCATTTCAACGTCATCTTCAGTCGATAGAAGTGACAAAATGGTCGCCCCTTGAGCTAGCTAAAAACGGGTGGATTTCTCATATTCCACAAACGCAATATTATTGAGAATGCCGTGTTTAGACTAGAGGGCATGCATAGAACAGATTGTGGAAAAAAAAAATGTTTGGGTTGACATCCGCTTTAATGTTATGGGCTTGATTGTCTTGGTGATGTTTTGAGGAAAGTCACAAATAATTCGTAATTTTGTGAGGATAAAATGGAAATAATACAAGTAAATTCACAAGTGAGCTATTGTATTGTTTGAAGAATAAAGTAGCAGTGTTACAAGACACAAATAGCCGAATATCTGTGCTCCCTTTCAGAGTTGGGTTTTGCCCCTGCGGATTAGGAGTAGAGTTAGACTAGTTTGTAGTTACTAACACAAAAAACAGAGAGGTGTCTGTAGGTGAAAATCAGAGTCACTGCACAAAGTGAATTCCACTACAACTGCAATAATAAATGTTCAATGATTACCTCTTCAAAGATGAGCATTCTTATCTTCGTAAAAAGCACATTTCTCTTCGACTAAAACGCTTTGCAGGGGTCCCTGATTTTGTGACATTGTTGTGTTTTTGCAAAGTTAAAAATAAAATTGTCAGAAAAGCCCCCACTGAGGCTTCTTTGTTGTTCGAACAAAAATAACCACCGTACCGGATTTCATTGCACAAAAAGTGTTGAAGAGCAGACTATGCTTCATATTTAGTAGCTACGGTATAAAGTATTGTAAGGCCTCACTCATTGTTTTCCCACAGGGCTATCTGTCCGAGGGTCTGGTCACCAAGTGGTATTGTTCTCCTCGCCTGCTGCTGTCTCCTAACAACTACACAAAGGCTATAGACATGTGGGCCGCAGGCTGCATCCTGGCTGAGATGCTCACTGGACGCATGCTCTTTGCAGGTTAACATCTGAATTATACTGTAGGTATACAGCTGTAGAAAAAATAATAAGAGCTCAGAAAAGACTTGATCTGTTTTGGTATTTTGAATATTATTCATTTTCTGCAAATAAATCCCGTAGATGATCATTGTATTTGAGGAGTAGTTTGCCATAACCAAAGATGGAAATCAGTCCTTAATATTGCCAGAAAAAAAAAAAAAAGTTACAAGATTTAAGTTATAACGTTAAATAAAGTGCTACTCTTACTATTACTGGTAACCTTATGATAAAAAAGGGAAAAAGGAGAAAAAAGAAAAGCATTAGAGAATAAACTGGAAATATGTGTAATCTTGCACAGCAAAATTTGTAACATCAAGAGAATTAAGGTACAATGTTAGGAGGAAAACATTTCAGTGTTACGAGAAAACGCCTTTAAAGAGGGGAAATCAAAGCAAACATATTTTTTTTCAAGAATATGTTCTATTCAGGCCCACTAGTTGAAACAAGGCATTCTGGTAAATATTGTGTTTGTGCAATAAGAGTTAGTCCACCCGTTTTTAGCCACCTCTTGGGGCGGCCATTTTGTCACTTCTGTCAACTGAAGATGACATCACAGGGTCTCAGGTCTCAGGTAACGACCAATCACAGCTCATCTGTTTTCTGAAGCTGGGACATGATTGGTCGTTGTCTGAGCCCTGAGACATTGTGATGTCATTTTTAGGCGACAGAAGTGACAAAATGGCCGCCCCTAGAGATGGCTAATAACGGGTGGATTTTGCTGCTTAACTCATATTCCACAAACGCAATATAAATCAGAATGCCTTGTTTCAACGAGTGGGCCTGCACAGAACATATTCTGGAAAAAAAATGTTTGGGTTGACTTCACTTTAAGTTAAGAGTTATGTTGTACTGTTTAGAAACTTGGGTGGTAATAGTATGAGTAAACATACACAAAAAAGTTGCAATGTTAAGAGAATAAAGCCGTAATATTATGAGAAAATAGTGGCAATGTTATAAGAAGTTCCAATATTACAAGAAAATAGTTTCAATGTTAGGCACATAAAGTCATAATATTACGGAAATTAAGTTGCAATCAAAAGAGAAAAAGGGCAATATTACAAGAATAAACTAAAAATAAATTATAAGAACAAAGTCACAACGTTGCCAGAATAAAGTGGTAATGTAATAAATAAGCAAGAAAAAAAAGTCCTAGATTGGAAGTGGAATATTAAACAGCTGTTTCCAATATATGATGAATCGCACTTCCATAATTCAACATGACATTACACAAAGTGGCGTCTGCTGAGCGATTGTCTGTCCTCAACAAAAGAGGGTTGATAGTCTCTGTGCAGTCTCGGTGATTGTGTGAGCAGAATACCAATGATTCCAGAGTAAGTCTGCATGTTGCTCCTCCTCCAGTATCTTATTTGACCTCTACCGACATGCTCGACACCACGGGGGGCGCACACGACAGGAGGCGCTTAACTGCTACAGTCACAAATCCAGCTTTTATTTTCACCTAACACCGCTATCCACAAAGCAGCTGAGCAATCACTTTTTTTTATTGCTACTTTATTCCTGTTTACCACAGGGAACCCATTGCACTTTCTTCCTACTACACTGACGGTGTTTACCTACAAAATGGGTGGCAAACATACGGCTTGTTGGGGGAAAAAAGTCCCAAAATATTGAACCCAAAAAAATGTTAAATGACTGCAGTACTGTATTATTAAAGTAAAACAGTCCCCTGGTGGCTTATGTTTCGATGTAGCACTCTCTGCTGGCGCGGTGATGTTACTACAATAAACATACTTTGGAAGGCCATCTATTCAGCCATGTTGCAAAAATATCATCAGCAGGCAGTTTGTCTAGCATAGTCAAATAACTAGATCTAATTCACAAGGGGGAAAACGGATCATTAAAGGAAAAACGTTTGAATGTTATATGTAGAAAGTTGTAATACTGCAAGAAACAACGAATATTCTAAGAAAAATGTTGGAAGATTGAAATAAAAGTTATTATGAAATATTACAAGAACAAGAAGAAAGCTTTGATCTTACAAGTAACAAGTTTGCAGTGGTACAAGAATAAGGTAATGTTGATGAGTAAGCATTGGAATGTTACATGAATGAAGTAAATATTTTTGAGAAAATGCGGAAAAGAGAAGATCTTCCAAGAAAAATGTTGTCATGTCATAAGAATTCAAGCCATGATACAATCAAATTGTTTTATTGTTTTCAAAATGTACAATAGAGGTGAAGGAAAAAAAAAACACAGAATACTCTTTTAATGTCACGAGAAAAAGCTACAATATTTCAAAACAAAAAGTATTTTTTTCCCCAAAAAGAATAAAGTGGTGATATCATGAGTGCACTGACAAAAAAAAGTCATGAATAAAGGATAAAGTGGTGTATTTCCAGAAAAGGTCAAATAACATTATGACTGTTATAACGACAAAAGTATGACAACAATTTGCCCTCATATTTTTTTTTACTTTATTCTCATCAAATAAATGTAGTAATCATCACACAATTATGATTCTGATTAGTTGGCCGCCTTTCAATATGCTATTTCGAGTCGTGGTCCTAACTGGTCTGTCCTGTGCTGTGCTGTTGTTGGCGGCTCTTCCCTTCGCAGGAGCTCACGAGCTGGAACAGATGCAACTGATTCTTGACACCGTGCCGGTAATCAGAGATGAGGACAGACAGGACCTGCTGCAGGTGCTTGCTCTTATTCTTGAATGCATACGGTACATACAAGAATAGAATGATAATTACACAAATCGATGATGAGCTTACTGTAAATGTTGTCACGTTTACCTGTCCAGGTGATGCCTTCATGTATTCATCAGGGCTGGAAAGTCAAGAAGCCGTTTTCTGTGCTGTTGCCTGAGGTGAATGCAGAAGGTGAGCGGATGCATTTGAGATACCAGGAAATGTAGCGGAAGTGAACATAGCTGCTGTCAAATATTTGTTTGTTTGTTTCCGAAGCAGGTATTATTATTATTATTATTGTTATTATTATTATTATTATTATTATTATTATTATTATTATTATTATTATTATTAAAACCTGATGTGCTAGAGGAAAAAACAGCAGATTTGGAATCAGCACAAAAAAATTAATTTGATAAAGTTTCTTGCATCTGTGAAAATTAGTTGACCAGACTATATGCACGCAGCACTTCCACACTCGATGTCATAAGGCACCGAAGCTTCCGGTGCAGGGTAGAAACTATTGCAGAGCGCGTTGTTGATGTGATGTAACTCTCGCCCTAACTCCTTAATTGACTCAAAAAGAACAGTGACCGCTCCTTTGTTTAACATGAGGACTTCTAAAAAGTACTTAGATATACTGGAGCCATTATTTGTCTTTGATGAGATGGTCTAAAACATTTAATGTGCTTGTAAAAAACCTTAATGTGGCTCAATGCTAGAAAACCACGACCGAGCACCATCAAAACACACTGGCGATTGCTTTGATATTTTCAAGATTGAAGTAGGCATAAGTGAAGATGTACATGTGAATTTTGGTTTAATTTTATGAAATGTGAAATATCGAGACAGTGAAACTGAACCACAGAATTTGACCAAAGTCATATTCAGAGTTAAGTCGTGAGAAAAAAAGTTTGAATATGACCAACATATTTGACTTGTTAGCAAGGGACATTTACTGTTATTGATCTCTCGCTCCCTCTCTATCTATCCACCCCCTGTCCTCGTTTTTTTTTTTTAATGCATGAGAATGTGTGAAGTGTCTTAAGGTCATTTCTGTTGTGAGTTGGCACTATATGAATAAAACTGACTCGATATTTGTCATGATTTCCTTTCAGCTGTGGACTTTCTAGAGCAAATCCTGACGTTCAACCCCATGGACCGTCTGACGGCCGAGGCGGCGCTGTCCCACTCCTTCCTGCGCCAGTACTCATGTCCAGAGGATGAGCCCACCTCGTCGCACCCCTTCCGCATTGAGGACGAGCTGGAAGACAGCCTCATGACGGGACACAGTCTCAGCAACAGTATGAGCCAGGCCTCCGGTAACCACTGGGACAGGTGAACCCCATGAATCCCCCTGGGGCCCCCATTAACCCCACAACTTGAACCTCGCCAAAAAAAAAAAAAAAAAATTTTTTTTTTTTTTTGTTCCATTCTGTACAGCTTGTCAACAGATGTGTGCTGGCCACAGTTGGGCGGGAGCTGTGGATGCATGCCTTCTGGTCACATGACCTCAGATATGGAAGACACGACAGAAGAAGAGGAGGTGCAGAGGGATCCCCGAGCCAGCTGCACCTCACTCCTAGAGGAAGCCCAGGTAGGATACGCCTCAACAACAGTTTATATTTACTTTAAAAACAGTAGGGTCAAAAATAATGTAAATTGGGTCAAAAAGGCAAGCAACTTTTTGGTTTATTCATTTGACCCAACTTTATGGGTCAAATACGCTAATAATCCACTAAACCCCTGTTAACATTCTTTTGGACCATTTGAAATATCAAGACTTGGTGGACAAGTGGTTAGCACATCCACCTCACAGTTCTGAAGTTGGGGTACGAATCTGTGCCTGCATGGCTTTAGTCCAGGTAATCCGGCTTCCTTTCACATATTAAAAATATCCAAGGCTCTAAATTGCCCTCTCTATGTGCACCTGGGAAAGGCCAAGTGGTACAGAAAATGAATGGATGAATACCATTATTACCGATAAAACGATTCCATAACAAAATATCAGTAACTGTGTAAAGGTAACAAGTTGTACCGTATATTAAAATACACAAAATATTGGAATGACCTTTATCCCCCTTATCAATTCCTCAGTTAATTCTCATTACAAAATATCAATATTTTTGACCAACTTGGACAAGGCAGCAATGTGTATTATAACACTATTTTCAATCATATTGTGGTGACCCACAAGGGACAAACAATCATGACTCGCCTTTGTCTCCTTGTCACTCATTTACCGCATCTCAACAATATGATGATACCGGTTCCCATTATCGACATGTTTTAGTTTTGTGTACTGAAGGTGAAGTAAATTTCATGTAACATTCTTAGCAAACATTGGATGATGGCCGTGTAGCTCAGTGGGTAACACTGCTGACTTTGTCCACAGGGACCGGGGAAAATGGATAGGTTGTAAGCCATCTGAGATTAAAAAAACAAACTGTTCCCAACATATGCGAGTGTGCCTTGCAAACAAGAGAAAATTAATTATTTTAAGAAAATGTTTTTGTTTTTTTTTTTGATAAAATGAGTATTGGTTTTAACCACAGCTTTATTTAGACAAGGTACCATATTTGGTCACCAAAATGGGTCTTCAAAATGACACAATGGAATGCAAGTCAAACAAAAAAGAATCACTTTGCCGTCTTTCCCATTTATCGTCATTCCCTCAAGGTGGACCCGCGTAAATATTCCCACAGCAGCTCCGCCGAACGCTACCTGGAGCACTCCCACTCCTCTCTGGACCGGGCCTGTGGTCTCGGGTTCGGCGAGCTGGATTGCGGCCGCTCGTGCGACTACAAGGTGGGCTCGCCGTCCTATCTGGACCGGATTGCGTGGCGGGATGGTAAACCTCAGCACTACTCGGAACCCCGCCTCATTCTGGATCTGTCTCACTGGAAGCGCAACACAAGCACCCCTCCGGTGCCCATCCAGCCACTCGGTGGAAGCGTGGAGGACGTGAGGGAGATGAACATGGATGATGTGGTTGCAGGAACGGGAACTGGGACAGGGGATTTATTCCAGGAGATCTCCCGCTGGGTGGAGAGCACCCAGTCCCGTCTGTACTCACCCAGTCCGAGTCCATCCCCGGAGCGGCACCCCTGCTACACCTCCTCCCCTCCTCTCCCGCTGTCCCCCACAGACCTCCCGACTCCCGTTTTCCACTACCCGGACGCGGAGTCTCATCACGTCACCGGCGAGGACAGACTCAGCCCCTTTCTGCCCGGCACCTCTCCATCTCTTTGCTCCCTCCTTCCAGCCACTCCCACTTCTCCCATTCTTCCTCCCCCAGCTCTGTCCACGACCACCACCTCAAAGTCCTCGACCGTCCAACCCGACGAGTCGCTCCCCGTCAAACGGAAAGAACGCCTCTTCGACTTGGATGTGTTATTCTCCCGGGCGTTGAAGCTGTGCCGACAGAATAAGGAGAAAGGCGACGGAAAAGGGCCGCGGGAGGAAAGGAAACAAGTGAACATCAACTGCAGGTTGCCCAGACCTCCTGAGCACAGGACACCGCCGCCCCCGCAGACTTAAGACCACTTCAGGATTTTACTCAACTCAAATGTTTCGATCTTACTTTTAGCTCTATTTCCTATTACTACAGTATTTCCCCCGTGGTTCATCATTTAGCTAACGCTAAATGATATATTTGATGCAGCGGTACCTTGATTTACCGGTTTAGTTTGTTCCGTGAGCAAGCTTAGAACTCTAGTCGCTCGTACTGTAATCATTTCCCCCATTGAAATATAGTGAAATATCTTTTTTCCTCTTCTAGCCCGCCTAAAAAAAAAAAAACACCACAAGTTTTTGGTTCCAAGGAAAATAGATATACAGTGGGCCCCACATATTCGCGGTTCGACACCTGTAATGTCATTTTCAGTCGACAGAAGTGATCAAATTTTCGCCCCCTGAGATGGCTAAAAACGGGTGGAGTTTGTTGCATATCTCATATTCCATAACTGAAATATTAATCAGAAGGCCATGTTTCGAGTAGTGGGCCTGCATAGAACATATTCTTGTAAAGAAAAAAAATGGGGTTGACTTCCCTCTTTAAAGCAACACATCAACACATGAATTTTTCATTATGTGCAGTAATGACACTTTATACAAGCACTTTACTTCTTTACATTCACTTCTATTCTATTTCATCATGTTTTTCAACAAAACAATAATAACAAGTCGCAGACTCACTCACAATACACGTCACCCCACCTGGCCACTTCAGTACATTTTTTTTCTACGGATTCTTATGATTGCGCTAGTTTCGTGTGTGTTCTAATCCATGGCAGTATTTACAATACTTTTATGAAGAAGTTTTATGAGTTTTAACTGTGTTTGGATCATTTTAAATGTGATGAAAGCATGTGGGAGTGATGAAACTGTAGACAAAATATTCTTTTAAAAAGATTTGCACCTATTGCAGGCGGTTCTGGAACATAACCCCCACGATATTCGGGGGGTTCACTCTATTACAAGATTACAACTGGTTAAAAGATTCTCTTAAACAATCCTGCTCCTTTGTATAAAGATTTTCTCAGGCAACACTAAGTCATAAACCAAACGTTCTCAAAACTGCCGGTCACAAGTAACCCAAATTGGGTGAAATAACTCAAACTCAGCGCTGGGTCCAAAAGGGAATGAGCCCATACTGGGTTATATATACCCAGCGCAGTGGATTGAGGATTTGACCCATCATTTTGGGTCAAGATTTTGATCCAACAAGGCGTAAAAAGTACCCATACTGATGAGTTAAGATACCAAGAAATGGGGCACCGGGTTATCAGTATAGCTGTAGTTAAAAAGGGTACTAATTTGATTACCAACATTTTATCAGAAGAAGAAGCAACTTTCCCTTTTCAGGGTTTGCCACAGCAAGTCACTTTTTACAGTTTCTAAGAACGTAATATCAAACTGACTTCCACTTTAGTACACTGGCGACCAGCTTCAGCTCTTCAGCCCACCCAAATCTTCAGTCAGTCTTCAACACATTCTGTTGGGTCAAACAAATTAACCCAATCTTGGATAAAAGTAACACACTCACATCAAAATCCACAAAATTGCAACCCAGCATGTGGGTTATGAAAACAACCCAGCAAATTTTTTGTGTGTGTATATTTTTAACGGGAACATCCAAAATTTTGGCATTACACTGTATCCCGCGAGTGCCAGACACGGCACCCCACATCATTTTACAGAAAATCTTTACCAAAATTGTAATTTTTCATCCCTATGATGAGTTTTACAGGCATCTAATTCCACCAAATCCTTTCTTACCATAAACTGGACAATAATTGTAGTGTATACATAAAAATTGCTTGCCACTATTTTCCATGAATTTAGATTTCAAATTCAGTTTGTTGTTGAAAAACGATATATACAGTGTGATTACAATCCAGTGCAGGGGTTATTGTGTACAGTATATTGTATTTAATAATATAATGACATTATCACAATGTGTTTTTATCGTTTTCACAGTCATCATGGCCACTCCCATCTAAGCCCGCTAAGAAAATTAGTTTGACAGCCATGCTTTATACGGAAAGGCATAAATTAAGGGAACTGGGCGGTAATGTACTTGACATGTTTTAGTGGTTCGTTAGCAGGTCTGCCTTACAGTTCTGAGCTTCTGGGTTTGAATATTGGCTCTTGCCCTTCTGTGTGGAGGTAGCTTGACCTCTTTGGTTCCATCTTATATTCACCACAGTAACATAAAAGAAACATTGGGCAACATTGTGGAGTGGTGCTTAGCATGTCTGCCTCATATCTGAGAGATTTGGGGTATGACTCAGCTTGTTGTGACCACAAATGCTGCACTTGATATCAGACAACTACACAAAATGGCTTTTATGTCGGTTCATGTTTTCATATCTTACATCCTCAATTTTGCACCCAAATGTCTTCCACACACAGGAAGGTCCTCTGAATGTATTAAACGAGGAATACCATAGGACAAGAGAATGAGGCTTGCTTGTATAAAATGTACAACACCTCTCACATGCTCATTTTATGGGACATTTCTTTCGGGCTGCCGTGTGGTCTTAACGGATTTGTTGAATCACGTCTTGTGTGCATTTGCAGTGACTTGTTTTTGGTTTAAATGTGTAAAGCTGTACCTTTTGTTGGTAAATATTGATCTTATTTTGCAATGGAGAACACAAAGTAACAAACTTTAACCTAAGCCCCCAATTCTAATGCAATCAACACTTTTGAACAATCTTATTGCAGTATAAACCAAATTTACATGTATTGCCTTTGCTTGTAATTGTAAGATACAGTATTTTCCGATAAGGTTATTAATCATGCTGACATGTGCCTAACTCACCGCTTTAGATTTTCCACAAGGATGCAATAAGATTTATTATTGACTATAAACTTGGTCCACAAAACACATGCATTCAATGTAAAACAATAGCTAAGGAGGGAACACGTGCAAAAAACAGACTTAACTTCCATTCACAGTATAGACATACAGCACATTTCAACTCACAAGCACATTTAGGAATGTTGGTTTTCTGTAGCAGTGATGTTTCATATTTAGTAAGGTGCCGCAAAATCAACTAATTTCAATGATGATTCCAATCCAATGAGCACATTTTTTTTCAGTACACTTTCCACAAAACCAGCAATAACTTTCACGCAAATCGAACACTGTTATTGGGATCATTTTCTATTGAATGGACGTACGTGCCTCTGTACACCTCAACGCTTCCCAGCTTACTGAATGTAAACGGCCTCCAAATCGCAATCTGCATGCTTTGCGAGGAATGCAAATATGTTCCACTTCATGTGTCTTTGCTGCAGGCTTTTTCTACTTCATTTTGGTAAAGGTGAGGGGTTCAATATAACAAAACAAATACAAAATGGTTGTTCTGCAATGTTTTTTTAAAATTCGATTTCACTATTTAAAACCGAATTGTGCAAACATGATATTTGTGCTGTGTTGGCGTGAGGGTGAATTTGTTTTTATGTCAAATGAAAGTTTGTGCTCAAGGGCTATACTTGATTTCAAACCAAAAAAGAGGGTTAAAAATGTTTAATATTTTATTATTAAAAGTTTTTTTTATTATTTTAAAAAAAATCTATTTTATCATTTTTAATTATATTATTTCTGAATTATAATAATTTGATTATTTTGTGTATAATATTATAGTATTTAATTGTAATTATAATATGATTATTAATACAAAATATTTAATCAAAATACATGTAATCTCGAATGCATACAGTTGTTTATTTTATTTTCTTATTTGCAATAAATCAATTGACTAATTATTTAATCGGGGCCATACTTTTCCCACCATTTTACGGTAAAGTGACTTCATGCTGTGGAGGATTTTAAAAAAGGTGATGCGCATATTGTTAGTTACGGTAAACGTCGGGATGGAATCCCGTCTTCTGATTGGCTGAGCGCGCAGATTCCTCTCGCTTATTTGTCGAGTTAGCACTCTCTGTGCATCTGTAGCTTCTGCTACTACTGGAACACTCAACGAAGCCGCAGTTTGAGTAACTGGAAACATGCCCCTGAGAGATTCGCTCTAAAGGAACCACGGTGGCATTCATCACCCAAAAAAAAAAAACCCAGGTAAATCGTAAATCATAAATTTTAAAACGTGCGCCATTGAGAAACTTGTCAAGAGTTGTGAGAGGGAGGGGATTTCATGACTGACGTGCGCTTACGTCCGTTCAACAAGCCTTTTTTTTTTCAACACGCAACGCTATGTGTCATTCATATTTTGAAAAATAGCTTCTTTAAAAAGTCCACCGTCTGATATGTTAAGCCAAATGGATATATCGCTATTATTAGTGGCGCGTGATAGGCGGCTAAGCTAGGCACTTAGCTTGCTCATGCAATTCCATTCATTCTGAATTGCCCCGTGTGGTTCAGGTGGCTCTACTCTGTACTGTACTGTACTGTATTGTACTTCTAAAGAGAGGCTTAACACCCTTCCTCTGTTTTATTAACATAGAGGCAAGTTGGCAATTACGTATAGCCAAAGTCGCCACCCATGTCCTTTGAAAGCATTGTTGACTAGTATTGTATTGTTGGAATGAATGGGCCCTTTCAGGGCACACTGATCTCCGTCCTGACATCATAAAACTTCACACATGAAAGCATGTCAGTAGTGTGTTTCTGTGACAACGCGAGAAAATGGTCTGCTAAAGAGTGAACAAGCTCAGTGAAACCTTGTCTCATTACATTACCTCAGGATCAACCAACAGAGGAGCCTGAAAGGTTGACTATAGGACACGAATATGGGAACCATTTTGTCCCGTATTATATATTAGAAATATAAGTGAAGTGAACTACTGCCACAAATGTACCTGTTAACAATATTTCCAGTGGAACGTATCCTCAGCTATTCACCGCAAAACAACCCTATTCATGCTTTTCGTGCTCTTTCTGGAATGTATAAAGATGCCACAAGGTGGCGCCAAAGCTAATAGGAAAGTAATAATTGATGTCAAGGAAGTATGCTGAAGTGATGCATCTTGACTGAGAGCAAATTTTAGGAGTAGCTTCGTATAAGATGTTTGCAGGCTTGTTCGTTCTATCCTTAAGCCCCACTCTGGTCGTCGTGGTAACAAAATATGCAACCGCCATTGGCCGAGCAGGGTTCCTCACACAACTGGGCAAATATCAGCAAGACAAATAGTGTGTAAAGTGTAATATAATTCTTGTGCCTTGAAAACATGTCACAGATAATAATTGAGTTCATTAGAAATGACATAGTTGTTTCCTAGTTTGGGACAATTTAATATAAATGTACTATAAAACAAGCTACTGCATTTCCCCAGTGGCTGGGTCGAGTGTGTCATCCACTTCAGATAAATAAGTGTCTACTGAATGATTTCAGTTCAGAGGCAACTTCTTGTTCACACGGACATGAAAGAGTTCATCTCTTTGTACGGGTCATTTTCATTTTGTGTTAAACGGCAGTTTCGCGCGTCATCAGGTGTAATATACTGGTAATACTGTTGTAAGAAATGAAACAAACAATGCATAAATGAAAGCCTCCACCCGAGGCCCGACTGCAGATGAGTCAATAAACATCCAGCGGAAATATAGTAACTGCTCTGCAAGCAAAGTTTTATGCCCTTAGCTTATCTCCACTTAAAACATATTGTGCGTTACTGTGGGGGGAGACATTTATAGGGCTATTCATAGCGCCATGATTGCGTCTTCCTCTTTCTTTCTATCAGTGAAGTTGAAGTTGGGCACATGTACAGAAAATCGTGCCGGCTTTCATCCCAGTTGTCGTCTTCCGATCAAAGTACACAAAGGTTCGATTATGGGTTGTCTCAGCAGATCTTCTTGAGCGATTACCATGTGGTGTGTAGGGTGTGATTCCAACAGTACGCCAAACTTCTTTTTTTTTCTACAACTACTTTCTTGTCATTTGTATTTCCCGGAAGTCTAAATGCCTTGAGACTTCTCGTTCTGAATAGCGATTGTGGTTGGCGGCGTCGTTTGTTCTTTGTGTGATGTGCCGTGTTGATCATCATGAGTACACGACGTGGGTGTGGTCGCTCACAATTTAAAAAAATGTGGATGATCAGTTGCTCTCAAGCCAAGAGGAAATGAAATAGAAATTGGTCACGTTGGCCCAGACTTGGAAAATTGCTTACTTATTTCCTTTGGGTTGGCTGACGATTTGTCTTCAAAATCCAAGTCCCATGCACAGCAGTCACTTAAAATCACAATTCTATTCCTCCCTCCTCAAGTCGCTTAACCAGGTCACCAAAATAGAAAGTCTTCCTGTTTGTAATGTGTAATTCTTCTTTCTTGGTGTGTGTGAGATAAGGATTATGTCCATCCCCAAAGCTTTAAACCCCACGCACGCCAAATCGCTGATGTCAACATGCAGATTAAAGACCTCTGTGTTTGTAATCCTTGACTGTGTGAATTGTCTCTTTTTACCGTGGTTTCCTGGAAACCCCCCCCCATATTGCTTTATACAAATATGTATCTATGTATATACCGTCAAAATGAGTAATCAATCACTCATGTGATTCTCAAAACAGTTTTACTATCATTTTAGATGGCAGTAATGGAAAAAAACAACATCCATCCATAAATCACCTGTACTGCTCACTCTCTAAGGGAAATATTTTTTTTTTTAAAAAGCACAAATCATTTGTATCCAAAAGAACCTGCGCTGCATTCATTTCCTCTGCAGCCATATTAGGCAGTTGACGAGTTGGTGCATTAAAACTGCTCCACATGATGACACTTTTATTTCCTGATTTCCGCCGCAGCCCCTTTAGACGGTTGCCTCATTTCCAAGGTAACGTCCCTCCTCACCCCTTCCTCTTTCACTCTCATTCCTGTGTTTCCCAGACTGTCGACGGTTCACCATGTTGTGCCGGCTGAGGAGCAGCAGCAGCGTTTCCTTTCGGACCGCCTTTACGTCTGCTTGCAGATGGGCACACACCAAAGAGAAGGGCAAGCCGTTAATGCTCAACCCCCGCACCAACAAAGTAAGTGTGCGTTAAACACGCACATCATGTTATCACGTAATGAGCGTATGGTGATTGTGCGCCAGAGTGAAAAACAATTACTGTACATGCACTGTATGTTGTCATACTATCGTGAAAAAATGGGTTACATAGTAGTGGAACTAAAATGTATACTTTAGACCAGATTGATGCCTCCTTTAATGAGAAAGAATTGTACCATATTTTCCTCAGTGTACAGGAGTTTTTTTAGTTACTTACTTACTATAACTATGTCTAAAATGAGCAAGACAATGAATGTGTGTACTAATTCATTTTCATAATATTTAGGTTTTTTTTGAGGGGGGGATTAGTAAATACAAATTGTGTTGTCAAAATAGTATCTTACAAAAAAGTCTAATAAGTATACTATCCCACAGTGTATTTTATATTATGGCCTCTATCTTCATTTTTTTCCTCAGCTGCAGATGGTAAGACGTTTACTGGGGTTGGGAATGTATTTTCCCTCATAAATACTGATACTTTCACTATTATTAAATAATTATACTCACTAGGGCCACGGAATATGCGTTATATTTATTGTATATGCATCTTAAATAATCAGAATGACAATATCTTGGTTTGTATATATCAGCCTTGTATGCAACACATGATGCCACACAAGTTAGAAGCTGATCAAACGGATCGTTTTTCTTGGCGCACTTTGTCATGTTCTGTTGTGTTCAATAAATGCACTCGGACTCCTCGCAGCTCACTAGCTTGCTCATTTGTAAAAGTAGAGCCGTCCTTGGGATGCAGCAAATCAGTCACATGGTCTCGCTGAAGCTACGCAATGTACACAATGATTTCCTGCAGCAGGACAACAATTCGTAAGCATTGTTGTGTGTCACAATTTCAAATCGTACTTTTGTTGGTGTTTATCCCTGCTGTCAATTTGAATTGCTCACTGCGCGTTTTTGTGAATAGGCTGCAAAATGGGCTTTGTAATCTAGCCGGAACATCACGAATGAGGCTTGGTCTCACCCTCTGCTGGTTATGCCCAACTTGGAGCTGACCAGAAGTGTTGCCGTGCTAAAAATAGACATTCCGACTTCACACGTAAACAGGTCGCTCACCAACTGTGATCAAGTCTTCGAAGTCAGTGGCGATGTTGTTGTATTATGTTGAAGTATCACACCAGTTCACACCAGGCCTAATACATTTTCAGTTGTTGCAAACACTACGGTGACGAAACTAGTGAGGGAAATTGTTCCATCGGCATGACTTTGCAATTTGCAGAGGATTCCCTCCCCCTGCATGCGTCCCAACATAAGGAGCCTCACATGTCAGAGAATAGTGTGTGAAGTCCCTGCATACAGTATATCCACATATAGATGAACAAACACCCGCAACCCGCCCGCCATGTGCCCTCCTTTCTCTCCTTTTATTGGCTTCCTGTTGACAACTCCCTCTCGTCCCTCTCAAAAGTGCTTTCGTGTGCTCTCAGCTGTCAGCTTCTCCGGTCAGGAGCGAACAAGTCAGCCTGTTCTACTGGCATTCTGCCACCTCGTGGAAACCATGTACACAAGAGTCAGTGGGTAAAAGGAGGTTCAAGTGGAAAACGATGTCAAGTTAAAGGCACGCCGTTTATTTTTGAGGACAACATATCCAGCGATCGCTTGAGGCATGTCTCTGTTAGTGTGAAATCAAATATTTGAGGGAATACATTTACTGAATAAATGAATAGGATTGCCATACAATTATCTTTCCAATAAACATTTTCACAGCCTCGATTGGATGTGAACGCTACCCAACGTGTTGCGAATGTATATTTTGGATACGTCTCACTGTTGTCACTTTGTGCGTTTCCCCCAGGGAATGGCCTTTTCTTTACAGGAGCGACAGATATTGGGCTTACATGGCCTGCTGCCTCCTAAAGTAGAAACACAAGACCTACAGGCCATGCGATTCCAGAACAATCTCAAGAAAATGACGGATCCCCTTGAAAAGTAAAAGACATGTTGTGTCAAGCATTGAGGGGGAAAAGAAAAAAAAAAACGACAACTCTCTTTTACGCTCTAATTTCTTCTGTGTAACCATACAGGTACATTTACCTGATGGGCATCCAGGAGAGAAACGAGAGGCTCTTCTACAGAGTGCTGATGGGAGACATTGAGGAGCTGATGCCCATCGTCTACACCCCCACCGTCGGACTGGCCTGCACTCAGTATGGACACATCTTTAGACGACCCAAGTAAGGAATCCATCAACAGCTGATTGATTTGAGTAAAACCGATTGCTCTCGAAATGATATTATTAACCTTACTTTGGGGTTGGAATTTAAACAGATGTGATACAAATTTAGTCTTGTCAATGTTTTGGAAATTGTTTTTGTGTTCATTGACATTGTTGAAAGTCTTATTTTTAAAGTCTTATTTTTCAAAAGGGGTGTACTCATTTATGCTGAGCACTGTATGTATGAACAGGAAATGGGTTGCATACAAGTTCATGTTTCCCTTTGACCCGTGTGATGCCCCCCTGGGGCGACGTGCCAAATTGTTCATTTTTCAATCAATATTCGAATAGCATTTTTTTATTTAACAAAAAGAATACATATTAAAATAATTATAGCCATGAATATGATATTTCAATGTATTAATTATTTATTCATCAATCAAATTATTGGTTAATTTGAGTATTTCAATACAAAATAAATAAAAAGATATTCAATTGAAACATGAATGATATCAAAATGAACTATTTTGCCCGTTTTACATGCGTATTTTGATTTTTGTTTTTTTAAACCTCATCCAGGAATGACCTGGCTCATCATTCTATTTTAAAATCAATGGTGGTCCTTAAGCATAAAAGTTTGCCCCACTGCCGTATACTTATATGTAAACACAAATGACAAGGTATCAGAAATCTAATTGCTTATCTCACAGGGGCTTGTTCATCTCCATTCTGGATAAAGGACACATTCGCTCCATCTTGGACAACTGGCCAGAGACCAATGTGGCCGTGAGTATCCTCTTCTAAATCTCATATAAAGTCACAGAAAAATGGAAATTGTCGTACAAATACACGTTAACAAACGCTTGCCTCTTGTTAGGCAGTCGTTGTGACTGACGGAGAGCGTATCTTAGGCCTGGGGGACTTGGGTGTTTATGGCATGGGAATCCCTGTTGGCAAACTCTGCCTGTACACAGCGTGCGCCGGCATCAGACCCGAGAAGTGCCTGCCCGTCGTGATTGACGTCGGCACTAACAACGAGGTGAGAAGACGCTCTGTAAAATCCCAAGCCTTAAAATGCAATCATTCCCTTCATGTCCGTTCTCGTCGTCCAATCAGACTCTCCTCAAGGATCCGCTCTACATGGGCTTGTACCAGAGGAGAGACCGCTCTCAGGCGTATGACGACCTCATCGACGAGTTCATGGAGGCCGTGGTGGACAAATATGGGCAGGACACTCTGATCCAGTTTGAGGATTTTGGGAACCACAACGCCTTTCGCTTCCTCCGGAAGTACAGGGAGAAGTACTGCACCTTCAATGACGATATCCAAGGTTCAGTTGTTATGCTCAAAATACGACACTGTAGTTCCTCAAATAGTGTTATTTGGTAGACACTATGCTAGGTTTGTCGTCCACTTGGATAATTAACACCTCACCTCAATTAAAGGAATAAACTAGCACTCCGGGTGCTAGAGAACGATTCGTCGGAATCGCCGACGGACGCCCGTTTAAAATTAGAGGTGAACCAGCCTATAGTATATACAATTTTTTATTTCCCCTTCGGAAAAAAGGCGAATGACGGACGATGGAAGGGTACCCACGCTGCAGACGGATGACGAATAACGGATGCTCAATTTGTAGTAAAATGCCCAGCTCTGTAAATAAGATATGCAATACAAAACGATTGCACTGTGTACACAGCTGATTTCTTATCATACTAAATACTTATTTCTATTTTATGTGGATTTATCCATCCATCCCAATTTTCATATAGTTTTTTTTTTAATCATAGTGAGAGAGTAACCGCATTTTGAGTCTTCTGTATGTCCTGTAAAAATAGAGCATTGACATTTTAAAATCTTTGAATCCTTACTCCTAATAAATCCTGCGTACTGTAGTTGTGTAAAAAAAAAAACAACAAAAAAAAACACGTTTTATGCATTACTCATAGGGGTTATAGTATTAATTTACATTCAGATATATAATTTTCTGCATGTTTCTTATTGTAGGCACTGCAGCTGTGGCCCTTGCTGGTCTGCTTGCAGCTCAGAGGGCCACCGGGAAGCCCATCACAGAACACAGAGTGCTTTTCCTCGGAGCTGGAGAGGTAAACCCGAGCTGGTTCCCGCAGTCAATCTTGTTGTTTTTTTTTCAATTGAAATTAATTGAGTCATTTTATACTTCCTGTCGTGTCTATAGGCTGCTCTCGGCATCGCAAACCTAATTGTCATGGCCATGATGGAGTCGGGCATGTCGCAGGCGGACGCCAGGGAGAAGATCTGGATGTTCGACAAAGATGGCTTACTCGTAAAGGTCAGAAGATGCAAAAAGGATGCGCAGAAGCCGTCTGTGTTGCTTCCTGTCTGGCCCAATGAAGTTATCGACTTCGACAATGTGTCATTGTTTTTGATTGGCTGCGCTGTTTGTGTCTTCAGGGAAGGTTGCAGGCAACAGATGGCAACCAAGAAGCATTTGTTCATGACAGTCCTGGCGATGTTCACAGCTTTTTGGATGCTGTCAACACCATCAGACCAACAGCTATTATTGGTAAGACCATGCCATGCTTAACTCAGAAACAATTGGAAGGTGTTCCACAAAAATATGTGAAGGTATTAAGTAGTACTTCGTGCTAATGACTGCTGGTGCCTCGATCAAAGTTGGCAAAATTGCGTTACACCAGTGTCGCATTTTAGACCTGCTTTCATCTGATCCAAAGTGTAGTCTGCTTTCAGTCACCAAATTGTCATTGTCATTTGTGAGACATAGCGTGTCGACCAAATTCACAAACATGCTGAAGTAGACCATTGCCCCGGCATGAAAATAACGATGCACCCATTTTTACGCCGAGCACAGACTATTTTCTGTTGTCAGATGAGTCGCGGGTGAGACAACTCGGTGCGCCGGAACACCCACAGAAGCTCAACATGGTTCCAAGCACGGCAGACTAAATTTGATTTGTTTCGAACTATGATACAGTACTTCATTATCGTACGTGACATTTTTTTTCTTGTAATATTTCCACTCCCTTCGCCATAATGATGCAATGGTGTGTCTTGATGCTATTTTGTTGTTATTTACTGCCATTTGGTTTAGTGCCACTAGAGCTATGGCTTGCTTCTCCTGAACTTCTCCAATAATACGCAGGTGTGGCGGGAGCCGGTCGACTGTTCAGCCACGATGTCATCAAGGCGATGGGCGCCATGAACGAACGGCCCATCATCTTCGCCCTGAGCAACCCCACCGCCAAAGCAGAGTGCACCGCTGAGGACGCCTACACACTTACTGATGTACACAACTTACAGATGTATTGCAAATGATTTATGAAAGTTTCAGTGAACCCTCGCATTTTCGCGGTTTGGCATTCTGGCATTTGCCGATGTTTGGATGTTTGTCTTGGCTGAAAAACTGGCCTGTTCCATTTTTGGCGCTTTGGTGATTAGAAAGTGCAGTGCCACCATCTTGTGTGATTTCTAGGCAATTACAATTACATTCAGTTTTTGACTCTTACTAGTGGGGGTTCACACTGTTTATTTGTATTCTAACAACACAACATACACACACAGGGTAGATGTCTTTTTGCCAGCGGTAGTCCATTTGGTCCTGTGACTCTGAGTGATGGACGAGTCTTCACTCCCGGACAAGGCAACAACGCTTACATCTTTCCAGGTGAGCACCACAAAGAAAATGCTCTTTATTCTCCACGAGCAGTTGAGTTCACTCTGTAGACGCTTGTTGTTTTTGTGTGTGGCAGGTGTGGCTCTGGCTGTTATCCTGAGCGGAGTGCGCCACATCAGTGACACTGTGTTCTTGGAGGCCGCCAAGGTCTGTTATCACCGTACAGAACTTTAAGCATGTCAGAGTGAAGCGCGAGGGTAGCTGTTTGGTGTGGTTGCTCGTCTGTATGTTGTGTCAATGCTAAGCGCAGTCGCTTTCCTGTTAGGCCACCACCACTATTCATATGTTTATGTACGTCTGCTGGCATAACATTGAAAAACTTTAGCCGCTCACGCCATGTTGCCTGTACAACGCATTATCAATGAAGATTTACAATGTTAATCTATCATGATAAAGTTTTAATAGCCTGAGCAGCTCCATATTGTAACTTTAGCAATGAAACTTCAATAAACTTGTATTGCTAGAAAAAAAAATAAAAACACATTGATGCGTGATCAAATTGATCATAATATCCACTTTTTTTGTTGTTATAATGCAACTATTGTCTTTTTTTCACATAACCACTTTATTTAAAGTTACCACTTTACTCTTGTATAATTAATTAGAAATGTGTCTGCTAACATTTGAGAGATTTGTCTTTTACATTTTGGCCGTAACAAACCTTCCTGTTTGTCAAAGTCAACTAAAACTATAACAACAACCTAAGAATGGAATTGGCCTTTTAACTCATTCACTGCCAGACATTTTCAGACCCTCTTTTACCGTAACCTTTGAACAATTTTGAAAAAATAAGTTCCTGGGATTGAATGGCTGGGCTGTGAAAAGACAAATAAATTCATCAATGGCAGTGAATGAGTTAAAAGTGATTGATTGTGTAACTGTGTTTTGTACATAAATACAAAATGAGCTGGCCACCAGTTTGTCAGTGGCTCTGGTTCTTCTTGCAGACGCTGGCAGAGCAGCTGACCGACAAAGAGCTCGAAGAAGGCCGACTGTACCCACCTCTGTCCAATATCCGAGAAGTTTCTCTCCAGATGGCTGTCAAGGCAAGACATAGACACTTTTTCCAAACAGCGTTTTATTGTCAACACATGACGTTTTTATTCATGTCCAATTTCGACTTGTCTAAAATAAAACAGGTCTCTTTAATGATGCTATCTTGTTCCACTCCCAGCCCTTGACTGCCTCATCCAGTCGCAAATTTTGCTGTTGCAGAGCAGTATAATGTTTTTTCTCGCAATATGTACTGTATTCTTTTTTTTTTTTTTCTTGTGACCTTACAGTTGTGTGTTTTATTATAGTATCTTAATTTTTTCACCACTATTTTTGTCAGATCAAAATATTTTTCCTCACAATGTTAAGACTTCATTCTGACACATTTTTTTTTCACGCAATATGATTTGAGTTGAGTTTTATAGTTGTATTATTATGTTATAATTATTCTCTCAGTATTACATTTTCTTCCAAATATTATGATTTTAGTCTTGTAATGTTGCGTTTTTCTCATAACATTACAACTTTCTTCTCATACACGTTTATTCTTGTAATATGCATACATTTTCTTCCTGCAATATTACAACTTTATTTGCTTAGTATGTCAAAGCATTAGCTAGCCTGTTCCTACAATGGCTTCAGTGTTACAACGCACTCTTGACTGTGTATTTGTACGTGCAGGTGGTGGAGTACGTGTACGCCAAAGGCATGGCGTTTCGCTACCCGGAGCCGGTGGACAAGAATGCCTTTGTGCACGCCACTGTGTGGAACACAAACTATGACTCCTTCTTGCCCGACACCTACGACTGGCCCGGGGTCAGCTTCAGCCCCAAGTCGAGTAACTAGAAGTACACTCGCTCCTACTTTAGTGACCTTATGCACTTCATTCATTGCAGTCACACTGCAGAGGGCAGCTGAACATGTATTATGTTACATGACAGCATGGGCATTTTAGTTTGGTATTGCCACTGTTCTTTCTTGCTTCTGTAACTAATACATTCAACACTTGCATCATCTAGTGGTGCAGAGGGGCAGCACAAAAATATAGTTGAAGTACTGAAATCGTTTCGATGCACAAGTTGAGCAAACAACTAATTGGCGTTCAAATTAAGCGTGGCACACACACCTTTAACAGATTAGTCAATTTTTAAAATGTAATAGACTGGTGTATAAAATTGTCTTATGGTGTACTCCAGTTGACCAACACATAAGGATTTGTGATCTTAAGTAACAAACTTAAGTTTAACATTTACCATTTCAGCTCTAACGTTTCGAGCACAGCGGTGGGCGGGGGAACAATAAATCTTGACAGACATTCAACAATTATCAGTATGTGTGTACCACGCTGTAATTATTCCGAACTTTATAGGAAGCAAATATTCATGACATTACTGTATTAGTTAAAATTCATTGTCTTCTTTTGCACATTAAATAATGTTGAATGTTATTTTTTTCTTTTCCAAAAAACACTCCAACTAGAAAAAGTCATGTTTGTATGCAGATCTAGCAACATTCATGTTTGTCCATCCTTTGTTTTTGTTGTTTGCTATTTGCTATATTGTATATTGTTTAGAGCACTGCTTTTAATGACTCATCATCATTGTTATTCTTCCCTGAAATTTTAATGCAAAAGCAGCATAGTATGAAGCCGTGCTTTTCAAAGTGAGGGCTTTTAGTTTCAGTATACAGTGTTCCTCTTACTTTAATTCTTCAAAAAAGTACCGCTATTTAATTGTGACATGCAGAATGAAGTACAGATAGTGTCTAAACGTTTTGAGCATGTGAAATACCTATGTGGTAGCCTGATATATTTTCTGTACTTTGTAGATTTTTACAGCGTATACCAGTATTTTTTGCTAAATCAACAAGTGAAAAAAAGAGTGAAATATGACCTGTTTTGTTGGTCTATTTTTCTAATTTCTTGTACTACATGCTCAGATGTTTTGTACACAAAATGCATTATTTATTGCTTCATGTTGCTGCATGATTTAGTCATTGTGACCTCATACACTGGATGCATAGAAACCTGAACTCATGGCCTAAACTAAACATGAACCTAGTACTTTGTGTATTTGGTGTTTAGGACATTATTAAATGCCAAAACATATTTTAACACTGTATCAATTATCTACGCTGATGTTAAATGACTACTAAATGTTTAACAGAGCAAGTTGTCAAGTTTGTCTAGTGTTAAATGTTGGATTCAGAATGCAGCCTTTATTGTCATACTGCATGTAGTCTGTTTTAAAATTAATTTATTTCAAGAAAACCTCCATGAAGTGTTGGTCTTTGTTGTCACTGTATGTTATTAGTGTACGTATTTATTATTTGTAGTATCATAAAATGTTAATTCGTACTAACAGTCAAATGGCCTTACCCTCTGTTTGGAGAGAAATCAATGTCACTGCACATAGAAGTTATTAAAAATGTTAAAATGTACACTGGTTGTACTGTGCTGTATTTTCTATCGATATGATTTACGAGTCGAGGCACTGATATATCCTACGGTATCGGATGCACCATCGTCGTCGCTCGTCTGTCGTCATCTGTAGGCGACACGTGTTAACGTTCAACAAGGAAGCAATGAAACGCCGCTTTTAAGGCGATTTAAAACATAAAGACGTGCTGTTGCGGCCATGACCATGGACGTGACTTTCTTGGGGACGGGCTCGGCCTACCCGTCCCCTCACCGCGGCGCCTCGGCTCTGGTGCTGCGCAGCGAGGGAGACTGTTGGTTGTTTGACTGCGGGGAAGGGACGCAGACTCAGCTGATGAAGAGCCACATACGAGCCGGTCAGTCGGGGTCGTTCTAACTTCACTACCACTCTTACAAAGTACAACTACTTACTACCTTCTATTTACAACGCATTCCTACCGAGGAACTCCTTTTCCTCCTGCTAGTACTACCTACTTCTACTGCTATGGCTACTTGCTGCTGCTACTACTACTATTTTAACTTCTGCTAGGTACTACTAGTACAATCTTTTTCCTCTACTCCACTTACTACTACCACCACCACCACAAGTACCACCTCCCCCTACCACTAGGTATTTACACTACTACTTCTACTTGGTGAGCTACTACTCACTCTTTTCCCTCCTCCGACTAGTATTACTACTACTACTGCCACTGGGTATTACTATCTCTTCTTTTTCCTCCGACCACCAGGTACTACTGCCTCCACCACCACCTCTTTCTACCACTAGTATTTCTTACTAGTAATGCTAGTGCTACTACTAGCACTTCACAAACACACAAGAACTTCTACCTGCTATTACTACTAAAACGACCTACTAAAACGATGATGAATACCACAATGCTGCTATCACTACTACCGCCACTACTAATACATTTGCTAGTAAACTATTAAACGCTTCAAAAAATTGTAGACATCGTATACAAGGGATGGGTAACTTAACACTGCCTAACCAAACGTGTGAGTATCCTGCATATTAATGGAGAGAAGAAAAGTGAACTTCTACTTGTACTGTTACTTCGCACGAGGGGTACTCAAGGACCGCCAATAAAAGAGGAAATCTGAAATGCAGATGAAAAAAATGTCATCAATTTATGAAATTAACAACACAAAGATGCCACAACATAGTGCAAAAGTAATACTTTTATTGCATTGGTGCAAATATGACGTATTGTTTCACACTATTTTCTCACACTAAAGTAATATGTGTGTCTTAGGTCGCATCAGCAAGGTCTTCATCTCTCACCTTCACGGCGACCACCTGTTCGGTCTTCCGGGCCTCCTCTGCACCATCAGCCTCAATTTGACCTCCGATCCCCAGCCTTGCGTCAAATGCGTGGACGTGTTCGGGCCCCGCGGCCTCCGCCATTTCCTGCGGGTGACGCTGGGCCTGACGGGCTCGCAGCTGCTCTTCCCTTATGTCGGTGAGCATGCAGCAAAAGTCGCTTATTGTCCATTCTGAATTATTTTCATACTCTGAATGTTGCTCTGTGTATGCAGTTCATGAACTGGAGCCAACACAAGACCAAAGTCCAGAGGAGGGTCAGCTCAGTCTTGAGGTTTGTGTTCCTTCTTGATTTTAGTACAATCAAACAACTAGTGGGCATGCTGGGAACATATTCTTGAAAAAAATGTGTTTGGGTTGACTTCCGTTTAAGGGCACAACAATTATTTTCTCCATTTTTTTCTGGTACAATTAAGTTGACTTGTGCATATATAAATAATAATAAAAAAAATGTTTTAATTACTTTTAATAATGTTTGGTTTCAAATACATTAGACAAATTGATTTTTTTCTTTTTTCTATATATTTTTCAATTGTATTAATTAGTACACAGCATTTGAAACGAAATTGGGATTTTTTTAAATTCATGTTCTAAATACATTGTCTTTTATTTTTATGCATTTTTAATGAATTACTATGTTTAGATAAAACAATGAAATATTTGTATGTGACTGTATTACTTTAAAATTTTAAATAAAAAAATTATGTAAGGTAAAACATGGATGAATAGTTTTTTTTAAATACATTTTATTAATTTGTGTTTTTTAAACTGATTTTATAGATATTATTTACCCATTGTAAAGATTGTAGGAGTTGGTCTAATGTAGCGTTTTAATTCGATTTAATATCATCACCCTCCTAAAAGGCTGGCTTAACTCTTTTCTTTTTTTTTTTTTTTTTTTTTTTTTTTTTTAGAAAACACGAAAAACTAAACCAAATTCTGATGAAATTATATTTAGCAATAATTTTATTTCAGGGGGTAGAATTGACTGATCTGTTAAACTAAGGATGGAGCCGATTTTAGCAGAGGTAGCCAACATCCTGAGATGTTTAACGCTTTGGTTTTTTTTTTTTTGTTTTTTTTGGGTCAAAATGTAACTTAGTCCATTAATTTAGGACGGTCTCAATAGTCGAGTGCAGAAAAATCTTTAAGATGAATCAAGGTTTAGTTTTACATTTCCAGGATGGTTACAGCCGTGAAAGCAGGCTTAACCTCCAGCACAAACCTCCCAGAAAGTGAGCTTCACGCATTGATAGAAGACTCACAAAGTAGTGCTTGGGCGCTAGTGTAAGTAAATGTTATCTATCAGTCTTCATGATGTATGAAAAGTAATATAATATAAAAGTAATCATTGCCATATAAACCTCTGAGATATGTATTAAAAAAAAAAAAAAAAAAGGTTTTATTGCAGCCATGAAGTTAAAACCCTCTCCTGAATGATGACCAAAAATGGCCAAAATGGAGTTAGCTGTGGAGAAGAGTGTAGTGTACTCCTCAGTTACTCACTTAATATACCGATTATATAAATTCCTGTTATTTTGTTACCCACGCTTTCTGGATATTTACTGTGTGCAGTAAATGTGTTCTTGGTCCGTAGATGACCGCAGAGCGCGGTCCTCCGCTTCCTCAGGAGCGCCCCGGCAGAAACATCTCATTGGACGTCTCGTCCGACACTTACTTGCTGTTTGAAGACGACAAGTTTGTGGTGAAAGCCTTCAGGTTGTTCCACCGCATTCCCTCTTTCGGATTCTGCGTGCACGAACGCGACCGACCCGGGAGACTCAAGACGGAACGACTCCAACAACTCGGTACGCCACTGCCTCTTTTTGGCACAACTTGAGGTACACTTCTTTAGGCTCAAATAAAACAAAGAAAAACAAACAAAAGGATCTACAAGATCAAATGCAAATGTATTGAACGTCAAACTTACCGGTAAATACAACTGAACTGTGCTTTGGCACTGATTCTTTCACAGTCCACACTTTGGGAATCACTGAAATAACATATTACAATAACGTATTTGAACCAACAAACCAAAAAAAAAGTATATATATAATTTTTTATTCAACACCCCGCCCCCAGAAAAAAATAAATCATAAATGTAGGGAGGACCTCATGAAAACTAAGAAGGAAAAAGGTTCCCCAACACAAGAGATGTGTCGATGAAGATAATATTGCTCACATTCTACTAGTTGGGGTTGTAAACATTTAGTTGGTTGTTGCTCCTCAGGCCTGAAGCCAGGTCCTCTGTACGGGCGCCTCAAAGCGGGTCACCAGGTTCAACTGGAAAACGGGCGAGTGATTTTACCCGAGGAGGTCCTGGAAGAGAACATTCCCGGGAGGAAGGTGTGCATCCTGGGGGACTGCAGCTCGGCGCCGGGCGACGGCCTCGCCGTCTGCTGGGGTGCCGACCTCCTGGTCCACGAGGCCACCCTGGGCGAGGCGCACGGCGACAAGGCGGCGGAGCGCGGACACAGTACGCCCGGGATGGCGGCAGCGTTGGCGCGGGCCTGCGGGGCTCGGAGGTTGGCCTTGTATCATTTCAGCCAGAGGTACAAACCCGAAAAACTGCACGGAGATGGAGATGGAGACGACGACGACGACGTCTTGGCGCTTGGACGTCAGGCTGAAGAAGTTCTCCGCGGCGACAATGTGGAAGTCATTCTGGCCGAGGACTTTCTCACCATTGACATTCCTCTTCGCAGAGCCAAATCGTCTGCACCATAAACGATTACGTTCTCGAAAGACACGAGTGAGTCATTTCACGAGGAAGGCGATGAGGTCTTCCAAGATGTTAATGCTGACTTCTGATTGACATTCTCAGAAAGTCACTCAAACAAAAAGACTTTAAAATGTCATCATGCGTGATGGCAGCAAACCTCAAGAGTGCATTAAGGCCTAGATGCGCCAATCCGACACCGTTAAGCGTCGGATTGATGTAGCGAACGCCGTCGTAACATCGGCGCCCGTCAGGAAGTGTCTGGCGGACATTTCAGCTTGTTGAATCGGCGTCGCCAGTCGTGACATTTGATCACTCTGATTGGCTGTTAGTTAGCAAATTAGCGCTCGGGGCACAAACGGGAAGTGACAAATGCGGATAAACAGTGAGCACGCCTTTGCTGTCTTAATCTTCTTAAAAGTACAAGAGCGAGGGTTGACAATGTAAGTATTTGACGATACGGTGTCAAGAGTGTGAGGGTTTTCTTCGAGTGGGAGTTCATCATTAGCAAAAAATATAGCTGAATGCATTCCTCACGTTTTTATAATCAGCCCCCGGCCAATAGCCGTCCGGTTGGCTTTTTCTAACGATGAGGAATAGTGACTACCGCCGCCGATGGCACGGAGTGGTATTACATCTCACGCATGCACAGAAGTTACTTTAATGCTCAGCGTTGCTGTCTCGTTTTGGTGTATTTTTCCAGCGCGACGTGCCTACAGTCGACCCGACGCTTCCTAGTTGGCCAACGTCGGATTGGTCTATCTAGGCCTTTAGACTTCACCTCAGACAGCCTCTTTATCATCATGATCATTGACTTTTGCTTCTTTGTTTTGTTAAAAACATATTTTGAAAATAAAGACAAAATGTTGCTTTTGATTTTAATGTAAAAAATAAAATAAAATGTACAATGCTGGTATTCTTTTTATACTCTTCGTATATTTTTTTTTAATCATCCACAAAAATATTTTGTGATTTTTATTATTATTTTTTTTTGCATTTAATTCTATTTCATTTGATTAATTTGTAAACACTAAGATAAATGTGTTTTCTAGTTTTACTCAATCAAATTTGACATTTTAAAAAATACATAGTCTGTCAGTTACTATTATTTTTCCCTTTTTTTTTTTAAATTCACCAAATCTGATTACAAAATAATTGTTTTTCCTTCCCATATGGAATGAATGTCGTGTTATGAAATGCGCTATATAAATAAAATCGTATTATTCATTTTATCCAGTGTTTTTAACATCAACCAGCCGAAGGAAATTAGCCTTTGGCGATAATCTTGCATATTTACATGGACATGTTCAATAATATGTTTTGTCGCTTTTCAAATAAACTCAATTTGAAACCCTACTTCTAAACCCTAACCCTTGTTTGAAGCCTTACTGCTAAACCCTAACCCTAGTTTGAAACACTACTTCAAAACCCTAACCCGAGTTTGAAACCCCACCTCTTAATCCGAACCCTAGTTTGAAACCCTAACCCTAATTTGAAACCCTACATCTTAACCCTAACCCTAGTTTGAAACCCTACTTCAAAACCCTAACCCTAGTTTGAAACCCTAACCCTAGTTTGAAACCCTAACCCTAATTTGAAACCCTACTACAAAACCCTAACCCAAGTTAGAAACCCTACTTCAAAACCCTAACCCTAGTTTGAAACCCCACCACTTAACCCGAACCCTAGTTTGAAACCCTAACCCTAATTTGAAACCCTACGGCTAAACCCTAACCCCGGTTTGAAACCATACTTCAAAACCCTAACCCTAGTTTGAAAACCTACCTCTTAACCCTAAAACTATTTTGAAACCCTACATCTTAACCCTAACCCTAGTTTGAAACCCTAACCCTAATTTGAAACCCTACTGCAAAACCCTAACCCTAGTTTGAAACCCTACTTCAAAACCCTAACCCTAGTTTGAAACCCTAACCCTAATTTGTAACCCTACTGCAAAACCCTAACCCTAGTTTGAAACCCCACCACTTAACCCGAACCCTAGTTTGAAACCCTAACCCTAATTTGAAACCCTACGGCTAAACCCTAACCCCGGTTTGAAACCATACTTCAAAACCCTAACCCTAGTTAAAAACCCTACCTCTTAACCCTAAAACTATTTTGAAACCCTACATCTTAACCCTAACCCTAGTTTGAAACCCTAACCCTAATTTGAAACCCTACTGCAAAACCCTAACCCTAGTTTGAAACCCTACTTCAAAACCCTAACCCTAGTTTGAAACCCTAACCCTAGTTTGAAACCCTAACCCTAATTTGAAACCCTACTACAAAACCCTAACCCAAGTTAGAAACCCTACTTCAAAACCCTAACCCTAGTTTGAAACCCCACCACTTAACCCGAACTCTAGTTTGAAACCCTAACCCTAATTTGAAACCCTACGGCTAAACCCTAACCCCGGTTTGAAACCATACTTCAAAACCCTAACCCTAGTTTGAAAACCTACCTCTTAACCCTAAAACTATTTTGAAACCCTACATCTTAACCCTAACCCTAGTTTGAAACCCTAACCCTAATTTGAAACCCTACTGCAAAACCCTAACCCTAGTTTGAAACCCTAACCCTAGTTTGAAACCCTAACCCTAATTTGAAACCCTACTACAAAACCCTAACCCAAGTTAGAAACCCTACTTCAAAACCCTAACCCTAGTTTGAAACCCCACCACTTAACCCGAACCCTAGTTTGAAACCCTAACCCTAATTTGAAACCCTACGGCTAAACCCTAACCCCGGTTTGAAACCATACTTCAAAACCCTAACCCTAGTTTGAAAACCTACCTCTTAACCCTAAAACTATTTTGAAACCCTACATCTTAACCCTAACCCTAGTTTGAAACCCTAACCCTAATTTGAAACCCTACTGCAAAACCCTAACCCTAGTTTGAAACCCTACTTCAAAACCCTAACCCTAGTTTGAAACCCTAACCCTAATTTGTAACCCTACTGCAAAACCCTAACCCTAGTTTGAAACCCCACCACTTAACCCGAACCCTAGTTTGAAACCCTAACCCTAATTTGAAACCCTACGGCTAAACCCTAACCCCGGTTTGAAACCATACTTCAAAACCCTAACCCTAGTTAAAAACCCTACCTCTTAACCCTAAAACTATTTTGAAACCCTACATCTTAACCCTAACCCTAGTTTGAAACCCTAACCCTAATTTGAAACCCTACTGCAAAACCCTAACCCTAGTTTGAAACCCTACTTCAAAACCCTAACCCTAGTTTGAAACCCTAACCCTAGTTTGAAACCCTAACCCTAATTTGAAACCCTACTACAAAACCCTAACCCTAGTTTGAAACCCCACCACTTAACCCGAACCCTAGTTTGAAACCCTAACCCTAATTTGAAACCCTACGGCTAAACCCTAACCCCGGTTTGAAACCATACTTCAAAACCCTAACCCTAGTTTGAAAACCTACCTCTTAACCCTAAAACTATTTTGAAACCCTACATCTTAACCCTAACCCTAGTTTGAAACCCTAACCCTAATTTGAAACCCTACTGCAAAACCCTAACCCTAGTTTGAAACCCTACTTCAAAACCCTAACCCTAGTTTGAAACCCTAACCCTAGTTTGAAACCCTAACCCTAATTTGTAACCCTACTGCAAAACCCTAACCCTAGTTTGAAACCCCACCACTTAACCCGAACCCTAGTTTGAAACCCTAACCCTAATTTGAAACCCTACGGCTAAACCCTAACCCCGGTTTGAAACCATACTTCAAAACCCTAACCCTAGTTAAAAACCCTACCTCTTAACCCTAAAACTATTTTGAAACCCTACATCTTAACCCTAACCCTAGTTTGAAACCCTAACCCTAATTTGAAACCCTACTGCAAAACCCTAACCCTAGTTTGAAACCCTACTTCAAAACCCTAACCCTAGTTTGAAACCCTAACCCTAGTTTGAAACCCTAACCCTAATTTGAAACCCTACTACAAAACCCTAACCCTAGTTTGAAACCCCACCACTTAACCCGAACCCTAGTTTGAAACCCTAACCCTAATTTGAAACCCTACGGCTAAACCCTAACCCCGGTTTGAAACCATACTTCAAAACCCTAACCCTAGTTTGAAAACCTACCTCTTAACCCTAAAACTATTTTGAAACCCTACATCTTAACCCTAACCCTAGTTTGAAACCCTAACCCTAATTTGAAACCCTACTGCAAAACCCTAACCCTAGTTTGAAACCCTACTTCAAAACCCTAACCCTAGTTTGAAACCCTAACCCTAGTTTGAAACCCTAACCCTAATTTGTAACCCTACTGCAAAACCCTAACCCTAGTTTGAAACCCCACCACTTAACCCGAACCCTAGTTTGAAACCCTAACCCTAATTTGAAACCCTACGGCTAAACCCTAACCCCGGTTTGAAACCATACTTCAAAACCCTAACCCTAGTTAAAAACCCTACCTCTTAACCCTAAAACTATTTTGAAACCCTACATCTTAACCCTAACCCTAGTTTGAAACCCTAACCCTAATTTGAAACCCTACTGCAAAACCCTAACCCTAGTTTGAAACCCTACTTCAAAACCCTAACCCTAGTTTGAAACCCTAACCCTAGTTTGAAACCCTAACCCTAATTTGAAACCCTACTACAAAACCCTAACCCTAGTTTGAAACCCCACCACTTAACCCGAACCCTAGTTTGAAACCCTAACCCTAATTTGAAACCCTACGGCTAAACCCTAACCCCGGTTTGAAACCATACTTCAAAACCCTAACCCTAGTTTGAAAACCTACCTCTTAACCCTAAAACTATTTTGAAACCCTACATCTTAACCCTAACCCTAGTTTGAAACCCTAACCCTAATTTGAAACCCTACTGCAAAACCCTAACCCTAGTTTGAAACCCTACTTCAAAACCCTAACCCTAGTTTGAAACCCTAACCCTAGTTTGAAACCCTAACCCTAATTTGTAACCCTACTGCAAAACCCTAACCCTAGTTTGAAACCCCACCACTTAACCCGAACCCTAGTTTGAAACCCTAACCCTAATTTGAAACCCTACGGCTAAACCCTAACCCCGGTTTGAAACCATACTTCAAAACCCTAACCCTAGTTAAAAACCCTACCTCTTAACCCTAAAACTATTTTGAAACCCTACATCTTAACCCTAACCCTAGTTTGAAACCCTAACCCTAATTTGAAACCCTACTGCAAAACCCTAACCCTAGTTTGAAACCCTACTTCAAAACCCTAACCCTAGTTTGAAACGCCACCTCTTAACCGGAACCCTAGTTTGAAACCCTAACCCTAATTTGACCCTAACTTCTAAGGCCTAACCTTATTTTGAAGCCCTACCTCTTAACCCTAACCCTAATTTTAAACCCTTTTTTCACAAAAAATGCCTTACATGGTCATTTCTTTTTTCCACAAAAAACGCCTTACTATATTTTACTTACGCTTACTATAAACCCTTAAGGCCTAGATAGACCAATCCGATGTTGGCGAACTGTGACCGATGCTTAGTTTTAAAATTCATGAATAGTAACATTTTAAATTCTTAAAAAAGAAAAAATACAAGCATATGAATTTTTCCAGACCTTTTATTTCTGGATCTGTACACAAGGTATTAAAGTACAACAGAAAATACAAAAAAACGTTTAACAAAATGAGTAAGAAGAGAGCAAACAAATGACAAAAAACAAACAAACAAAAACACTTCTATGTACAATTATTATAAACAATAAAGATAACGTCTGTTCTGGAACATTTCTCATAATGATGCCTTTTTGATTGTCTAGAATTCTGGATATAGTTTTTCTGTAGGGGTTTTATTCACAAAGGTATTCTTGTTTTTTAATTATTTTTTAAATGTAAAATGACTAAAAACATAAAATAAAATTTGCTTCGTTCCGGCTTGCGCGCACACGCACACACACACTCGTACATCAATAAAATATCACATTTTTCCAGAGTTCACAGGGTGGTGGAAAAACAAAAACAACCACTTCTAAAATGGCCTTTTACATTCTGACAAGTGTTTGTACAAACCACAGAGTGAAATAATAAATAGCACTGCACCGCTACCCACCACCTACTGCATTTTTTTTTTTAAACAAAAAAAACAATACAAGAAACAAAAGTACAAAATGTCATCTCCCAAAGAGCAGCAGACATCCCTTTACCATCGAGACAAATACAGGAAGATTTCTTTTCTCCTCTCTTTTATGTTAACGCTAATGACAAGAATAATCAGAGGTGGCATTTTACAGTCTGGAGAAAGGGGCACAGAGAGAGGGGGGGGGGGCATGCGGGGATAAAGCTTGCCAGAGCATCTTCGCTTAACTTTTGGAGGGAAGAAACATAATACAGTGGAATCAATGAAGGTCAACGCCCTAAACGAAATTGTATTTGGAGAAAATTGTACGACTTTAACTCAATGAGCATCTCGGGCTCTTGGCTTTTTCTTGTGATGCCACATTTGTAAGAATAGCCAAAGGGGGTCGAGGAAAAAAGCACCCAAAAAAAAAAACGGTGTTTTTTCAGAATGCCAACAGTTTGACTCAAACCATTTCAGGTGGTTTCAAAACATTCAGGAATTGTGTTCCACGTTGGAGGCTCCACTGTATAAAGGGAGAAAAAGAAAAAGCCAAACAATCGCAAGTCAACCAGTATAATGCAAAAAAAAACCCCTCAAAATTCTGTACATATCTACAATGTATGGCCATTTAAAAACAATAAGCTTTGTATGCACACAAATTGACAGTTAGAGGTCAGGTAATTAAACTTTAAAGGCTACTTGCTAAATTCTTATTTACATTAATGATGCCATGGAAAGCATGAATGAGTTGCCCCAAGTGCGCGCATAACTGCCAACACACACGCACAGAGTGTCATGTACAGCCCCTGAAATGAACCTTTCGCGTGGCACAATGCATAGATACGTGAAGACCCTCGTGCTAAAACATGGTGGCTCCAAAATCACTTTCTGCTCCACATTCAACACACACACGCACGCAACACAAACACACAGAGCAGTGCAAGCATCAAACTTAATACTGAAATTCTTGGAAAACACTACCAAAAAAAAAAAAAAAAAAAAAAAAAAATTCACATGTGACCTAAAACATACAAAACTCTTAAAAGTGTCAGTGTGATGCTAATTCTACCAAGTGTTTAAAAAAAAAAAAAAAACGATGCGCAATGCCATTTTCAACATGACGTCATTTCTGGCTTTACGCTAACATTGCAAAGAACCCCCCTCCCCCCACCCCAAACAAAACAAAACATCAACTATGACATACTGTTTAAACAATATTGTTTTTGATGCTAACATTGCTAAACATGAGCTACGGCTACCTGGGTGAACAAAAGTGGCGGGAAGATTGTGTTCCGGCCAGAATCGAACAAATTGAAACGTCAAAAATAGTGGTTAAAATGCAGTTTTGGTTCATTGTTGTCGTGCAGTCGGAAAACAAATTAGAATACTAAATAGCAGGATTATTGTACAACGCAAACTATGAGCGAAGGTCTTTCAAATCCA
Source organism: Filicampus tigris (assembly GCF_054856515.1). Lineage (NCBI taxonomy): Eukaryota > Metazoa > Chordata > Actinopteri > Syngnathiformes > Syngnathidae > Filicampus > Filicampus tigris. Next base: position 6,187,709 of record NC_141221.1, read on the forward strand.
ATCCGAATTTTGCTCCATGACAAACTATGCAGGCCAATTAGAATATTTACAAAACATCAAAACTCACGTAATTTTATGTTAACATGTTTTTAAACAGTGAGCCAATCAGCACATTCAAATGACATGCTGTTTATGCCAAGATTGTGATTAACCACCAAGGTTCTTCAGGGAATCAAAATTTCGAGAAATTGTGGCCAAAACGAAGTACAAATGATGAAAATGGGAAAAACAATTAAGGACAACTGGATTTTAAGCTTTGCAAGTGCACCAGTTAAACCTCTGCTAACTTTGCTAACCCCTGTGATGAGGACATTTACACAGATGAAAACAAAGAACTACAACTGGATTTTAGAGAAGTGCTCCAGTTAGCCAATTAGAACATTCTTGATGAATGGTAGCCAAAATAATGACTGACTGTTGGATATTAAACAACCAGGTTAAACGCACAACATTATGACCAAGGCAGATCATTTCTGCGCTTCTTTAAGTGTCAGTCAGTCTTTTGGGACTTAAGCGTGCTAGTTGTACAATTATTATTATTATTATTTTTGTCATTTGCGGATTACATAGTGCACAGGTCTTGCGTCATAATTGTGCGGCACCCCCCAAAAGCAAATTAGTTGAAGTCTTCATGTTTCTCGCCAAATGGATTGGTTCCTTTCATTTTGTCAGGAAATCCATCCTATTTTTTTTTTCTTTTTCAAAAGATATAGTTTTTTTTTTTTGGCCAACCAAATCCCTTTATAAACATTTGGTTGTTACTGTTTTCCATGACTTCTCATTTCAATTTTGTTGTTGAAAAACAAAATAAAACGCAGGGCCAATTGCCATGATATAGTGCCACTTGTCATAACGGGTACAGACAAATCAGAACAGGTAAAAAAAAAAGCTAGCAACATGTCTTCTGCTACGTACCAGTAAACCGAACACTGATTAAAAAAAAAAAAGAAAAAAAAAAGTACCACTTTAAATAAGCACCTTCTAAATAAGATGATTTTGGCAGCGGAAAAGAATGGCAGGGTGCTGTTGACCACACTGTACATGGACGTTACCATGGCGACAAAAAAAAATGGCTATTATAAACTCTTGAGAGAAATCAAGATTTTAGTTCTATATGAGAGACATCACTGATGTCATAGTACACAAAAAATAATGAAAACAAAAGTATATTTCTGTACATATATATATAGCGATATATATAACATGAGGTCAGTCTTTTATGTACACACCCAAAAAAGGGGGAAGGAAGGAAGAGGATGAGGAAGATCAGTCGGACTGAAGAGCCGCGGCGTGCTGCGCATGGTGGCGCGCGTGCCCGCCCAAAAAGCCGTTGGGCTCGCCGAAGTCCGTGACCGACACAGCCATTTTGGCGCCGGATATCCGGTGGTGGTGCGGCGCGGTCCGGCGCGCTTCAAAGTCCACGGCCAGGTTGCCCACCGAGACGTCGCCTATGAACGAGTCCGGCAGCGCCATCTTCAGTCTCTTGGAGGGCCGCTCGCATTCCTTGGCGACGCACACTCCGCTCAGCTGGCCCAGCTCCGAGTGGTAGAAACCGGCATCCAGCATGTTGAGGCAGTCAGCGTCGGCACCGCTCGCCGGGAAGCCCAGCGACTCGTCGTGGTTGAGGGAGCTGCGGTGGAGGCTCTCCAGTGGGGGGAAGCTGTACGAGTCCAAGCACGTCACCTCGGCCGGGCTGCACACCGTCGCCACGCTGTTGCTCAGAGCTGCAAAGAAAAGAAACAGATGATTTCAATTCAAAGAGAATTGAAAATTTACACACACACACAAAAAAAAAAAACCCACTTATAAATCTGTTTATAATAATAAAAAAATACATAAAATACACACACGGGAAGTCCTCAATTTACAAACGAGTTCCGTTCCTACACTGGCAATGTAATACGAATTTCCACGTATGCCTGATTTCACAGTTAACGTCGAAATTGACGTGAAAATACTTTGTGTAAAAAAAACGAAAATACATAATAAAAATAAATAAGTAAAAAATAGTAAAAGTTTAAGATGCTGTACTTAAAATGACTGCTGAGAGGTAGATGGAGAAGGTGAGGAGGGCAAAAAAGGCAAAGATACTGCCGGCGCGCAAACAGACACGATCGAGACACTCTGCGCATTAGGGGTGTAACGGTACACGTGGGTGTATTAGTACGTTTCGGTATGGCATGTTCGGTTCGGTCGACTTATTAGCGCGAGCTTACGCACGGGAGCTATTGACAGTTGCATGCGGGGGAGGAGAGTGGCGGCACAAAAGTAAGAGCCAGAAAAGAGCCAGAGCTCGAATGTCCCCCCTTACACTGCGGTTTCCTGTTTGGGAACATTCTGGCTGTCCCGTTAACATCGCCGATGGGGAAAAGTACGTGGTTAAGCCCCAAAATTGTGTGCCGACATTGCTACATGAGATGGGCGGCAGGTAGCACGTCTAACATGCACGGCATCATCCGACTGAATATTTCTTAGACGAGGGAGCAAAAACGTCAAACTTAAATAGCGAGATTTATCATATTGTAGCGTCTTCCAGGAAGACGCCGTCAGGCGTAGTTTAATTATCACGTCTTTATTAATCCAAGTACAACTGCTCGCGCTCTTCTTTCTCCGCTGCTCCACTCGCTTGCCGTACGATGCATTCATGAACGTCGGAAACATCACTACTCAGCAACACACAAATCCGACCACAACACTGATAGCCCAATTCGTTACAATATGCTGTTGAACATTCAAAGATTTCAATGCCTAAAAAGTGTATACAATTTCATAAAGACCTTTTAAAGTTACTGTATTTTTTTCATTATAAAAATAGTTTTAATATAGTTAGTAATAATTGTAACTGTTATTGTATGTGTCATAGGCTGTTGCTGCTGAGCGTTTAAAGATTTCAGTGTTTTAATTTACAAAATTAAGAGATCTTTATCGTTGTGTATTTTTATTCTGGTGTAATTTCTTAGAATATCACCCGAATGGTTCGCTTTAATTTATTTTATTTTATTTTTTTTTTAAAAAAAGGACATTACTTGTCATCTTTTCAAAATAAACATTTCTTTTTTTTTTTTTTAAATCTGTTTTTTTGTACTGAAAATATACCAAACCTTAAAAAAAAAACTAACCGAAACATGATTTAGCGTACCGTTACACCCCTACTGCGAATGGTCAACCGCAAGGAATGCTGGTCTTTGTAGTACATGAAGTGCTTAGTCTGTGACTTTTCTTGTCAAAGGCCTTTTTGGTTCCCCACACTCTGGCCTCCGCTTCCACAAGTAGAACCAACTCTTGTCAAACACTCAGGTCGTCATGGTGACGTAACATTGGATCTGTTGTGATTTTTTTTTTTTTTTTTGAATGAATGAATTTTTGAATGGAAAAGAAAACATTTTAAGCAACCAAATTTTGGGAACGTGGAACAGCAAAAAAAAAAAAAAGTAAGAAACGATCAAATATTACAGGATTCTTAATGTGAATGTTCGGTGGACTGGATAAAAGAACGGGGCGGACCATCTATAAACGTGAGCTGACCCAATCAAATGTGTTTTGTTTGCATTACTTACTAATTTCAATTGTCTAATTGGGTACAAAGAGATGCAGTGTGTACCTGTGAGGTCACTGGCAGTGATGGAGTTGAGCAGGCTGAGCTGTTGATCGGTTGTGCTTTCCATCCTTCCTCCTCCTCCTCCTCCACCTCCGCCGCCGCCGCCACCCGAGCACACGGACGACGAGCTGTCCACGGCCAAACCCTCCGCTTCGTCAACGAGCCGGTCCATCAGGTCTCTGGGTACCAAAACGTGAGGTTTTTGTTTCATATGAGCATTGACATTTTTGTCGGAGCATAACTGCGCCGTGGACGTCTACTTACGTGACACCGGGATAGCTGCTGTACTTTTTCTTCCCAAAGCGATTCTGCTGCACAAAGAAGTCGAAACGCTCCGACTTCTTCCACATGTAGTAAAATGCTACGCATTCCGCTACCGTTCGTGTTGTCACCTGAGGTGGTAAGAAAGCCATAAAACAAACCGGTTATGCACCAAATCAGCTTTTTTCTGTCACCACCGCAGCAAGACTCACTTTGTGTTTCTGAATGAGGTGGAAGTTCTTGTCATACATCTGCAGAGCATGTTCAAAGTTCTTGCACTCCTCTTCAGACCATGGGGGCGATTTTTCTGGAAGCATCATCAAAACGACAGCTTCATATCAACGTCAATGTTAAAGATGCTTTAGTTTTGTTTAAAAAAAAAAAATCTAGTTAATTAAGATGAACTAAATCTGGCAAACTAGGTCTGAGAATTTTTAATGTATTATTTCAGCATGGATATCTGCTTAATTGTTTCCATTTATACTTGCCAAAATTCAACATCTTAACTTCCCAGGGAAACATTGCACCTATAGCTATAGCCTGTTATAACCTATCTATCATATACTATATTTACACAATTAAAGCCTTCATATTACAGCCATATATATAACCTGTTCATTGCCTACATAGCCATAATTTATATTCATGTGTATAGTCCTCAAACTGTGTATATCTGTCACATATCTATATATTGCTGAAGCACTTCTAGATGGATGCAAATTGCAACGAAAGTTGAATTCTATTCTTTATTCATTGGCAACTTAACAGACATTTTCCACCCCTTTGCAATTACTTCAATTCATGTAAAGGCATTTAAGTTTTTTGTCATGCACGACCTGTTGACTTGTCTTACCTTTCGAGGATTTTAGTTGGCTACAGTATTGCTCAAGCGCCTCATGGGTGTTGTAGTTACACTTGACGAGCTCAAGCAAAGCCTGTGTGATGAGAGTTAAGTGGTTGAGAAAAAGCCTATGTCATGATTTGGACTGGAGTGGTGATCACATGGCTAAATAATGTTAAATGGGGAGTAAGTACAGCAGTGGTATCGATGGAAAAAGCCATATTCCCTCACATACTGGACACTCGGAGTAATCCAGTTTTGAAAAATAGATGCCCTCCTCTTGCCTTGTAGAATATGTACCTTAGCCCACATTTCAGTAGGGTTGAGCACCGTGAATCGGGAACCGAGTGGAACCGGGACTAGCACTTCGGTTCTCGTACCACAAAGGTGTTATAAATGTTAAGCGCCGCTTAGGAAATAACACTTCTTCCAGAGAGCTTGTGTCACGTGCTCAAAACGAAGGTAATAATTGGACAAAGAGGAGATTGCTTATCCTCAAGTGTCCATATGGTTCGTCATACGAACTGAATTTGTGCATTGAAAATTTGAATTTTCACTTGTGAAACTGAATAAAAAGTCAAGCGAACAGAATCTGTGAGAAAAGATTTGAATTTGCAAAACTGAATGTGGGGAAAATATACAGAATTGATTTTTTAGTGAGGAATTTAAATTCTATAATTCAAATTAAGTTGTATTAAAGTAACGATTCTACTTAAACATTGCAAATTTAATTTATGTAATTCAAATTCAATTTTTCAATTAAAGTTTAGCTATTCAAATCTACATCATTCAGATTCAGTTTCTAGTGGCACAAATTTCAGCCCATATATAACCTCCTTAAAATGATGTATACAGCTAACAACCTGCAAAACAGATTTAAAAAGAAAGAGTGTACAATTTAAGAGGAACTGATTTTTTTTTTCTAAAACAGAATATAGAACAAAACAAAAGAAAAGATGCATTTCAACCCAAGGCGTCAGTTTGTGGAATTTGACAAAAATTAAAACGCCTCAGTCCATTTGCATTTTCAAGAAATAAGTAAAAGCGAAAATTCCCCCCCAAAAAAATGATATTGCTACATAAGACATTGACATTTAATTGTTTTGTAAAATCGTTGTTTGTAAGTGTACCTAAATAAATAACTGAAAAATTAAATTTCACATTACGTGTATTGTTAGACAATGTCTAACCACAGTCAGCGTTCCAATCAACAAGATGTGAACGCTCCACAGTGTTGTGTGCATCCACGTTGACACTCTTTGTTCTAACCTATCTGCTTCGGGTGTTGCGATTTCTCCATCCATTTTGTGTGAAAAGACAAATCTAACTACTCCCCTACTTCCCGTAACATTGTGTAATATTGTTCCTAAAATGTGCATATGCCTTTTTTTTTTCTGTCAAGGTCAATTCACACTGTGCATATGAAGAAGTAAACTGACTTGTTCATTGTCTCGAACATGTAGTTTGTCGTGCGTCGCCTTCTCGTCCGTTGTCCGTGACACCACGTCGGTCAGGAAGCTCCTGACCTTGCTCTCTGACAGTGTGCCGGGGCTCCACATTAACTCATCTTCATCATCATACACTGCAAAACAAAAGAGTAGCTAGCACTGACCAACAGCAATATTGCAAAGTAGGGTGAGTTCACTGACAACAAGAAATGTAGTTACCTTTCTCATCTTCTGTGTAGTGGCAGATGGTGAAAGGAACCTCCGCTTGGTACTCAGTGCCCACCATTATTTCCTTTTTATCCAATTAAAAACACAAATTGAACATTTAATTACTGAAGATAAATGTTTTGATGTTTCAAAACGTAATCTATTATGTACCTTTCTGGAGTCTTCTGGACTTGGACCATCATCATCACACTCAGAATCTTTATCCCCATCGGAGACTGCGTTGGCTGAAGGGATAAATACATTAATTCCACTGTTGCATTTTTTTTTTATATTGCATTTGAAAAGCATTGTTTGGATATATTTGCATTTCACTGGATACAGTGCAACCTCAAAAGTCCAATATCAAAATCATTTTACCATTGGGGCCACACAGTTGGGTAGTGCTTAGCATGTCTGGCTCACAGTTGCGGTTGGAGGTTAAAATGTCACCTCTGTTCCCACTGTATGAAGTTTGCATGTTCACCCCTTGCTTGCGTGTGGGCTCCAAAAACATGAATGATAGCTTCATGGAAGAATGAATTCTCCAGAGGTGTGAATGCATTTCATTGTGTCTGTCCTGTGAATGGATCGGCTCGGACAGTGGTATAGAATATGGATGGATGGGTTTTCCCAAAGTAAATAACTTAATGTTTAATTAATTGTGCCTCGTTAAAGAGTTCAAAAATATCTGATTATAAATGACAATAAAAATAACTAATAAATAAATACGACAAATAAATATCTATATTATTTATTGTATTATTTAGAATGACTTTAATTATACAATGACATTGTTTTAAATAAACATCTTGTAAAAAAAAAAAAAAGTATTTCTTAAAAATATAAATTAAACTTGAAATATAGCTAATAATAAAACATTAAAGATGAGGACGGATAGATTTGTGTATGTTGCTTACATCGAAGTGTTCTGGGGAAGAAATCGGTGGCCTCGTGGGAGGTGACCGAAGGGGTGAGGTCATCCGCTGACGACTGGGTCTCCTCCTCGTAGTCGCCAGACAACAAGTCTTTAGCAATTTCCTCCTAGGAAGAAATGAGTCAGGCTGACCAACGATCTTGTCGGAAATAGTTTACGGAGAGGCGGGTGATGCTCACCTTGTCCAAAGTCATGTCGGGCAGTTCGTCTGTGAGGTCTCCAGAGGAGCTGTCTATACTGGAACCAGCCGAGGCCTCGTAGCGATAAATTGCCAGCAGTTCCTCCAGAGGCATGTTACCCTCCTGTTGAAGAGGATGGAGGGAAATTTTTAATAGTCTGCATTGGGGCTGTGCAATATGGCCAAAATGTCATTTCTCTATATTTTTGCCAGATATTTCGCAGTGAAAACTAAGCATTTTTTTAAAGGAAAAAATAAATATCAATCCAAAAGGATGTGGAAAGTTTATTAAGTTAACTACTCACTAGGGCTGCACAATATATTGAAAAAAATATCTGTATTGCGATATTGACTCATGCACCCATACAATATGTATACCGCAAAGATATGCAATAATTTTCTGCTTTTATCTGAATTTGACTCGTCAGATGCAAACTGAAATGTGCATTGCCATCTAATAGTTGAACATTGTGAAGGATGAATGGTTAACTTTTTTTTTTTTCACGCCACACAACACATCATCCGTATTTGGAACTGTTTATCTTTACTAGGGTCATGCATGGAAAAATAGGTACGGAACAACAAACACTTCTTTTGTATCATAATTTTATCATCAAAGCACCATTGCAGTAAATGTATTGCTCACTGTTAAAATTGATAGCTGTCAAGTTCTAATAAATTTTTTTTTTTTTTTTAAAAACCCTACAATTTCCACATCCTTTTGGATTGATATGTTGTGTTTTTCAAAAAAAAAACAACCTTTAGTTTACACTGAACCCATAGTAATATTGTAGTATCATTAGAGATATCTGGCAAAAATACAGATATGAAATTGTGTCCATATCGCACAGCCCTAATATTGATCCTAAAATTTTGCAGCACAAATGTTAACAAATCCAAGAAATGGATGTTCAATATGTGAGGACTGAGTTATGCGGCATACATCAAAACGTTATTCCATTTCTTGCCAAGTGCGCAAATGCTCCCTTTCAGCCATCGCCGGCCACTGACTACCTGGAAGCATGCTGTTAAGTGTGCAGCTTTACCATTGTTGCAATATACTTCACATATTGTGTTTGCGTAGCTTAGCGGCGGGCGGCTGCACATGTGGGTAAGTCAGCCTCCAAAATGAGGAAAATAGAAATAATTCACAGACGTGATTAGCGATTTATAAAGTTTACCTTCTCCAAATCTGCAATCTCAGAGCTGATATTGCCTCCACCTTCCAGAGATTCTTCCTCCTCTAGGGTCCTCTCGTCATCGTACTCGTGAACTAGCATCTCTGCAGTCGGGTCAAAGTCATGATCTTCTGATGACAAAGAGCCAACTGTGTTAGAAAGAAAGAGAAAGACAAAAAAAAAAAATATTAGCAATATATTTTTTACTGCTTCAACGGAGGGGGGTGACTCAACTAGGTCTGAATACGTTCCATACCCACTGTGTGTGTGTGTGTGTGTGTGTGTGTGTGTGTGTGTGTGTGTGTATATATATATGTATATATATATATATATATATATATATATATATATATATATATATATATATATATATATATATATATATATATATATATATTGTGCACCCCTACTTTGTACAACCCACTGTCAACAAATCAGCACCTAATCTATAATTTTTTCACAAGATGCGTTAATACAGAAAGAGAGCTCTTCGACTATTCCTCTTTGCATAATACGACTATTCCTCTTTGCATAATCTCTCCAAGTCATTGAGCGACCTGGATCCTCCCCTCTGCACTCTCCTCTTTAGCTCACTCCACAGGCATTCAATGGGGTTGAGGGCTGGAGACAGATATCACCACGGGATAAGCTTGAGTCTACGATTTTCAATATGCAAGGACATTTTTCCCATTCAAACAATCATTTATTTTTTGGTACATAAGAAAATGTTTACATGTAAAAACATAATTTGAAACATTTGAAACATAATTATGTAAGTTTCTTTTGGACTAAAAATTTATAAAATTAGTTTTTTTTTTTTTGTTTTTTTTTAAAAGGTGCAAATGTAAAAACTCAAGTATGATTTTCTTGTGTAAACAAACAGTGTGTTGGATATAAATGTATATTAATAATTGTTTTTTACGATTATGCCAATTTTGTTATCGTGGAGTGTAATAATCGTAATTGAATTTCGATTAATTGCAGAGCCCTACTCGACGGCAAGTCGCGCAGTAGATTTTGCCTTACTTGAACCATTTTTAAAATGTATCAAATGAGAAACGCTTCCAGTAGTGCTGCTATATAGAATTATCAAATGTAAGAGAAGCAAAGTAGCCTACATATTTTTTCAAATGTAGATGTCAATCTGAATTAGACGAAAAATCGTCCCAATTAAACGCAATAAACGAGGGATTACTGTATACTTCTAATCTTCTAGGCCACTCCTCCCGGACCGACGTACGGGGACGCCATTAAAAATTTCCTGTTGAGTTAGATTAATATTCAATCCCGTTTTACTACTTCTACTGTCTTTTTTTTCTCTAAATGAAAGTGTGTATATCTGTGTGTGTGCCACACTGGCCCTAAGAGGTTCTTTATTTAATAGTAATATAATAGTTAACTCTTGCTAGTTGAATAAATAGTCAGATTTGAAATCAACGAATAATTATGTTTTTTAATCTTGCTTTCAATATCAATCAAAATACACGACACAATGGCTACGTTTTCATTAGTCATTGGGAGCGGGGCGGCGAGGTTGAGAGCAGGCATAGATGGCAACAATGTAATTTCAGCAAGCCACACAAGGTGTGCATAGTTTTCGGTCAGTTTTCCACCTCAAGAGCCCATTGAGACGAATACGCACAAGGTTATGATTATTAAAAAGAAAAAAAGGCACATGGTGGCAGTCCGGGTGACCTGTCATGCAAGCCACTATATCTGTCTGATATGTGCCTCCCATAAAATAAAAGGGTTGACTTCGATTTACGTGCGTCTTATGTTTTGAGGGCATGACAGCTTGAGTGCTATTTGACCAAACAAAACGCATCCTCCCTCCGGTTAAAATGGTTAGAAAAAGGCAGCGTCCTGCAAAGTCTCAAAGCGTTCACAACATCTGTAAGTGGCCTGGTGTTGTGTCGTTCGAAAACACAAATGAAACTGAAGAGACGAAATGTTTCTCCTCATTTAACTGATGAGATGCCACCAATGCTTGTCCCTGCTGACCCAATTTTTAAATTGGTGGATGTTACATCATATAAACACTTTAGCATGTGTGACGTTACTGACTGGATGTTACTGACTGGACAGCGGAGGCTTTTTATTTATTTTATATATGTACTGTATTTTATCTTTGTAGATGATCGGTTCAGCGTTTAAGAAGTGCAGTCCACAGTGTACAGAATCTGGGGACAGAATTTGAATGACCATGTAGCAGAACGGCTACCACAACCTCTTCATCGAACGTGACAAAAATAATCATGAAAAGTATGGCGTGATCGACTTATCCTAAGTAAGGGTTTAAATTGACCTATTGAGACCAAACATGGCATACAGTTGAGATTTCGCACTTTAAACCAGGCCTGAGCGACGGTGAATTAACATTACATGCGGTATCTCCGGTTTTTTTTGTGGAGGGGGGGGGGGGGGGGTTATTTATTTTTTTAATATTTTTATTAAATTCTCTTGAAAACTTCTTGGGCGACCGTCTGTTTACTTGGGCGGCCCGCATAAGTATTAACATGGTGTGGGAAATACAGCCTATTGTCATCTGTATTTTAGTTTGTGTGATTTCTAATTGATTTACAGATTTGTCAACATCACATTTGTGTGATCGAATTCTATTTTATTTTATTTTTTCAAACAGTTTCCCCACTATGACTTTTCAAAGAGTAACTCCGTTCACCCAGTTAACAGCTATATACGACAACTCATGGAACAACACGCCAGTGCACGTTTTGCATTGTAAACAATTGTTCAGTAGGCTAACCACGATGCTTACTGGATACGCTGACACAATACACATTCCCTTTGGCCAAAAATGATAGTTTTAAAGTTGTTTAAATTACCTGTGTGAAGCAAATAAAGAATTTTTGTTTTTCCTTGCCCTTCCGGGAGTTAAGATCAGGGGCTATCGCTAATATTTGTCAACTGTGGGCATGTGAAGCCCTTTGAGACTTTGTGATTAAGGGATTTATAAACCTAAATTTGACTTGATGCATATGCAACTCACTTAATATGATGACCTCACTTCATAACGCTCTAACTGTCTTAGATATATAAATGCCTCCAAAGTCCCACGCCCATCAATACAATAAAAGACTGCTGTACAATCTCAGCATCCCACTTCACTTCATCCTGCCATGCAGGAGTTATTACTCAAGTTTTTTTTACTAAAAATAATTTTGAAAAGTTACAACTATAGTGGTAAGTTGAAAGTATGTAGTTGTAATTTTATTCTATTGGATGTTTTGCAATAGCTACAGCAGCTACATTATTACTAAAAATCAAGTTCTGCTCATTTGTTCATGAATAAATGTTTTATTTAAATCACGTTTACTTTTTCCCCTCTGCTTTCTCTCCTACACTGGCAAACATGGTTCTGAATACTTGTGTTGATGCTCAGTAAACAGTACACAAATTTACTTAAAATGTTACAACCTGCCAAGGGAGGGACTACAGATAGCAGATACCTCATGAACAACATCCCTCTCCCAGGGGGCTAATGGGTGGCTTGAGCGACTGAGAACATCAAATAAAATGCTGCAGAGGCTTTACTGAGGCGCCGCAGATTTCTGATGTATAGCACTCCTAGCCCGAGTGCAGTGCCATGCCTGTAAAATCCATCATATTTACATGTAAGCACTGTTCTCTTCAAAATAAAATACATATTTAAAAAAATATATACAAACTATACAGTAACATACAGTAAATAAGTTGTATTTGTGATCAGATCGGTGATTGGTTATGGTATTTTAACTCACACATTGGCCGCAAAAATCCTGACTGTGTAAATCCTAATGAACTGGCTTGGCTGTTTATGAAAATGATTTAGAAAGAAATATTTCATCTGGAAAATTAATTTCGTAATATATATAAAAATAATTGGACATAAGACTTGTCTCAAAACTAGTTGTCTCTAAATAAATGTTTCCTTGAAAGTATATGACGGTAAACAAAACATGTTTTCCTCAAAAACATACAGCTTTGTTCTCATACTGGCGACTTCAATCTCACCCAATTCTTTCTCATGAAACTACACAAGTCTTTTCACATAGTACGATTACTTTTGTAATGTACAAGTTTTTCTTTAAAGCCTACAACCTTTGTAATTTAATGCCATTTTTTTGGCCTGCAAATAGACAACTTTCTCTTTTATGTAACATGCATATATAATCTTGAAAAGACAACTTTAATATCGTGACTATGGATTTTTTTAATCCATAACATTTTTTTCCCCCCGCAAATATCCAACACATCTCTCACAATTTTAACCTTGGAATTACACACTTTATTTTTGAAACGATACTAATTTGCAGAAAAATACCCATCTCTTTTCTCATAATATTACAATTATGATCATGAAAATATACGAGTTCTCTCTCAAAAATATGCCACTGATTAGGACTTCAATATAATTGTGGACTTTTTACTCCTAGCAGAGGTCTGAAAAGCCTTCGTAAGTCACCAACATCACTTATAACCTTTTCGTATACGACACTTACCTGGACTTGAACTCCCAATGGAAGCCTGGGGAGGAGGAAAATCACATGATAAATTACAATTGAGTATAAAAAATACACAATAATAATGCTAATACAGGAAAACGTGTAATTAATTCCCAAAATGTGGTCAGAAATGAGCGAGGAAAAGCAGCATTTACCGTTACCTGGTCGACAGTGGGCGCCTAATACGACAGGAGACGTATATGGATACGACATATCGACAAATTCAGTCACAAGATTCTTCAATAAATGGCAACCGAGAGACACGAAAACTTTAAAACAAAAAAATAACAGGGAGACGTTTTGAGAGACGAAGTGACTTTCGTAAGCGACGCTAGTAAACCGGCGAGCTAACACTGCACTGATGATAAACCCTCAAACGTCGACGCATGTAAACATGAACATTTCGTTTGGCGCGGTGTAACATTTGACGGCTTTTGAGTTACCGGTGACGACAACGCGGTGGCGAATAAACGACTTAAGATGACGGTATTTTTTCCACTCACCCCCCTAAAAAACACATCTAATACGATTTCCACCCCCAAGCAAATGTTAAAATTTACGTATCAATTTACACCACCGCTATACCCAAGCAGCTGAGAGCGAAGGAGCAGCGGCCTTGTAGTGAAGGATCCCTCCAGACATTCGGGCACATCTCCGGTTAAATAATAAACATTATTTTTGACGTGAGTCACGCTATACGGCCGGCAAAAAACACCATCTCTCCAATCGCTAGCAAAACAGTGAGAAAACACGACGTGAAATGATAAAAATATTGATTTGAGAGCAATCGCTTCTCCCCTGTTTTCCCTCTTACCTCCGCCATATTGGTACCTTTAGCTAATGAGCCAGTCCTAGCGCAGTACCCGGATGACGGCTCTCGGCCAATCAGAGAACGCGCCGAACGCCTAGGTCGTGACGCCATTCAAACCACCGCAGATTAACGGGAATCCTTTGCGAAATCGTAGATTTACATTAAAATATGTATTATTATTTGTTTAAAAAATGAACAACGAATCTTGGCGTAAAATACGGTTTAAATTAACACCACTGCGAATTCTCGGATAATGCTCCACACGACGAGACTATATGCAACTGGGTCTGTGGCAAGGTATCAACTGGAAATCTACGTCAACCATTTGCACATGGACGTTGCGATTATTACGAAAATGTGTCAAATGCCGACACACGTCGATCATAACATTAGGTACACTTTCACATGCTAATGAGACGCAGTACAAGAGAGGTTTTAAAAATTCCATTTGACATTCTGTTGACCAAAACGAAAAATGCATATTACGTTTATGGTAACCTACTGTATATTACCATATGGTTAGCACGTCCGCCTAACAGTTCAGAGGTCGTGGGTTCGATCCCAGCCCCGGCCTCCCTGTGTGGAGTTTGCATGTTCTCTCCGTGCCTGCGTGGGTTTTCTCCGGGTACTCTGGTTTCCTCCCACATTCCAGTCCCCCGCCTACTGCCCGAAGACAGCTGGGATAGGCTCCAGCACGCCCTGTGACCCTTGTGAGGATAAGCGGTATCGATAATGGATGGATGGATGGATCTATATCTGGATGGATTATATATATATATATATATATATATATATATATATATATATATATGTGTGTGTGCGTATGTGTGTGTGTGGGGGGGGGGGGGGGGCTGTGTGTGTGTACGTCCGTCAAAGGACGCTGGTCAGAGGGCGCTAGATCGCCGCCTCACCACTGACTATGGTCACCACACTACTTGACTTTAAGTTTGCTGAAATTGGTTGCAAGTCAATACTCATGCTGACTTGGGGTGGTGCTCATGTAATGTATGGCAGCTCACGGCCAGACCAGCTTTTAGTGCTAAGCACATCTCAAGCAAGGAGATCGTGGTCGCTTGGTTCGAGCCTTGGGCAGGGCAGAACTGGATGACCACCGTTAAATTCACTCAATACAGACAAGTGTAGACATCACTATTGCTTCTGATTGCTTTCTGTTCCAGCCTCACCCCCCAATAAATAGTCTAGGGTTATCATATTTTGCAGTTGAAGCCTAAAGGCCAACCTAGGCGTAAAGAACTTCAGCAGATTGGTTTGCTTTGCTGTGTGAAACTGAGCCAAGTGCTGGATACCCCCTTAGCACACGAGTGTGGAGACTGCGGACTCTACATTTAGACAGCTAGCCAATTAAGAAACTTATCAATACACACACACACCGGTGGAAGTTCTCACGTGTGAATACACATACATAGGCACACAAATTGAACTGTGTCCCTTTAATGTCGAGGCTGTGTTTATCCGAAAATTGATGCCCACCTGCACTGCGACGCCGAGCTGAATCTCTGGCTGGATAGAAATAGCGATCAACCCGCTACGGCCGGGGCTCCACGCTGCTTTCCTTATTTTACAAAAAACAAACCAAAGCAAACAAACAAACAAAAAAAATTGAAACTAAAATTAGTGGGAATTTTTCTTTTCAAATCCAAATAATTCCCCAAAATGCTAAAATGGAGGGTAAATGGAGTAAAAAAAAAAAAAAAAAAAAAAAAGGAAAACCCCCAAATATTTAAACATTATTGAAAAAAAAAAAGAAAAAAGCGAATATGTAAATTTGCGGATCTGCAATTATGCATCAATTGTAGCTTTAAATTGTAATATCACCACTAGATGGCAGACATGTCTTAGTTGTGCGCACTGGATCTTATACTGTCCTATAGTACAATTTGAGTGGGCCTGATAGTTGATTTTTGTGGAAAAAAATGCACAAAACGATTTCTTGCACTTAATATTGGATTCTTTTTCAGCAATTTTATGCCGTCCTTGACTGATCATTTTTTATGCAAGAGAGCCCTGGAGGGGCGGATCACAGTATGTGGTTATTTTGTTATTTATTTTTGGACATATATTGTGAAATGCATTATGAAAAACAAAATATCTTAGGGACATGTATTCTGTGAACATATGTACATATTTAAAATGGCATTTTTGTCATACATCTGGTTAGGAAGTGCATTGTGCTATGTGGCCCACGAGTAGCACTGATGAAAAATCGTAACCCCTACCAACATTTAACTTGCCCATCCCTGGTCTACACCCCCCTTTCAAAACACTGTTAAATTGTTCGCTTAAATTGTTCGTCAAGAGGGAGGGACAAGGGGGGGGGGGGGGGGAGAAGAATTTTAGGGCATTGTCAGAGCTATTTTGTATATTAAAGCAAAAACATCAATCACTTTTACAACAACCAAAGATGCATTCAGTCTCAGGACAACAAGTGCATGATTTTGTATTTTGTGTATGGATTCTTTTTTACCTTTAATGGGTGGGTACAGAATGTACTAAAATTCTTGAGTGATCCACGTTGGTGGTTAAGCCTGGTGCAGGGCCTTGCCACCTGGTGGCGCTGTGTGACAGCTTTCAAAGTTGTTCATGACTCAGCTGAAGCTTCACCCTCACATGTCCCCTGTGCTGCAAACGCCCCCCCCCCCCCCTTTGCCCCCTGCAGACCAGCTGCAACATGACTGAGACATCCCTCTCTTTGTTGTGTTCATGTTCAATGTGGTGAATCATGTAAATGGCCATGTTGACAAACACCCGATTGACTTCTACACAGGGTTTCTTTAACAGGGTCAGCAGCTGCCGGGCAAGGATTTGTTTGGAGGAAGCCATTTTGAGGTTTATCTTATAAATACAAATGTAAATGGTTGCAGTGCACTCTTCTTTTCCTTTCGGCTTTTCCCTTCGGGGGTCGCCACAGCGAATCAATTGCCTCCATCTAAACCCTGTCTTCTGCATCCTCTTCTCTCACACCAACTACCTTCATGTCCACCCTCATTACATCCATAAATCTCCTCCTTGGTCTTCCCCTAGGCCTCCTGCCTGACACCTTATCTCCAAAATCTCTAAAATGGTTGCAGTGCACTCTCAAGGGTAAAAAAATGGCAAGTTTATAACATTATTTTAATGACTACTTAAAGAGAAGTCAACCTAAACATATTTTTTTCAAGAATATGTTCTATGCAAGCCCACTAGTTAAAACAAGGCATTCTGATAAATATTGCTTTCGTGGAAAACGAGTTTTTTAAAAATTATTTATTTTTCATCTAACCTTTAACAACAATCATGTTTTTTTTTATCATAGAAGAATACAAAATGTACATAGAATTTAGTGCGCAATACAAAGTAAAGTTCCATGAAACAAAATAACAATAAAAAGAACACATAAAAAAAATGAAGAAAGAAAGAAATAAAAGAAATAAAAATTGCTATGGCTTTGCACATAACATGTAATTGTCAATAATACAGACAGGATTAATGGCATTCCTACTTTTCATAAGTCTCAGGGTCTTCGAAAAATAAACAAACTCGTTGTGAAAAGTTTCTCAAATCATTTGTTGGGGATATGGTACCAGAGAGATTTGTTATTTAAGAAAGATTTTAACCAATTGCTTTTCAGGTTTTCCATTTATGAAATCAAAATCAATAGCCTGAAGGCCACCGTCTTTGTACTCTTTGATCATTTCAGTTCTTTTTATATAATGAGCTTTTTTTCCTCCATGCATCCATCCATTATCTATACCGCTTATCCTCACAAGGGTCGCGGGGCGTGCTGGAGCCTATCCCAGCTGTCTTTGGGCAGTAGGCGGGGGACACCCTGAATTGGTTGCCAGCCAATCGTAGGGCACACAGAGACAAACATCCGCATTCACAATCACACCTGGGGGCAATTTAGACTTACCATGCATGTTTTTGGAATGTGGGAGGAAACCGGAGTACCCGGAGAAAACCCACGCAGGCACGGGGAGAACATGCAAACTCCACACAGGGAGGCCGGAGCCGGGATCGAACCCACGACCTGCAAGTATCAATTGTCTTCCATATATTTTAAGTTCTCACTTTCAGTAGGATCTTCGGATATATGTATTCCTAAATATTTCACGGTGGATGTTATGAGGATATTGTATGCTATTGTGAAGTCACAGTCATGAATTGGCAGTAAACTCACATTTTTTAAGGTTTAGCTTTAGGCCCGATGCTTCAGAAAAAAATGTTAATCATTTCAATCACTTTGGGAATTTCAGCCAACTGTTTCACAAAAATAGTTGTGTCATCCGCTAGTTGACTAATAAGTAGTTGATATCCAATTGCATTTAAAGGAGCAATGTCAGAGTATTTGAGGGAGATTGATAACATCTCTGTAGCAATAATAAAGGGAAAAGGTGAAATGGGACAATTTTGTCTCACCCCACGTTTGATTGCGAATTGGGGCGAGGTACCTCTAGGTAAAGAAATTGAACTATTCATGTCGGCATTAAGGGATTCTTCCGAAATCAGTCACCAAATCCAAATAATTCTAAAGTGCGAAAAATAAAATAGAGTTCAAGTGAGTCGAAGGCTTTATAGAAATCCAGATAAAAGATGTAACCATCATCATCTATTAAATGGCTATATTCCAAAATATCAAGGACTAGCCTTGTTGTGAATTGACCTTCCTTTCATAAATCCAGACTGTGAGTCACTTATAATTGTATGCAAATATTTTTTTCAATCTATTTGCATAGACAAGGGAGATTATTTTATAATCATTGTTTAGCAAAGTAATAGGTCTAAAACTATCTAATAATTTAGGGTTTTTACAAGGTTTAGGAATAAGAGTTATAATGCCTTGTTTCATGGTATTGGGAAATGTCATACTTTCAGTTGACTCTTCCAGCATCTGAAAGAATGGCTCTCTTAAAAGGTTCCAAAAATGCTTGTAAAAATTTGCAGTTAAGCCATCACTCCCCGGTGATTTATTTAATGATAAACTCAATGATGCATTTTCCACTTCAACATGTGTAATGTTAGCGTCACAAAGATCTGCCAAACTGCTTTGAATTTTGGGGATAAAGTCTTTGTTTTTTGTTTTTTAATATTCAACTTTACTAGAATTGAAGGAGGAGGAATACAAGTCATTGTAAAAGGGGAGAATTTCTATAACAATTGCAACAGGGTCAGTTCAGGTCACGGCTGACCTGTTTGCTGAAGCCAAACCGTGATTGGCCGTTATCTGAGCCCTGAGTAGTTGTGATGTTATTTTCAGTCGACAGAAATGACAACATGGCCGCCCCCTGAGATGGCTAAAAACGGATGGATTTTGCTGCTCAACTCATATTCCACAAATGCAATATTAATCAGAATGCTGTGTTTGGACTAGTGGGCTTGCTGGCAACATAATCCTGAAAAAAATATGTTTGGGTTGGCAGCTGTGGAGCAATCGGGGCCAATCCTAAGGACACCATAAATGTTTACACTGATGAGCCTAGATTAAGAAATATCATTACATGAGTCAATACTGCACTTCTCCAAATAGTGGCCGGGGGCGTTTATCTACTTGAGGCATAAGTGGGGTGATGCATGGATTTGGAGACTGGCTGCTATTATTAGACTGTTTTTTTTGTTTGTTTGTTTTTGGTTCATATACCTTTCAATTCAATATCTTGAAACTGATATTGTGTTCATATTTACTTTTTATCTGAAGATCTCACAGTGTTTGATAGTCATCAATGGTATGGTATTAATCAGCAAATAAAGTGAAGCCACCGTGTGAAAACATCTCACCTTGATCTGAGGGACGGCTACATAAGCATTCTATAAAGATTTTGACTTTCTTCTCTGAAACACAAGAGGTGACTTGAAGGTGGAGCCAATGAGTGAGAGTGGGCGCAGCAATTTCCTCTCCCTTACACACTTCAAATCGTAGGTGTTTGCATACCATATATATCCAGCACTTGCGTCATACCATGCGCTGACACGGAAGAGATTTCTCTGACTAACTCAGCAGCAGCAACAGCAGCAGCAGCAGTAGTGGTGGAAATGTCCATATTTGGTCTAATGACCCAACCAAGAGTTTTACAAGATTTATTAAACTCGAAAAGTGGACCTACATACGGTTAAGGTAATACTTCCGGAATGCCTCGGGCTCAGTATTGTACATTGAAAGACATCAAATGTACACACAGTGAAGGACAGAGAAAACAGCTGTGTTGTCATGGACAAGAGGCTTCTTATGACGAGCCACGTGGGTGACTCTGCCTCCATGGCAACCTCAGAATCCACCACAAGAGCTGTTGGGTGGGTGAGAAAGAGAGAACAGAAAATGTTTGAAGTGGGAAAAACCTGCAAGAGTCTCACTTTTCTTTTTCATTTGTGTCAAGGCAAACGTGTCAGTTCATTCCGTAAGCCATGCGACAAAAGTAAAACGCTTTAAAGTCAAAGCTCCAAACATTGCTTGCAGTGGCGTTAAAACATTTCAGTCTGTATCTCCTCATATGTGGCTGGGGGAAATGTTGTACTCAACTGCAGAAAGGACCGGGAGCCCATTGAGGAAAGGACTTTATCTGCATTATACTGGATACCATGAATTAAAATAAATATATTCTATAAATAAATTAAATCATTTAATACACATTTAATAAATTAAGCAAAAATAATATTGGAATAAAATATGTTCAAAATCTGTTGAATTAAATAAATGAAAATACGACAAATATGATAATATTAAAACAACATATACAGTTCATTTGAGTAAGGCAGCTGACATCAATGTGCCCCCTCGCTGGCAACCGCTAGCCCCCAAGGACCACCTGAGTAGCTGGTGGGCCTGTTCTAAAAATAGCTCATCAGTAGCATGCTTCTTTTTGTGTAAAAATAAATAAATAAACGGCTCCACTTAGCAGTAAGCTGCATTGCCTTTTTTGTTGCTATTATTCAAAATCCCACTTGCATTAGTGTACATTTGGTCATGGAAATACTGTACTAAAAAAAAAAAAAATTAACAAAAAAAACCCCCAAAAAAACAGTACAGGTCAAAGGTCAGTATTGTAGTGCATGACCGAATCATAGCTTCCATAGAGAAAAGCTAGGCGGTTGAGATGATTTCCCTCCAAATAGTTTGAGCAAATTATTCCTTATCATTAAGCATTACCCAAGAGGTAACTCTCAGTTTCAAAATGGTTAGTGATCCCTGGACTAAGAAATAACTATTTCTGGCCTTAAATGTGTCTTAATTGAATTAAATATCTTTATTTCATACATTGACCCCTTATTTTTGGGGTCACGACAGTGAGACTTGTAAGGGCGTGACGGGGACGATTGGGCCCCCGATCAGAATCAAAGCTGTGTCTTGTTCTTGGACTTCTTGCCCATAACAAATACCGTGTTAAGAAATAAGGGTGTTCATTTGTGCACTTTACACAAGCGCACAATATAGGCCTCAGTTCCATGAGCAACATTGTGGTTGTGTCAGCGGACTTGCAGCCGCATGTCTTGGATCTGGTGGTGTGTTTGCTCCTAAGGTAGGAGAAGATGCCAGTGAGGGACTGCTAGGAACGTCTCATCAGAAGAAGTTTCATCTCCCGCCTCCGACAGAACTTCAACCGCGTCCCGGGGAAGGTGGCGGATACCGAGTCCGACTGGCCCACGTACCGTTCCTCTTTTGTTGAGGCGGCTGACCAGAGCTGTGGCCACAAGATGGTTGATGCATGTCGTGGCAGCAATCCCTGAACCCGACTGCATTATCGGTCCACTCTCGTCAAACCAGAAAAACTCTATGACACGGTCAGCCATCATTGCACTCTTTTCAATTATTTATTACCTATTACATACTTTTAAGTGGGCCTAGCTAAAGCTGCCTTTTGATGGTAAGGCATGCATTTACCGTGGATGTGTATAAGAACCTGCTTTCACCTCCTTTCCTGGGTTAATAAAGTAGAAGCAGGCCTGTTTTTCAAAGGACAGGACCGACTAATGAAGTGGACAGGAAATCAATATGCATTAGTGAGAACGTCCTACAACAGGGCTAATGCAAAGTCTTGTGCAGACTAATGGAAGGAAAGCACTTGTGCGCTTGCCTTTTTTTCCCCATAATGCAATCAGACACAAAGTTACAGGGGTACATGTTGATCATGGTCTTTGAATTGCCACTTCTCAATGCTTGTCGATGTCTGTAGACTGTGTGCTGGATAAGTTTAATTACTGCCCATTAAGGTGGACAAAGTTTTGATCTCAAGGGCCACATTTAAATTTTCCAACTGACAGATGGGCCAGGTCATTTGCAGATGAGGATAAAGAAAAAAAAAATTATTTAGTTTATTTTATATGAAGTTTATTCATTTATATAAAAAATGCATTTATATGTTGCATTATTAACAATGAATGAATTTCAATTTTAATTGAATTGATTAACTAATTCATCCATCCATCCATTTTCCGAACCGCTTATCACTCGGGTCGCGGGTGTGCTGGGGCCTATCCCATCTGTCTTCAGGCAGTAGGCGGTACACCCTGTTACAAAATAAAATAACTCTAAGTAAAAACATTAACTCGAGTAATTTGTTTTACTTCCAATAAATTGATTCACCAATTATTTAATGGGATAAATGAATAAAAACACAAATAAGAATACAATACATGTCAAATACTCTATGTCAAATATTTTTTCATCAAATTTTTGAATAATGATCTCATTTTGATTTACAATAATATTACCAAATACCATAACCAAATATTTAATGGAATAAATCAAACTTTTTGAATGTATATATATTCATATATACACACACACAGAGCTGGGCATACCGCGTATGTGACAGATTGGTCCGCTTATGACGGGCGCCCATTTTTTAGGGCTAAACATTTGATGGGAAACTATTGGGAAATTATTTATGAACAAAACAACAAAACATGAAAACATTTTAATTAACCAATTTTAATGAAAAAAAATACAATCAATCTTATCAGGGACACTTGATAATGTGAATGCTTGTTGAGCCGCATAAATAAAGTGGGCCGTACGTGGGGTACCTCGGGTCAAACTTTGCCTCGACCTCATCTGACTTTGGCTGAGGAGAGATGGGGACTAGTTGCCAGTCAATCGCACGAATAGACAAACAACCATTCACATTCACACGTAAGGACAATTTAGCATCTTCAATGACCTTAACGTGCTTACTTTTGGCGAAAACCTACACAAGTACATGACATAAAATGTAAAATCGAGATTCAAACAGAACCTAAGATTTGGGAGGCCAACAAGTAATGCACAGCTTCCCAGTGCTGCCTGCACATTATTTGTTTGCAGCAAAACAACATAAAACGCCTGATGAGCATGTGTGCACTGAGAAAAGAGAAGCAAATGCGGGCCCTTTTTCTTCACACCGACAAAAAGTTATTCCTTTGTGACTCAACAACATGAAGCTGACATTTTTGCTGTATCACTGCTTCGCCTGCAAAAAATACCCTCAGTCAGGTTCAGTTTTGTTCTTTTTTTATTACTCTTTTTTTTTTTTTGTAACACTGAAAAGTGTGCAGATAACGACTGGGGCATGGATTTGTTTGTAAAGCAACATGGAAAGAAAATTGTCTGTCACATCTACAGTGAACCAAAAATATTCTCACTTTTTAAGTACGAAACCTCTGCAGACTCTCATGTCTCTCTCGATGGTCACGTGTTTAACGTGTGTGACCTCTCTAGTTCTAATCCTTTTTATCACGGCTCCATTTTGCTGAGTTTTTCTTATCTTTTTTTTTTTTTTTTTAATCAGTCGAACGTAGGTGGGTGGATTGGGGAAGTGTATGGAAACCTCTGGCGGAGTGCTCAATTATGTAATAACTTTGCTTTCAAAGCTTCCAGCCTACATAATGTATCTCTATTGTCCAAAATTCCTCTCATCTCTTGATGTGCCGCTGTGAAAAGAAAAGAAAGAGAAACTTTAGAACTCTACATTGTTTTTCTATTATTAACCATAGGCTGTTTTTGTTCATTTGTAATTAAACATTCAATGTCAATTACCGGTAAATGTTTCGATCATCAAAACTTTGCGTGAGATTTGGTCTATTCAGCACATATACAAACCACACCCACCAAGTTAAAAAAAAAAAAAAAAAGTATGGTACATTATTTTGTACATTTAACGAGATTGTTTCAATGTTCGCAAACGCCAAACCAAATTGCCTCCAAAAAAACGAACGGCTGTCTCCTAGAAACAGCAAACTAAAGCTGAGGCTAAACTGCAACAGTTCAACTATTTCTACAGAGCTGCGAAACTATACAATTGACCAGTGAATACTGTCAATTTATGTGTTAAAGTCACAATTGTTTGGTGGTTTCAAACTAGCGCATTAAACTAGCAGACTTAGTAACTTATCGAAACAAATTCATGAACAGTAAACATGAGTTTGGTAGAGGTAAAGAGAGGTTATGAATAGACAAGAACATCCAGGAAACCTCTCGGAAAATTTGTAAACAAGCCACGTCATTGCTTATGCCGCTGAGGTTATCGATGGGCGGGAAATTCTTTGCTTGATGTTAGCTTGTATAATAACGGGGACTTTATTGAACAAAGCCACCACTACAGAAAACTGTTTTGTTAAACTCAGAATACAATGTTCCAAATTGTTATGCACAACAGTTTAAAACAATAAATGAGCTGTCATAAACTGTATTTCTGTATTACATAGCGATCATCGCCCCCCCAAAAAAAAAAAATTTTGAAAAAATGCCACATGTGGCAATTTACAAAACTTTCATTTGTCATCCGTCAGCGGCCTGGGCACCTGTCCATCATCGTCAGTCCATTTTTTTTTTCAAGCTGAACCAAACTGTAATCGTCAGTTGTTCAGTCCATCATGTTATTTTAACGGCGCTTCCGTCAGTAAATTTCACCGGTACACCAGTCCGTCTATCCTCAGATTTTCTTTTTCGAGGATGCGGCGCGGGAACTCAATAGGGTTGCGGTCAGGGGATTCATTTCTTTTACTGCCGGAGGTATAGGACTGCCGCACAGTTCTGAGGCTCTGGGTTCGAATCTAAAGTTTGCATGTTTTCCTCAAGCTTGTGCCGGTTTTCTCTGGGTACTCTGACTTTCCCCCACATTCAAATGACATGCATGTTTGGTTCACTGAAGACTCCAAATTGTCATCCATGCGCACTCACTTGGAAAACAGTGTAATTGAGGCACTGTTAATGCAGAATATTTACAGCCACAGTGAGTGACAACGACAGTCGCTTATCTTCAAAGGATGTGACACAGATTGTTATATCTCCACGAGACTAAATATAGAGCCTGCGTAACGTCCTGAAAACAAAGACAGCGCTGTAAACTTCCGCTTTCTTGCTCTTCCCACCACTTTATAAATATGCATAACCATTAAGCAGTAGCAAAATGTCATCCAAAGTCTTCTTATGGTAATGTTCTGTAATCTGTAAATCTATGCAAGCACCTTTACTTTTGTCATTACTATCCTTTCATCATTCTGCAACATTAAAGTTCAAATGTGATGTTACAATCTGTGTTTATGTCACACCTGCCTGTCCTTTTTCTGTTGTCTTATACAGAGCACCGTTGATGTCAAATGAAAAACATCCATCCATTTTTTGTACCGCTTGTCCTCATTTGAGTTTCGGGCAAGGAGAAATTGCAGGGCACATATATATACACACACAACTATTCACACTCACATTCACACCTATGGACAATGTAGAGCAGGGGTGTCCATACTTTTTGCTTTGAGAGAGGCCAACCCCTACCATAACCTCTCAGGAACATTCTGGATGGAGGAATGACGATGCAATGACATCAACAAAAATGATCACAATTGGTTGGTTGTTTGAGTCCAATTCTTATGTCAGCCAATCATAAGCCATGCTACTTACAGAATCACTTGTAAATTCCCAAATTAAATTACCGCACGTCTCATCTTGTCCTCTCCGGAATATGTTTGACTTTCAGCGGAACACACGGCAACTGTCCGTAACTAAATACGGCCAAACCGGAATACTTGGCATTGCTGTATACAGAACCATTGAAGGATCCAAGGGCCTCTTTGAAAATGTTCAGTTTTAATTCATTGAAGGGGAAGCCAACTCAAAATTGTCTTGACAGTAATGTTCTATGCAGACCTATTAGTCAAAAACACAGTTTTCTGATTAATATTGCATTTGTGGAATATGAGGTAGGCAGCAAAATCCAGCCGTTTTTATCCATCTCAGGGGGGCGGCCAATTTCAAAACAGAAAATGACATCACAGTTGCTCAGGGCTCAGGTAACAACCAATAGCTTAGCTTGCGAATGTCACATGACCAAACTCAGTAAACAGGTACCTGGGCAGGTAAAATAAAAACAAATAAATAAATGTCCACCTATAAAGGTTCAAATGTATTAGATTCATCCAGAAATTTTACCCAATTCAAATGGCACCCAAGTAAAATTGCTGTACTCAGCCAGTCTACTTTCCTGGTAGATAACATTGTCGCATAGGACAAGGTATGCAACGCACTAATGATCTTAGCAGACAATACACTCCAAAAGAGTGTCAGAGGTGTTCCCCCATGTGGTACGTGCTCCCTTCTGCCTCTGTGGCCTCTGATTCACAAGCGCCTTGCTCCCTGACCTGGGTGGGGGCTGATTTTCACAGCATTGTTCCAGGGCCCTCCGTCCAACGCCATTTTGTTTCATGAGTTGTACAGGAAGTCCAGCTTTTTTTTTTTCCCAGCGCTGCCAACCAAAGAGTTTTTGCAGGCGCACGCATACACACACGCGCGCACGCAAACACATCCTCTTTCTTTGTGCTTCCCTTAAACTCGAGTTCAGGATGATCCTCTCTGATGTGACGATGACCCCCACCACTCACGGGACAAAGCCAAGAACACGTCTGCTTTCCTTAGCAAGTCAAGACCTCTGACGTACGGTAAGAGGCACACACGTGCTAAGGCATTCCTGTCAGGATGTTGCAACAAAAAAGGATTAAAAGTACATTTTTTGACCTGCTCAAACATGAGAGGGAGAAGTGAGAATGAAAAAGGCGGCATGTTGAACATTTGTTTCGACAATAGCAAAGGGTTTTTATGATTTTGCCTGTATACAGTACCTACAATTTGGACAATTTTGTGCATTTCCCCCCCTAGCAATACAAGTCAGCAAATGCCCGAAGATCAAATGTCTCTGAAAGATATCTTGAGAAATTATTCTACAGCACAGGTGTCAAACTCAAGGCCCGACCGGGGGCCAGATCCGGACTAGCCCCATCATTTTATGTGGAAAGCAAATGCAACTCATGCGTGTCAACTTTCATGATCCTTGCTAAAACTGTACCAAAATTTCAAGTTTTCATGTGTTATAAATAATAAACGCAGTGGTGTGCACATAGAGACCTCAGGAGGTGCTAAAGCACTTCCCCCTCTGCCCTCTCCCAAAAAAGTACAGTTTGAAAATGTCATTACAATTTTTTTTTTTTTTAAACAGTTTACTGAGGTCAATGTTGACACAATCTTTTAGAAAAGTTTTGTCAGGTGAACGCAGCACAGCAGTGTAGCGACTGGAAGACAACGGTCGCAGTCAAGGAAAGTGGGACACACACAGGCACCTCCTCCCTGCTCCACCAACCAGGCAACTTTGTGCAACTCACACGTGAATCCAGCGAAATTGTATTGTTTGCCCTACCTGTAATTATTTTGTATAAATTAGCCGACTGGCCACCCGATTAGCTCGAAACGAAGCCCTCCGTGGTCCGTGCACTGAAAAGCATTGGACTTTGCATCGTTGTAATTTGATTTGTGAGGATTATTTTGACTTCAAAATGTGACGGAATTTTCACTACTATAACAATCTGCCTATGGCGTTAGATTTATGCTACAATTACGTACGCGTGATGTGAAATACCGCGTTCAAAAATGTGTTTCGCGTGTATGTAATGTGAAATACCGCGTACAAAAGCATGTTTTGTGCAAAACGTCCACACGCATGCACAAGATTGTTTTTACATTTGCGTGTTCTCTCCGCTATTGCATTTTACAGCAGTATGTACGACGTCTCGGAAGCTTCAAACACAAACAGTCGAAAGAAGGGTCAGTATTCTTCTGGATTCTAACATACTTTGTTGTTCTTATTGTTGGGAGTAATAATTCAGAAATATTTTTTTTCCAAATATATTTGTTTGGTTTTACTTTATTGTCTCTTGAGTCACCAGCAGTTTATTTTATTTTTTTTTCCAGTTTCTCCCCACCTCAATTAGATTGTAAACGGCCAATCAGAATTAGCCCTACTGTCTGACTTTTGATGTTAAATGTATATACATATATATACTGTTTGTGTTGACCTTGTTTTTGGGAAAAAAGTCAACGTTGTCACCAGAATTAAGGGATGGCATTGCATACGTGCCGCGCAACCAACGTTCTTGCAACGCACCGTCGTAAATGAATAGCAGTGACTAATAAAGCAAATCCCCTCTTTTTCATAGCCAGAAGGAACACGCCCATGAGGAATTGTGCGTTGTTCAAACACATTCCCGCAATAAAAGACACTGACAAGAATCTTTGGGAATCCAAGTGCAAAGACATGGCTTACATTCCATGTCATTAATTGGACTTCCTCTGTGAATGTGTTGCTTCAGGCCTCTGGAGGAGTGGGGCTTCCTCTCCATATGCTTCCTCCAAGGAAGGATGCCATCACACCTCCTCCTCCTCCCTGGAGGTTCCACCCTTTCCTCACTTTAATAAACTTGAGGCCCGGTCAGGTTCAGTGCTGCAGGATCCGGATTGGGTGTGCAGTGTAAGGTCTCATAGCTTTTCGGTGTGTGGTACAGAAGGTTAAGGCGTGTACGTCTATATGTTGATGTATGTGCCTGCTACATGTCTTTGTGCACCTAAATCATTCATTGAAATACCTCTGAAACGTCTTAGCATTGTTTCCAGGTATGTGTAATTCTCCTGTGGGTTTAAACTTAGGCAACACATGCTGAATCGCCACTGGCAATTGCCTATGGCGATTTAATATGTGAGAAAAGAAAAATGTAAACACCCCAAAATTATTTAAAAAATGCAGATAAACATTATATACAGGTTTTACACCAAAAATTGGGGGAAATGGGCATCAAAAAACCCATAAGAAAAAAAAAAAGATTAAAAAAAGAATATGAATATCCACGGGTGCCGAAGTGCGAATATGCGGGGGTCGACTATATTTATTTGCGGCTATAAACTAAGAATTGAAGTTGATTTTTTTTTTTTACGGGAAGGAAAAGGCGAAATTGATGTAGGAAGGGTTGATACATGTATCATGGTCATTGTAGTATAAAGCAGACAAATACATACACATGAAATCAGGTATCATTAGCTATAAATCAGGCCTTGCTCATATGTACAGAGTGCCTGCAGGTCTTCAATGCCAGTAATCATTAAACGGTGATATCGGCAACGGGCCACTTCAAACTCGTAAATAGATCGGATATAGGCACTAAATCGGAAATGGGCATCAAGTGCTGCAGTGTAAAATCCAGCCGACGTTACAATGGCAGCACAGTCCATGGTGCGGAAGGGAGCACTATCCACCCTCAGAGGCCCATCTATATCAACGCATTCACTTGTGAGTCACGTCGAAGACGAGGACAGAAAGCTCACTGGGCCATCGGAGGGAAAGGAAGAGAAGGAGGTGGCGGTGGTGGTGTGCGAAGAAGATGCGGCGGGCTCATGCAGAAGAAGCAGAGGGTTGCAACTTGTACATGGTGAATCATCTCATCAGGATCCCATGAATGCTCTGGGCACACACATAAAAAGAAAACACTCCCCCTCACCAGTTCTGAAAACGACTCTCCCACATAGATGAGAGTTTGTGAGCCTCCTGCTATAGGGCAAGTAGACTTTTACAGGCGGAGATTTGGAAGAAGTTGGAGTGTGAAAAGCCAGGGAGGAAGTCAGGGAAGCACAAGCCGCACAGGAGCTGAAGCTCTTTTAGCTTGTTTGCTTTTTATTGCTGTGTATTGTTTACTGCGGCAGTTAGTATCGTTTCCAACCTTAGCTATGACCACAACCTTGTCATCCTCTCATGTGATGAAGAACATCCATCCATCCATTTTCGATATCACTCATTTTCATTAGGTTTGCGGGCGAGCTGGAGTCTTATGCCAGCCGAATTTGGGCCAGAGGCGTCGTACGCCCTGCACTCGAAGGGCACGCTGAGAAATCTTTGGAGGAAGGAAAATGACCATTTTTTTTTACATTATTAGCCTAAAAGCCTCAACAGTCACTATAGTGTCCATAGGCAAATGAAAAAATAAATATAAATAGCTAAAGAGATCCGAAAAATCGTTCTTCAAATATCTTTTCACTCCAGGCAACAAAAATCTGTTCTCACATTGCCCAAAAATGGTCAAGTTCATTTAGCTCCGGTTGTGCTGGATTGAGTCCTAAAATTCTGTTGTTATGGTTTGATAGATATGAAAAGATTTATTTTCAGGGAACCTGCCCCCGAGTTGCTCCAAATGGACACAAAATGGCCACTTTAGTGCTATTATGGTTTAATAGATATTACAAATTTTGTTTTCAACTGACAACTCCCCGTATTCCTTCACTTCAGTTTAATTGGCAATTTAGCTCGTTAATTTGTGCTTTGAAATTGAATTTCTTTTTCTAATTAAAGGACCAACATTTGTCCTGGATAATACAATGGTTTTACGCTCTTAATAACGGCTCTACCCGGCTAACCAAAATGTGTGCAATGCCACTAAAAAAAGAAAGCAATGCATGCACTAATGTGTAAGCCAGGTCAGTAGTTGGCCATGGCACTTTGTAATGGAACACAACACATGAACCACAAGCACTTGTCCTTTGAATGTTATCCAACAGAGGCTTGCCATTGGGTTCAATCGATAAACGCAGAGGGGATCAAAAGTCACTATATTTGGTGCTAGTCACTTGTAGTCAGGGGTCTGGAACTCCACTAAAGTTGGCAAAATTGACTGAGGATTCTTTTCAAGTCTTTGCAGGCAAAAGTAAGCTGTTGTCATGCACACAATCCACCAAAACTACATCGATTTGATTGTTTTTTTTTTTTTCGCATATAGTTACTTCTCACAAAGTGTCCAATCAAATTTCTCTAATGGCATCTCCATTCCCCATGCTGATCACGACGACTAAGGGGCCATATTTGCCTTGGGACACCAGTTCTGTGAGTTTCTTTTTTGATCAGGAAAAACAACTAAAACTCTTCTAGGGGGCATACTGGTAATTGCCCAATATCCAGGTGATTGCTGAAATATGCTGTGGCAACACAGCCCTAAATTAATTTATGTTAGTCAAGTTCAGTCTGGGATTGCCTGGCAACCAATCCATTCCAGGGTGGATTCTGCGGCTCTAAAGGAAGGCAATGGAAATGGGCTCCAGCCCTAATGAGGACAAACACCCCAAAAATGGATGCCTGTGTTAGAGTAAGGACTGTCAAGTTTTAAAGGGATATATATATATATATATATATATATATATATATATATATATATATATATATATATATATATATATATATATATATATATATATATATATATATATTCATTCAATAACATTATTCAATAAATATAGGCTGCATTTGAGTTCGGGTGGAATTATGGGCATTCCCATGTTTACGCTGCAACTTCAGTTTCGTAAATTCCTACTTTTATTCTCCCATAATACTGGTGTACCTTGAGTTGTGTCCCAATTTACGAGATTTTCAGTTATGACCTGTTGCTTGGCTCATTTGTGTGCTTTGTGTTGCAAGTCAGAATCTGAGTTATTAGCAAGCTTATGTTGCCGCTTGAGTGAAGTGAGGAAAATACTGTAATAGCCTTGCATGTGGGCAAGGACAGCCATTAGTTGTCAATCGTTATTCATATGTAATAATATGAGGAGTTGTATGCAAACGGCACACAAGAAGAAAATAGGGACTGCCACGCTGGTGACACTGGTTATTACACCTGCCGCAGGTCACCCAGGGGTCACGAATGATGTTGTTGGCATACATACTTAAACTGTTCGTGCGCAAAGGGAAATTCCGTGCTGTTAGGCACCGCCTCTGGCGTTCAGTATGATGACCTAGAACTGGTTCACTTCTGTTCTGTAAATCTTGACTTTTCCCTTACGATCTTCAAAGAAGAAATCGTGACCAAAATAGCAATGATATCACGTTGTCGTCGAGTACACTGCTCTCAGCCACCAGGAGGCATATGTGCACGTATATGGGGATTGCATTGGTACGCGGTGATGTATTCATTCAATCATTTCTGAGGAGTGACAGCATCATTCAGGAGTCAAATTCAAAATATGCATTTGTGGAGTCCTTTATGTCATTTAGATATGGTAAAACACAACAAGTGAGGTATTACCAAGTGGAAAGTACAAACAGCAAGTAACTTGCATTTAGAACAGGAAACCGCAAGTGGGAAGATGAGGCGTGAGAATTTCCCCTACTCAAAAGAGAATTCCATTGTAAACTTTAGTATGAGGGTCAAGTGATACAAGGTGATTGAAGTGTGCGTCAAACTCGCATGGCATCCGGATTACGTCACGGCCATGGCTTGATGATGTGACATTCCAAAGACAACGGAATGCAAAGCAACCCGTTTAAATAGGAAGGTTGCACTTAATTACATTTCATGACCGATTTTTTTTCCTCGTCGTTCAGATGGGCCAGTAATGTTAAGTGATCATTCTTGTAACTTTAAGAATTAAGATTGCATGGTTCACAAAAAAAAAAAACAATTTTGGGTTAGGGTAAGTTCAACTTTGGGAGCTTACAGGTAGGTGGCAATTAAGAACCTTGACAGGCAGCGAAATTCACTTTTTAGTCGGAAATGTACAACTGTAATCTTGTAACATAACGATATTTTCCTGGAATGTAATTACTGCGGGCCAAATACTCCTCCAATCTAATATGCAAAGTGTACGATGCTAAACAAGGATCAAACCCAACTTCACTCAATGTCCACAACCTGACTTGTGATTAATTTGTGGCTGCTACAAAACAAAGTGCCACAGGGATTTTTTTTTTCTTGCTTTGGCTTGCTTACAAGAGCCATGTCATCCACTGTGTCAGCATATAATGGCACTAGTGAAGAAACAATGGATGAGGTCACATTTAGGCTTTTATTCCAGGGTTGTTTGGAACATAAAGACAGTGGTGGTGGGGGTTGTAGAAAAAAAGCAGAGGGGAGGAAGGGGAGGACTTTTAAGACCTTGGTTCCCACTCATTCACAACAATGATGAGAAAAAAGCAATGCAGTAAACAAAAGCTAATCATAACGCATGCATTTTTAGCTGCACTATGATTGCTATGTCATAACTTTCAACACATTAGTTACTCCAATAATTACGCTACGAATAAACCTTGGGAAACACCTCTCAATGAGTTGCTATTGATTCCTTTCCATTGGCAAAACTACATGCTATGCAATAATACAGCAATCCCACCACATTTGCGGCTAAATTGGGGGTCGGCAACTCGGAATTCTACAGCCACGTGCAGCACTTTAGCCCCCGCCCTAGTGGCTCCCTGGATTTTTTAAAAAAATATGGAGAGCGGGGGTATAATTTTTGTTTTACTACGGTTTCTGTTTCTTTGATTAAAACAAAAAAAAATTGTGCACTTTCAGAAATGTTAGCTTTTAACCTCATGCTACAAGAGCAGACAGCACAAACGTTTTGAATTTATTCCTTGTCATGTGTGGAGTCTCTCACATTTTACAAATGTGTTAAAGTGTTAAAAATCAGTGTGTGTGTGTGTGTGTGTGTGTGCATGTGTGTGTTGGGTGACCATGTGTGTTTAAAGTGATCTTGATCTGACTGCTGCATTCAATGTGATTTTTTTTTTGTTTTTGTTTTTTGTCTACAGGACTCTTCTAAAATGGAAAAGCAACCAAGACATTGTTATGGACAAGGACATGCTGAAAACTCATACTTAAAAAGTAATTTCTGCAAGGTTTTTTAATGTCTTTTGCAAAAAAAAAAAAAAAAAAAAAAAAAGACAGGTATGCAGGAGTGAGTCATCACAGGCGTTTCTTTTTGGTACTTTCACTAAACGTCAAAAAGCAGCCACCAAGTTACGATGGATAGCTGTCATTGTTCTTGACATAATCCCTTAAGAGTGCCACTTCCAATGACTCATTGGGGGGGTTGTGTGGCAAGCGGGCGAGTGAGCGGCGAAGGTGCGATGTTCTTGGCATCGGGTGCCAAAGTATAATTTTGCTCTGTCACAATCCACCATTGTTTATTTAAGAGTCTAACAGTTTAACAGTCTGTCAAGCTACATGGGGGCCCTGATGCAAACTGTCATTAAAAAAAGGACAATGCGCCTGCGGATTCTTTTCATTTGGCTGACAGCATTCACAGCGAAAATGTTTGAAAAGCCTTGCTGCAAATGATTATACAAGACAGTTAAAATGTTCATTATTGTACACGGCAATCATCCATTTCCATGCATGCATTATCTATAGCACTTGACCTGATTAAGGTCACAAACAGTATAGACAAACAATGAATCACACTCATACTGTATTCACACCTCTGGACAATTGGGAGTCTTCAATTAGCCAAGAGAAAATAAGCCTACAGAAAACGGCGAGACCATACAAATGCCAAACAAACATCTTCCAATGGAAACTTGAACCCAGACCTTCTGCCTGCGAAACAGCTACGATAACCACTCTAAAACCGTGCTGCCTGTTTATCCATGCATTTTATACAGTGCTTGTTCTCCTCATTCGGGTCGCGGGTGAGCCGGAGACGATCTTAGCTGACTTTGGGTGTCCTACCCCCTGGACTGGTCATCAGCCAATTGCAGGGCACATACAGACCGACACACATTCACACTCACATTGAGTCCTATGGACAGCTTAAGAGTCTACAATGAACTCAATATGCATGATTTTGGAAAGTAGGAGAAAGCCAGAGTACCTGGAGAAAACCCACACGAGCACAGGGATGCAAACTTGAGATCTGAAACCAGAACTTAGACCATGCCACCATGCCGCCTAGTCAAAACAAAACAAAGGAAAAACGTTCACTTATAACCCCTGAATGGATTAGAATCTCGCCCTAATTCTGTTCCGAGGAGGGACAAAAGTAAAAAAGCAAATAGGAGAAGCCTCTGTCTCCTCCCTTCATCTTGTTTACAGAGCTACACGTGTGCCCATTAAAAGACCGAGTGCAGCTGGAACGACAACACACGGGTGGCCTTGTTGTCCCGTGGCCTGCAGTTTAGTGGGCTAAAGGGCACATTCAGTTAATGATCGGTGACCACACTCGGTGTTCCGGCGTTCCACTCCTGACGCAGTAGGGGGAGAAAAAAAAATCCTACATTCAAACAAAAATCCATGCTTGTGTGTGACAGGAAAAAAAAAAATAGACAAGTGTGTGATCTTTGGTAGACACTGTTGATTGGAAAAGGGCAGTGCAATCTCGTGGAAGCTCCCCACGGTCAGCCAGAGAGCATTTGAGGCCGCTTGACTGCTTGTAATTACACGTCTGGCCACGCGGACGAGAGGGCAGAACAGTCACTGTTGTCTGTGCAATGCTGCAATATAAAGTTTAAGAGGTAATAATTTGCCAAATGGAAAAGCACTTGTAAAACCTATTCTGTATAAACGCATCGACATTAAATAAGAGGGCAAAGTGAACCCTTCCATTTTACACCCTCTGGGGTAGTATTTTTTCACCGTTCCCCCTGTTTTTTTTCCGTATAAACAACACCTACATGGAATGGGGGTACAACTTCAACCTGGCAATTTTCACCTTCAGAGGTACAGTACAGTAAATCCCCCTCCGTTGGTGGCTCGGTTAGCGGCCCCGCTATTTTACCATTTTTTTACATTGTGTGTACAGTAAAGCTAAACTATTCTGTGTGTAATTCTATTTGTGACCACTGGATGGCACACAACCTATTCTAAAACTGTGTAAATTTGAAAGAAGAAGAGCGACGAAAAAGAAGACGAACAATAACCCAGAAATGATCAGCACAGCCTAGTTTTGGTTGAAAATTATTTAATATTTTGTACTGTACTGTACAATATTTTTGTGTTATCCACTGTTCTTGCTCTCTTTCAATATTTTACATTTTTGTTTAAATGTGTTTGTATGATTTGTATGTTCAAAGACTTGAAAATGTAAGTGCCGACGTCAAAGTTGCTCAGCTGAGCAACAGTGATGTCATTTTCAGTCGACGGCAAGTGGAAAAATGGGCGCCCCCTGAGATGTACAAAAATGGGTGGATTTTACCACTTAACTTATATTCTATAAACGCAATATTAATCAGAATGCTTAGTTTCGACCAGTGGGACTGCATAGAGCATATTCTTGTAAAGAGAATTCTTAGGTTGACTTCGGTTTAAAATGGGAACTTTTCCTAATAATCATTGTGCCATTTGATAGGATTTCCTTAATTCATGTTAGAACATGTAGCATTTTTAACACTCTCCACCTCTGTGTCAAGTATGCCTGTGTGTGTGGGTGCAGGAGGAAAGAAAAAAAACAATTCTGTGAAAGTGTGTGTATCACGCATCTGTGAACCTGCAGTGTGTTTATGCAAGTGTGTATTTGAGCATGTGAGAGTGTGCGTGAGTGTGTGTTCACTAAGTGTCAACTAAACGGCTGTATGGGTTACGTAGCGTGTGCAGAGTGTTGCGTGGTGTTTGGACTCCACGGCTGCTGCTCAAACATTCAGATGACACACAGCGGGAGGAAATGTGCAACAACAGAGGCTTGCCTGAAACCATCATTTGATCAACTAATTTTTTAAGAGATTTAGACAGAAGATATTTCATCGCCTTGTTTTGGTACATATAACTGTATATAAAATATAACGAACGAAAAAGGCTCAGTTCAAATGGATTCTTCCAACTTTCCGTGTGTTTCTGTAAATTCTGTCTGAGTGTACTGTGATTGACCTCGTCACTGGATGCTGCATATGGTGTTCCCCTGCAATATTGCGGTTCATCGGTCGCACCCTGACCCTGCTATATCGCTATATTGTCTTTTTTGTGTGTGTGTGGAATGGATCAATTTGTGGCGCAATATCCCTGCTATCTGGTAGAAGTTTGCAATTTATAGCTATAATTTTTGTTTGGGTTTTTAGAGCATATAGTAGTTTCTTACTGTAATGCCCTCCTATGTAGGAAAGCAGAGTCACAGTTGCTGATGCACTTTTGAGCCGGGCGGAACAGTGCAATTCATTTGAAAAGGATGTTTTAACAAGTTCAAATGTGTTAAAAAAAAAACGTGTGGGAGTGGTAAAACTATGAAAGAAATGTGCGTTTAGATGGTCTTGCTATATCGCAGATTTTTACCTATAGCTGGTGATTCTAAAAGCTATCCCTGCAATAAACGGAATGATGACAAGCTATAACAGAGGACACATTGTTTGTTCATGTATTTTAGATTTTTAAGTATGCCCTACTTCATTATCTTTCTATTCACTGTCACTTACAGTCCACTGCACTTCCAAAATACATTTTTGTTACTCAATACTGCAAAATAAAAATCACAAGAAACTTGTGACAAAATGCCTATAGACTGAGGAGCACAAACCGGAAGAATAGTCTTGCCTTTCCAGAGGGATGCACGCAATTGCCCGTGCAGGGTATTGAGAAGATGAAAGATAACATCTGCTGTTTACAATTTACCCTGCAGCAGGTGATGACCACAACAACTACAATGGTGGGCATAATTAGGATAACGAAACCCCCCCGTGGACATACCGGTAATTATAAGAATGCTTTTTGTACTTTTACTGTATATGCCTATGTTAAGTGACAAAAATATCGACATTAACCTAAATTAATAAATCAAATCAAATAAATAAAACCAATAATAATGATCAAAATTCTAAAAGCTCAGTTTTTCAAATACTTTTACTTCCAGATCTTATACAAACCCGAACTCCAGTTAAGTTTGGATGAATGAAATGAATAAATAAATGAATGAATAAAAAATAAAATGGGACGTTTATTGGTTTGTACAATAAATATGGTGACTTTGTAATGTATTCAGTTGAATATAGGTTGAAATGGATTTACAAATCATTTGTATTCAGTTTTTGTTTATTTTCCAGCGTCACTGGAATTGGGGTGTGTATATTTAATATAAAAAATGACTTCTCATTGTTAAGTCCAAAAATGTCAGAGATGTATGGCTTTTACTCAAGTAATATTCTAGAAAGCAATTATTTCAGTATGTCCACTAATGTTACTTTCTGTTAAGATTCATTAGCAGTTTTACCCAAGTATCACTTTACTTTATACTTTATACAGGACTGGTAGAAGCCTGTCAACAAAATCTGTACGTGCCATTCGCCAAACAGTACAGTACATGGACCATGCCTTGAGAAAAGTCTTCGCTCTACAGAGTGCCATTCTAGTCTCGAAATGGACTTCACAGATCATGCACTTTTACGTTTCGACCGTCTCGCTCTTTGAAGGAACCTCACTGACATGCTTCAACTGGCCGAAATTGGCCAGTGACCTTGAATGACTGAGGCAGTTCACAATGAATGTGTGAGGGAATGGGTAAATGCGACATAAACGGCGTTGGACAAAACGTGCTGTTTGAATGCACCATTTACAGAAGAGCTGCATCTGGCCATTAATAAAAGTTAAGTATTTTCAAATGGGTTTAACAGAAGAATTGGGCTCATTGTTTGCTTCGTTTTCAGGAAGCACCTGATGACATTTGTCACAATAATGGTTGTGCTTGACTCTTACAAAAAATGGTTTGTATGGAAAAAAGTACTTCCCATGAACAAAATATCTAAATTTAACTCAACTTCAAATTCAAGTTTTTTTTTTCCCACCCCTCAAATTGTTTTTATGTCAAAGCTTCTGCAGAGAATCACAGCCAATGATTGCAATGACGAAAGGGCATATGTGGCATCACAAATCCAATCACAGACGTCTAACGGAAAGTGAAGGCTTGCATCGGCTGATAAGGGCCTAAAATGTCAGGGTTGCCCGAGAATGAGTCACCATACCCTCAAGTGGGAAAAAAAAAATGCCACATCGCGTAAACTCACTGCATGGCAACGTCTGGAAGAAGCCAAAGACAGAAACCATTCACTTTGCTATTCCGAGAATGCGACGTAACAGCTTCACACTCCAGTGATTAGCATCAAAGTGTCATGTTGAAAATGAATGGCATGGTAATGTTTTGTGAAGCATGACTGCATGAATAGTTGGACATGGTGTGATACTTTTGTCTTCAACTTCTACTTTTGGCTCTGAAGCACTCATGAGAATTTTGGGGAAATTTCAGTCCCAGAGGGTAAATTCACTGAGATGACCATTGGTTGGCATGTCTATCATGAGCTGACCCACAAAAAAAGAGTGAATTTTTAGCCATCTCTTAGGGCGGCCATTTTGTCACTTTTGTCAACTGAAAATGACATCACATTTGCTCAGGGCTCTGCTAACGACCAATCACAGGTCACTTGTTTTCTGAAGCTGAGTCATGATTGGTCGTTATCTGACACCTGAGTGTGTGATGTCATTTTCAGTCGACAGAAGTGACAAAATGGCCACCCCCTACGATGGCTAAAAACGGGTGGATTTTGCTGCTTAACTCATATTCCACAAACGCGATATTAACCAGAATGCCGTGTTTCAACTAGTGGGCCTGCATAGAAAATACTGAAAAAAAAAACATTTGGGTTGACTTTTCTTTTTTAAGAACTCAGGCCAGAAAAGACAGAAAGTCGTCCATTTTGGTTTGAAAATGATCATGTGTAAAATGTATGGCATGATAATGTGCAACTGGTATGTGAATCCATTCCAGAAAAGACACCGGAAGTCAGTCATCATGATGTGAAGCGAACCTAGAATCGTGTTGAAAATGAATGGCATGACAATGTGAGTTAAATGCGCCTTGTAAGAACAGTCGGACATTCGTCTCCAATTTTTACCTTTGGCTCATCTGTAACTTCTGTTCATCAGAATTTGGGGGGAAATTGAGTCAGTGAAGCCTGCTTCACGGAGCAACATGAAAGTTGGTAGGCATGACTATCTTGATAAGACCCACCCAAAAATCTGAACAACCCCAAGACAGAGGAAGTTGGACATGTGGACATACACATTTTTTTTTAAATGGAGACCATCTGCAAATACTTTGCAGAAAATCAAATCACTGCGATTGGCTGGCAACCAATTCGGGGTGTCCCCCGCCTACTGCCCGAAGACAGTTGGGATAGGCTCCAGCACTCTCCGCGACTCTTGTGATGATAAGCGGTATAGATAATGGATGGACGGAAAATCAAATCAAAGCAACAACCAACCGACAAAGTTGACAATTGTTCAGAAAACGAATTCAGAAGGAATCTGAAGGGCATGAAAGATTTATTTTAGATGCTTTCCATTTTACAAAGCAGAAGGCTCTCTCACTCACCAGGTTGTATTTGAGAATATGGAGCAAGAATGCATCATAAAAGCTTTTTTCTCCTTTTTTTTTTTTTTTTGCTCAATGTACATCAGGACAGATGAGAGCATCTTAATGACCTTGCTATACACCTCAAGCACTTCTATAGGTTTTTCTGAATTCAGTCTGCATGACGTCATTACGTTTTTAACGAGAAGATGTATTAGCTATTAAGTCGGATTTTTTTTTTAAATTTACTGAAAGACTACCTACCACTTGAACTCACCATCAGGTCTCAAACTGGGTGCGCTACGAGCCTTTCAGAATAGCTTCGTTGGCCTGTGAGGTTAGCCGGTTCGTTGTATTGATGAATCTGTATGGCAGAGAGCCATTTGAAGTGAGTGCTGCAAAAGGGAAGTGGGGCTGAAACAAGAGCAACGAGCTCAGTACAGCATATGGACAAAATGTATCAGATACTAATGGAAATCTACCAAAACAGGCTGCGGGTTGTAGTCAGATAATACTGTTTTGGTTAAACAGCATATACTGTAGCTTGTTTTCATATGTTCAGTTCGAATAAACACGCTTTAGCAAGAAGGCCAGAAGTTTATATGATCAAAACGCTTGAGAGTTTATTGGATATCTACCAGAGCAGGCTGCCTACATGTGATCAGATAATACTAAATTAGGGAATCTGCATGTGGTTGTTGTTCTTGTACACTCAGTTCCAAGTAACAAAACAATTGTAAGTTTGTAGTGGGACACCGGATGGCAGTTTAGTCAGAAGATCTTATACTACATTCGACACTAAAGCTAGAAATGCAATTCTTAATGTTTTTCCCCCAGTATTAATTGCCACAACAGATAGTACAGTAAATTCTCACCCAAGCACTAAAGATGGCCTAGAATCGATTAAATAATCCATCCATCTATTTTCTGAAGTGCTTGTCCTTTTTAAGGTCGCGGGTGAGCTGAAGAACTATCCCAGTTGACTTTGAGCAGCAATATGGGTACATCCTGGACAAAAATCACGCAAGCATTAGGAGAGCATGCAAACTCCACATAGGAGGAACTCAGATTTGTACCCGAACTTCAAAATCGTGAGGCAAACACGCTACTAACAACAGCACTTTTAAATTTGATTCCAATTTCAATCAAATTTACACCTAACAAAATCAACTGTAATTGAAGATTTGTTATGTAAATTCAAATTCAGGTCAACTTGTACCTGGGATAAATAGCTGAAAGCGATGGATGACCGTTTTTTTTGCTTTCACCTGCATAATTGAGCACAAGAGGTACAAAAAAATTGAGTTGTTTATGTGTGTGTGTGTGTGCGCACGCGCGCGCATGTGTGATCTTGTCTGTGATACCACTCAAGCTGATGCGGCATTAAGGGTCTCATCTTCTTTTCTCAACCGGCTATTACAGAATGATCTAGACTTGCACTTTGCAGGAGCACCTAATTCAATACCAGTGTTGCACAAGTAGCCTCTGCTTGCTTCAGACTGCAAATAAGAAATGAATTTACATATTTTTAAATATCTTCAGTGACCGAAAAAAAAAAAAAGCCTAATGAATCTAATCAGTGGGAGGAAAAAAATCGGAGTGGCTATCCATTTCACACGACTATGTGATTTATTGTAAATGAATGTGCAGTGCACTAGGCGAGTCATTTTTAAAGTGATTGTCAACAAAATTGAGTGCAGTGCTATTACGCCTTTCGACCTTTTTCCCTTCCATTCCCTGCCCTGATCACGCCGTGTGTCGTATCGTGCCTGGCACAGGGTCGTGACGTCGCGCGTCTGAAGGGCTTATCAAGGCAAATGTCGAGATGGGGCCCATTATGGCTCGGGTGCAATCTATCAGAGAATGACTGCACACACAACCGGGAAAGAAGGTTTGTGGTGGTGGGTGCAAGAGGTGTCTGTACTGTATGTGTGTCTATCTGTGCGGTGGGTAATTACACTCTGATTAAAAAAAAAAAAAAAAAGTGTCAAGTCGTGCTGGGTTGTCTCACTCCAGCAGCTTTCAACCAAAGACAGCAGACAGCCTCCCTGCTTGGAGCAGCAGGGACTGCTTGGAATACTAATGTGCAAAGGAGGAAGGGAGAACATAGGAGATGATGGAGAGAGTGGAGGAGGAGGAGGAAGGGGGGTGGGAGTTAGGGGAGGAAGCGATAGGAAAAACACAGGGAGAGGCACTTGAAAAGTAGGCCTCACAAAGAAATCTCAAGAGCAAAGTAGGGATGCACATAAACGATGCCAACCTCGGCGTGGACCGGATACAGAATGGCATGTAGTCTAAACTATTAGGACACATGGCCGCTGCATTTACTGGAAAACTCAAACTGTTATAACCACAGTTTTGAAGTATATTGCTTCTTGGCAGCCAATTTGAATTTCAACTCTGCATTCATTTTTTTGGACCACTTACACTGACATTGGCCATGAGGGTGCCAGCCAATCCGCAGTGGAAATTTTCTCCTTTTCTCCATTTTAGCCTATGTTCTCCCCCGTGCTTA
The DNA here is from genome assembly GCF_054856515.1 of Filicampus tigris. Lineage (NCBI taxonomy): Eukaryota > Metazoa > Chordata > Actinopteri > Syngnathiformes > Syngnathidae > Filicampus > Filicampus tigris. The sequence goes on from NC_141221.1 coordinate 6,230,544, forward strand.
TGTGGGTTGTCTTCATGTACACCGGCTTCCCTCCACATTCCAAAAATGTAAATGTTATCGGTTCATTGAAGACTCAAATATGTCCATACGTGTGTGTGTGTTATGGACAAATGATCATTGCACTCATGTGACTTGTGATCGACTGACCGTCAGTCCAAAGTCAACCGGGATCGGCTCCGGCTCACCAATGAGCCTAAACAAGATAAGCACTATAGAAAATGTATGGATGGATATTTTGTTTAAGCTTTGTTTCCAACAAGAAGTACATTTTGGCTCAGTTGAAATTGTAAACAAACACAGAGTACCGTGCTCTTTACTAGGTAGTAGAGCAGACTGCGAAAGCTAAAAGAAGCTTACATAACCCCTGGCTATAGCTCTAATATTTGTATGCCTGAGGGCAGTCTGAAGTGAAGATGAATGGCTCACCATTAAATCTACAAATTAGAGCGTTGATCCGTAGAACAGACAAGAAACTCTGGATGCACGGATGATCCCTCTTGTCCCACCCCCCCCACCCCCCACTCCAATCAAATAAAATGTTATGTTTGAACTTTGGATGACTGATTGTGTGCAGCAGACTACGCGGATTTCTTAATTGGATACTTCTATCAAGCCTGATGATGAGATGCATGTAAGGCTCTGAATTCCCCCTTGATTGCCATAATCAGCCTAAAGAAGATGCTCTTGGTTGGAAATTAAAAGTCAAACTGATGAGAGTGCTGGAAAGGACAAATTTTCTTCTACGATTCACTGACATCATCACAAATCCATCTTACCTTGTGACTACACTCTGATAGTTCCATTTTTGTACCAGTTATGGTTCCCCCATATGTATTGGGGGGTATGTCAGTGGTCATCGCAATGCACATTTGGACATGGAACTCACGTAATGCATGACGTCAGCATTGTATGAAAGCTGTTAGTATGTCTCACTAGACTTCATTTCAGCCATCATAAAAGGATTATCTTGGTTTAGCTTTTTCCTTTGGCTTTTGGTGACACTTAAGAAAAAGGCAAAGCGAAAGTAAGCAGACTCCAGTTATCAAATTAAAAGACATTCTAAAAATTTGATTTTGGTGCACATACAGTAAGTAAAACAGGATATCATAATTATTGGTGATGATTATTATACTCCCTTTCCATATTTTGACTGCTCTTGAGTTTTGCCCATGGTGATGTAGATTGAAAGGTGCTTTATGTGTGTTAAGCACATAGCCAGTTGCAATCAGGAGAATTTTGTAATTGGTTGTGCGCAGCTGTGTGCCACATGGGCACGAGCCAATTTGTGGGAGCCAGGCTATTGGCAAAGTTGAAGGGGATCACATACTTATCGCACTCACTAAAATGCACTACATTTCATGACTTTCATATTGCAATATGGTGAATGTTTGACTAAAACTCTGCCTGTAGTCATAATTAAAAAAAAAAAACTAGGAAATTGTCAGTGAGCAAACTTCCAAATTCAGCAGGGGGTCAAACAATTATTTCCACCACTGGTGACCATAAATTATCTTTGCAATTTGACAAATGTATTATTTACAAAAAACTAATTAGAAGACAAATCTGTGGAAATGATTACAAATTGAGGAACAGATATAAAAGTAATTGACCAAACCATCAACAGGGTAACTGAAACACACAAATGCAATGTAACAAACAACTTTGATAACCTCCTAGTACAACAAACCTGAAAGCTCATCAATTGCTTTTGGAATCAATTGTTGAAGTTTTAAAGCGACTTTGATGATTGTATGCCTTGTCCATTTACTTTATATGTAGTATTCATTCAAAATAAATACAAACTTGTGCACCCAATTCTTGTTCATGAAAATCACAGATACACGTTGCGTATTCTTCCCTGTAAAATGAACAGTTGGAATAAATTCATTAAAAGTTTTGTCTTTAAAAAGTCACCTTTCAAACTTGTTCATTACATTATACAAACTCTCACTCTGGGGGAATGGTTGACTTCTAGATAGGATCTAATCTCCCCAATTCCTCTGTTTGTAGAACGTGCAGCAGCCAGTCGACCAGGACTGATTGCAAATTGGGAACAAAGTCTAAGAACAGCAACCACATGCCGCTTCTTTTAGTTTTCATTCAGTACTTCCCGCAACAACAACAACAACAACAACAAAAAAAGCGCAATCAATCGAAAGCAAACACAATAAGCGACTGTACTGTTTTTGCCTGCTCCACTAAAAGCCTGAAGTGCACCTGTCGAGGGAAGTGGACACAATGGGTTAAAATGAGCTCATCTATCAACCCCATTGGAGCCCCTCCCCACTCTCTTGCCCTGTGCTTTGCTTCCTGTTGTGCAGGAAGCGTAGTCCGCTCGCCTCCGCCCACTCAGCTGCGGGATTAACAGCAAGTGAGTCAGTGCGCTAAAAAAAAACATATTCTAAAAGATCACTCGTATGACGGAGGTCTAACTTTTTATGTAAAAAGACAAATTGTCTCTCGAGTAAACAACACATGCGCACACAGAAAGTCTCTGCAGCTGCATGCTTCCATTGTGGCGAGGCCTGCACTGGTTTATTAGCTGGTTCTCTGGCAGGAAACCACCATTTGGGATCATTCAGGCTGCAGGAAGCCTTGTGCTTAGACAGCCACGTCTTTCCTGTTGGAAGGGAAGGTGTGATGGCTTGTGTACACTCGAACACCTGCAGCTGCAAAGCCAAACCCTCCAACCACCCACCATCAATCATGAGCAACCATTCATATGAGGGCTTTTTTTTCTAGTCAATATATCTTGTACAACTTGTCCTCAACGAGGTGGCAGCTGAGCTCCCTCGACTGGTCGGCAGTCAATAACAGGACATGTTGTTAACCTAATCGCATAATTCTAAGTCACTGACAAGTCATTTTTAGCTGAATGTCACAATGTCAAAACAAACATACCAATGAACTTGTTTTTTTTTTCTGTCACCAATTCGAAACTGCAATAGTAAAATTGTCTTGCCGGCTGTACTGTATAAACCTTCCAGCTCCTTTGCAGTACCGCTCAATATAATTGAAGGCACACCAGGGAGTTGGCTGGAGGAGCTATTATTTCATCTTTCAAATTTAGGATGACATTTCCACTGTGAAAAGCACCTGCTCCGTATTATTGAATATGCCTATTACACAAACCCAGGTTAAAACACGTTTAAAAAAGTTTTTCCTCCATAGGGCATCCAAGTAGCTTGCAACAAGCGAAGGCCGGAAACACGTAACCATCCACACCTTTCCACTGGAAATTCTTAATTACCTTCAATGCATATCGTCGTTGTCCCGTGAAAAACACTTATGTCCATTTTCTTCATTTTTCTTATTTTTACTTAACGGTGTTTCCGCATTACAGACATTGCATTAATTTTCACAGGATGATATGATCCACTATGCTATTAGGCTAAGGATATATAAATAAACAAGTTGAACAACCATTCACACTCAAGATTATCCGATGCCCCTGAAAGATTATCTTCAGCGATTGTCCTAATTCTGATCTGCTCGGCTGACAAACGTAAATGCTCATTATTTAAAATCACTAAGTCAAAAAAGTACAAATCTAAAGGAGAAGATTTTTCAACTGCAAACTCGTTAGCAGATAATATAACAGTCAGCCGAACTTCTATTACACTACTGCTACTCTTTCTTCTTTGTATTTTTGGACAGTCTGTATGCTCTGTGGCACCATGCTGCCTCTCATAGGTCAGTCTTGTTACTACTACAAAGATCAGCTTTGGGCGAGATAGCATGGAGATATGTGTGTGGTGCGGGATTGGTCATCTGGATAACACCGCACACGATAAGAGCAGTTAGAAGGAACCCATTTTTTGAGGTCAGGTTCGGGGTGTCTGATAGTTTAGACCTACCTGGAAAATACCCTCCCCCAATCGAACTGACAGTCCATTTTGATTCTCCGGAGCGTCCATTATCATACAATAATGGTTTCTGTCCATTTATCCGATTTGGGGGTTTTATCATCAATTGATTCTTTTTGCCCAAGCGCTCGACTGCGCGATAAAGATAATTAGGCTTATCGTGAAATCATGTCGTCTAAACCATTCCGCATAAAGATGAGGAAAATGGAGCTGTCGTTTTGTGCCGTCCAAGTTTCGCGCAAGTCGCTCGGAGCTGCAGCTTTTTTTTTTCCCACACATCTTGGTAGCCTATTGTAGGAAACAAATAAGTCTTTGTATCACCTAATTATTCATAAGGGCTACCACGATTATACTCCCACTGTTGCAAATATTTGGCAAGTAAATCACAATTTTGTGGTTTGTTGCTGCTGACAAATGACAATGTCTTCATGCATCACACTAAAGTATTTAACATTCTTAACAGTCATAAAAGTGTAAAAAGAGGCTAAACACCATATCATATCGTAAAACTTACTGTAGATGACCCAGTGTACCTAGGAGGCGAGCCATCACCAGATACAGCTGACTTTGCGATGCAGACCGTTCATCTTTTTGAAAATATGATTAGCATGATGAACCTACTGGCAGTTCAGACTGACTGGGCCTAACAAGGTTGTCCATAATTCAATTATAATATGCTAACATTCAAATGTTGGCGGTGTCGCATTCAAATAAACTCTCTTATAGACACGGTTAATGTGACAGGGTTTATTTCATGCAGCTTGTCGAAATAAAGGCAAGACCTGTCAAATTGACGTGACAGGTAAGCTTGAATGAATGTTGAGCTTGTCACAAATGTGTCACGAGGCTATGCAGCCAGTCAGATGGAGAACATGGGACATGGTTTCATTTTTTGATTATGGTCAACTAACTTATTTGTCAATATTTCCATTTGCATTGAATAGCCGACAACATTTGTCAGCATAAAAAGGAGTTGTTTGATCGCACCTGTTGGATCAACACATACTCAGAACAATGTCCAAGAAAGGAGAGTAACGTAACTAGGGGTGCAGTAGTTTGTGAAAATTGTCCAAACTGTTCGTTTTGACTGTGGCGCTTTCGTTCGCATATGCAAAAGTTCCCCCGGCCTCTCTATTTAATAATGAGGTGAAGTGCTGTTCACTTAGAAAGTAGGTTCTATTGACCCAAACAGACACCGGTGTCACCGGCATGTTGCTATCAGTGCATTGTGGACAGAAAAAAGATGTAGAGACGTTTTTGGATTCGATGTCCGTCTACCAACTTGGACCAACTTCTACTAGCACTTCATTTTTAGAGATGTAAATGTTCATTACATTTTTAGAGATAATGTACATTTTGTAGTAGGATCAGCGGGAAAAATAACCACATGTAATACTGAGCAAGATTTCAGGACTTGAGTTATGACTTCCTTGAACCAAGTAACGTCTTGACTTGAAATTTGGCGGCGACTCGAATGACTGGCTTGATTTTTTTTTCCCACAGTAATTTGGGACTTGAAGCTTATAACTTGAGACTTACTTGCAACTTGCAGATGACTTACTCCCACCTCTGAATAGCGGGGGTCGGCTGTATCTTATTTATCCATGTAGAGGTCTCCATATACATTTGCATCTATTGTTGCCGCACACACTACAGCTCAGTTTCATTGCTACATATTGTACACTTTGATATTATTCTAATGTGCTGCTACTGTTCAGTTTGCTGCAACAAAACTGGAATTTCCACATTCCGTGTCTAATAAAGGCTTACTATATTCTGTCCTATTCTATTCATGTGAAAAAGTGGATAATCTACCCCAAAATTAGATGGGGGTCTTGTGCAGCTGTGTGCCAGACAATCATGAATAGACACGCACATGCTCACATTCCCGCAGCCGCACATTAATTGACTCCTTCTCCAGTGTTCGGTTTTCTCTCATGCGCCATCAGTTGATTAGTATTAAGAGAGAAAACAGTCTTGCTGTGAGGCTCCTGCGTCATCAATGCCGATCCTATAACCCCCTCCTTGTTTGCTCGGCATTTGGACAAGAATCACACACTGTCTCGTGAACAAGCCCAGCTAAGGCACAAATTGTCTCGGAGAGAGTCTATTAATCTGTCATTTCTATCTATGATAAAAAATGTTTTTAAAAAGCATAACAAGGTGAGTTGCTGTTACATTCTTTGTGATGGGTATCATTCGAATCATGACGCAGTATCGATATCGGGTCTGTGTTAGTTTGATTTGCACAATAATATTAAACTTACCAAATAACTCTGGTTTTAGTGTGCTTTATGAAATACATGACTGTGTGTATTGCTCCCTGAAAAAGAATTAAGAAAAAAAAATGGTTTGTGTTTCAGCTTGAGAATTCAACAACCAAGAAAAAAAAATGCTTTTTATAGGACAGTGATGCAATGTTATTCAGTAGTTGTATACGGACGGCCCTAGTACCATACCTTGTGGTACTCCAGAGGCATTAATTACAAACTCTAAAATGTATTTTTGTCTATCCACATAGAATTCTAGTCGTGAATGGACAGTCCTCCTTACATCATATCCACAACAGCAAACCGCATCCATTACCAACATAACCAATGAAATTATGATTTGGACTACATTAGATGGCACAATCAAGCAGAACTAAACATGATTAAACATGCACCAAAAGCTCAGATGTCGGCGGTGTAGAATTACTGCTTGTAGGTCTCAGGGCAAGCACAGTTATCCAAGACAAAATGTCTTTGCACTGATGTAGGGGCACAAAAGGGTTCAGATGTTGGTGGTGTCGCATTACTCCTTGGAGGCTGACAACTCATTTCTAAAAAGACAACATGTCCTCATGCGACATAATCTTCCAAGAGTAAAAAACCAATGTATTATTAATGCGTCAATCCCCATATGGGGTGTAAAATGTTGTGTAGGGCGGAGTGCGTCAATGGGGTGATTTCAATTATTTTAGCTGCACAACAGGGAGCTGTTTGAGGAAAGAGAGAAGAGAAACCTGGCACATTTCTAAAATTGAGTTACACACATCATAAGGCTTAGCGACGTGATGATTACAGACTTTTCATCATCACTGGCTGGCAACATGTGTTCTCATTCACGGAAACCTCTAGACGCAGAAATGCACAGATGGAGCTATAGGGCATCAAGCCTTTTTGAGACAAAGCATGATGGTGACTCAATTATGGATAACTGTTTCTGTCGTGTGTATTTTTGTTTCCGTTTTATTGTGATAAAAATGGGGGAAGACAATACAAAACTGAACTCCTACCACTGACTTAGAATGCATGACCAAGGTCGTTGCGTTATTACCGTACTTGCCTAATGTTTAGTCAATGTGTGCGTCTTCTTTTCTGCATTACAACAGAAGCATCTGTGATTAGGTTTCCTTAATTGTTTGCGCCTTTGCTACTCACGAACCACTTAAGGTGTTAAAATGTTTGTATCTGGAACATTTTCACGGGCGATGACGGCGTGAGACAACAATTGCAATTTCACAGGCACCCTTAAAAGTGTTGCGCAACATGTTCCCTCAAACCTGAACCGATGATAACGCAAGGAGGACAAAAACAAGAACAAACACAACTATTATGTGATTAAAAAAAAAAAAACATGCTTCTCTGTACCTTTGACTCTGAAACACTCCCTGTGCATGTAGAGGATTATTTGATTATTACGTATGTGCCTCGGTAGGTGCTACTTTTTTGGTTTGGCACCAGAGTTCAAATGAATGGTGAACTCTCTAATGTAGCTGTAACTTGGCTGACCGCAACAATAACTAGCAAATGATTATGTTGTTTATTTTTTTCATAGTTCATACCCCTTCTGTGCTTCTGCTTTCCGTGAGACATACATTAAGCAGCTAGCCATTTGCCACTGAGTTGTGAATGTGTGGTCGGTACCACAGACTCGTTTCCAGAGCTCGGCATTCCAACTATATGAAGGAGTGGTCCATCGATTCGCCTATGACGGACACCCATTTCGTAGGCGATAAACAATAGACGGGAGACTTAAAAAAATAGACCGATTAAGCATAGTTGGAAGTGTACTTTTTCCGTCTATTTAACGTCTAGTTGGTCGAAGTTGGTAGACGGAAACGCTAACGGAAGCCCGTTTAAAATGATTGGCGGACCGGCCTATTGGCGATTACTATTTGGTCCGGCCGGACAAAAAGGCGGACGGCGGAAGGGTACCAATGGTGCAGGCGGAAGTTGATAAACAGACTCGGAAATGTTAGCAAAACGCCCGGATCTGCTCGTTTCTTTCATTTAAATCCTCGTATTCGGTTATTAACTTTTGCTAAAATACCGGCTGAGATTTATTACATAGCCACCAAACATGGCTCCTTTTTTTATGGGTTACAAAAGAAACCATCCAAATCGACCAAGGTCTTAGTATCTGAGAAACAGGTTGTATACTTGAAATTCTGAAAATATTTGCAAATTGTGTGTATGCCTTTCACTAATGCCTTTCACTCATCTCAGACCATTTTAAACACCATTTGAAGGTGAAAACGATTCACACAGTCCCTCCCTTATTGGTTTTAACAGGTGATACCAGCACTTGTCTCACGTCTGAGTCAGCACTCACGTCAGCATTGTGAAGCAACAAAGTGTGTCATTTTATATACCTAAATAAAGGCACATTTAGGAAAAAAATAATCAAGAACCACATTTTTTGACACTATCATTTAAATGGTTTAGGCTTTGGGGGGGTATTTGTTCAATGAACTGTGTGGTGGGGGCAGATGAAGTCCAAGGGCCTGCATCATTTTACATGCTTATAGTCTTATATTGTATATTCTTAAGATTACTATTACTCTATGTGGCAAACACCCACGCCGCATGGAAACTGCGTATTATTATTCCAGAGTGGTTGTGCGTGAAGAGCCTCACTCAGGACAATGAACAACAAGTCCCTCTTCATAGAGGGAGATTGCAGGTTTCGAAAAAAAAAAAAGAAGACCTGCCAGGAGAAAGGAATGCCCTAAAGCCGGAGAAACCATTGTCATTCTTGATTTGGGAGGGTTTGACAGAGGCATGCCTGAACATGCTCAAGCAAAACTTGTGAGTGGAAAGTTGCTATTGAATGAAAACATTCAAGAACAGTCTCTAGGATTCCACCCATAGTATCGGTATACAATGGGTGGAATCCTGGAGACTGTTTATATTGGTAAAAGAAGAAATTGTCCTAATGACTAGGAGTGTAGACCTCTCCCAAGGCTTAATCGTTCACAGTTGGTAGATGCGTCACAACATGTTAAATAGGATTTTCCATGTTTTTCATTTGGTTTGGTATCACAGTTTTGGACCTTGGATTATTTTAACTTTACTCTGCCCCTGTGTATACTTGGTGAAATTGTGACCATTTATCAACATTGTGTCAATTGTGAAAGAAAGAATGTGCGAAAGAAAATACTGACATCATAAAAGGTCTGTCTGATAAATCAACAACTTCATATGTTGCACACAGTAGAACCTTGGCCCGAGGAACAGCATTGCACTGCCAAGTTTCAGTCAAGTACATCTGTACTGTTGAAACACAATTAAAATCAATTACCAATAAAAGCCAGCATAGTCAGTTAGGGATGTCATTACTGAACAAATTCAAGTTAAAATGAAGCTTCAAAGATATGGTATATTAAAATGGATCACCTTGGTGGTTGTGCATTTCACTGGGACCCAGTTAGCGCTTTAGTTAGAGATGGGCACTTTACCCTTTTTGCTGGTCCGTCCTTCCGTCATAGTTCCTCCATCCATATTCATAAAAATAATTGTCCTCCGACCCAGTCCGTCCTCATCCTTTTAAAACGCTTCCGTCCTTACATTTCATTAGTCCGTCCCACAAAAAATAAATAAATAATTAAAAGTGTCCGGAATGCCCATCTCTGGTTTTAGCCAGTGTAAACTTTAACTCAGGCGTTATAAGCACATACTCAAATCAACATACTGTAGTCTGCCATTAAGTTTTGACATACCAGTAACAAAATCATTTATTTGTTTCAATATTAAATAATGTCATGTTTTTTAAGACATGGAAATGAAATATTTTAATTGATTATAAAAAGAATCATTAGTTGCATCCCTAGCATATTTAACATAAAACTAATACAATTTAGAAGGTAGTAAATGAGCTGTTCTTAACCTCGAAATGTAAGAATTAATACTTGTATGAAGAACACTTCTGAACAATAAATACAAACAAACACGGTGAAAAAAATAGTACAGGAGTCACTGAGTGTGGCTTCTTGTGTTGCATGACAACATATTTTTACACCATTCATCACCTTGAAATCTATGTCGGGAGAGTCGTAAACAGAGGAACCCCTGTATTTGATGACGCCACTTTGAAAACACGACATACATACATGAGCTCACTTATCCTACCATATTAAACAGGTTTTTGAATATCAATTCTATGTGAATTGGTAGACGTAATCTGATATCCAGCAGTGTAGTAAACTTAGCTGTAGAAGCTGCAGTGGTCCAACAAGGTTGGTGATTTTGATGGATGTCTTATTTTTTTACAGACAACCACTGACATTGTTTTTGAGGTAACTGTTAACAGTATTGTTTTCAGACGCTTCCACTTCCGTTTTCAAATGTTTCAGTCTTAAAAGACTACAAAGCAGTGCTTCCACGCGAACCAAAACCCGCCAGCCTTTTATCCAAATTTCAGATAAAGCAATGTCGTGTAAACAGCCCCTATAACATTAAAGTCTGCAGAGAACCTGCTGACAGGCATGCCGTGCAGGTACATTCGAGGTGGTGTTAGTCAGACTTGAGTCTTTATTCTCCAGGTGGGCTTTTACGCTGACGCAAACCGATGCACAACACACAACTTACAATTATCGAGAGTCATCGTATCACTTTGAATCAGAGTGTCTGTGTCCAGCTGTTTGCGGCTCATCACGCATGTCAACTTTCTTGGTGAGGAACGACACCTGCACCTTGGGCTCCAGTGTTTTAGTGTTGTACGCACATCCATGCACGAACGCATGCACACACGCACTGCAAGCCCTTACATGGTTACAAAGGTACACAGCGGGCCAACATTACAAGGGTTTTACATTTACTACTTAACAATCCATTCATTGATTAAGAATTATAAGAAGTAGATGCACCATTGATTCAGTCTCAACTAGTTCGCAACCTGAAATTTAGTCGGGTCAATTGAGCTCCATTGATAAAACAATTGAAGATAAAAATCTAAGAAAAAAGGTACCTATAGGTACCTTTTCTTCATGTGTGTGTTCTTTCTTTTTTTTTATTGATTTGCTAAACTGTGGTTACATATTTGTAAACTGTGGGTACAGAATAGTAAACTGTGGGAACATATTAGCAAAAAAAAAAAAAAAAAATGTTTTTTTCACATATCCTGGCACCAGAGGGGCTCGGCAGTTCAGAAATCCATCCATCCATCCATTATCGATACCGCTTATCCTCACAAGGGTCGCGGGCGTGCTGGAGCCTATCCCAACTGTCTTTGGGCAGTAGGCAGGGGACACCCTGAATTGGTTGCCAGCCAATCGCAGGGCACACAGAGACAAACATCCGCACTCACAATCACACCTAGGGGCAATTTAGACAGTCCAATCAACTTACCATGCATGTTTTTGGTATGTGGGAGGAAACCGGAGTACCCGGAGGAAACCCACGCAGGCACGGGGAGAACATGCAAACTCCACACAGGGAGGCCGGGGCCGGGATCGAACCCACGACCTCTGAACTGTGAGGCGGACGTGCTAACCAGTCGATCACCGTGCCGCCCCAGTTCAGAAATAATGTCATTCCATTTTTTTTTCTTTGCTGGCAAACGTTTTGTAATGGAAGCTGAATCGCAGGCATGTCTTCTCCAAAAGCGTATTTCTTTTTTAAATTGATAGGTAGTGAAACCTGTGCACCAAATTCATGACATAATAGGATGACAGTATTTGGTCAAGAAGAGTGATGACTAAAACAGAGAGGCCAAATGAACTGCAGATGTTTACACGCGGGGGACGACAAAGAGAGAGTGAGCGAGAGAGGCGGTTGCCAGGGAAACAGCGGCGTGTCTCCCACTCAACTCGGTTGCAGTCTGGCCATTTAACAGCGAGACATGACGGCGTTTGATTGGCTCGTCACTCTACCTCGGAAATATTGTGCTTGACGACTATGACCTCACGTCACGCTCTTTTAAGGGCATGCAGCTTTTTATGAATGAGAGGAGGAGAAATGTGCTGGAGTAGTATGGAGGAGCGTCTGACGCCGGGTAACGTCACCTGGCAAGCAACAGTTGGCTATGCAGGACTTCCCTTATATGGAAGAATTAATCAATGGCATTCAAATCAAAACAATGATATCACAGTCAACATGTACATACATATACATATATGTATATGTATATATACATACATACATACATATACATACATACACACACACATATATATACACATACATACATACATACATATATATATTTATATATATATATATATACATACATACATATATATACATACATATACATACATACATATATATACATACATACATACACATACATACATACATACACATATATGTATACATACACATATATGTATACATACACATATATGTATACATACATATATATATATATATATATATATATATATATATATATATATACATACTCATACATACATACACATACATACACACAAATTTTGGATGGAAAAATGTTTTTGCTTATAAGACCAATGAGTAATATCATTTTCATAGTATGATAAAAGGATGTCCTTTTCAGATTTGATTATCTTTTATCACTATTCGTATTAATCATTTCCAATTATTATTTGATTATTGTAACCATTTTATTTCACAATTGTTCGTCATTATTGATTGTAGTACACATCTGGCGTGTTCAACTTTGGCTCATGATTATTGTGTGATTTATTCTTCCTTTAGTAATTTTTTTATTCATTATTTATTATTATTTTCTTTCATTTCAACCATTCGACCTTTTTAATGAATAACTGCATCCATAACAACGGTATTTGCCATAAATGAATTTAAATAGTTACTCCAGCTCAATGTAAACAAGCCCGAGCTATCCTACAAAGGATAGCTAAATCTTTATTTGTTTAGATTTTTTATTCATTTCTATCCATATTTATCAAAACTTGTGTAGTACGGACTTTTATTGTCTTTATTTATTGTCTACTGTTTTTAAAGTGCTTTGTTACAGCTCTGGCTGTAATGAAATGCGCTATCTAAATAAAATTGTATCGTATTGTATTGTATCGTCACAAGTGCAAACGATTCAGAGAGATAGACCTGCCTAAAAACGAGAGTGGTCGGATCATTCGCCTTGATTCTAAAGTGGTCACTCAGACCTCACTCACTCACTCAGAGCGTGTGGACGAAGGAAGACGGGTTGACCTCGAGGTCGTAATACAACAACAGTTAGTAACCTAGACGAGTCTACCTCGACGCCGGCTTAAGAGAGCTTCTGTCCCCCCATGAGGCCGCTTTACTGCGGGCGGCGGAAAAGGGAAAGTTCAAACCCGTTAGACGGAGATCTGGTATCACCACTTGTGGCTTTGCATGGTTCTTCTACATGATAATGAGGCTCGAAAACCATTTGTTAAACAAATACATTGATTTGCAACGACTCCTGGTTTGAGTAATCAGTGAGTGCATGAGTATTATTAATGATCTGCGAGTATTGTGAGCATGAACACTTGTTGAGCAATGCAGCCCCACCCCGATCCGTTGGAACTTGGTGCATGTCTGTGTTAGATTTGCTTTTTACGTCCATCTCTTCAGTGAGTCACTACTTTGAAATGTAGCTTTGAAGCCTTTTGCTTTTTCCTCCACTCAACTAGGCAGGGCTGCATTTAATGACTTGACACATTTCAGGGCAGCTTTGCTCAACGTCTCCCAGGCCACCTCGAAACATAGTTCCGCTCAAAAAGGAAACGGAAAATTTACAGAAACAGAATGTCAGATTAGGCACTGTCAGAATCTGAATCAACTTTCTTGGCCAAGAATGTAAGAACACACATGGGTTTAAGCCTCACTTGTATTACAGCAACAAGCAACTGTAAAGAAAAAAAAAACAAACATTTACAACATGTGTCGTTGGATATGCTATACATGTTTAGTGGATGGACAGATGCCAGACATGTTGACTGAACTATTACACAGTAACACACCCCTGGATTTGTTGGTATGTACGGAACGCCGTGTCTAACTGACTTCTGCAAACAGCAATTAACTTCACACCTAAATGCAGTTCATTTATCATCTACAACACTATCGCGCTTCAGTGATAGCGCAGAATCTTGGAAGCTGTGGTACCCTTGGGTAAAATTTTGTAGGAATGGAATGAACAGAAACTGGGGGGGTGGGGGTAGCGGGTTGGGGGGGGGTCTATTTCGTACCAACAGCATGAAGGAAAAGCAGGCCAACAGTCATGTAGAAACAAGGAAGTCGGCAATATTTCACCGCTTACTGGAATCTGAAATCATGTGACCAATAATAAAAGGAAGTAATTAGCCTGGAAAAATAGGCACCGAGTTCACCATGTGGTTCGAACATTTGCATAATCGCTTCTAAATTGGGATAATCTTGTCCACTTAGTTCATGTGTTCACAGGGCTTTTCAGAGCAACACTGCTGAGTTGGTTTTAAATTAAAATCTAATAGAAAAAAATGTTCATTTGGAGTTACATTTAATTGGTTTAGGTTTATTTACAGAAAGGTCATTGTTACTGTATCATAATTTCATATTGAAAAATCGTATCGAAATAGCCTTCATCGTATCGAATTGTACAGTCCCAAAAAAGTGACATATCGCTTTGCGGTGAATTGGCGGGCTTTGTGTTGATACGTATGATATCGGTCAAAAAACATATCGTTACACTTCTAACAAATAGGCATACAAACAGAAACATCAAAAATAAATGTGTTTTCTCAGGATACAGACAGATCAGTACCATTTTTACTGTGTAGGAATGTGACTTCAAGCTCCATTTTGATTGATCTAATGTGCCATCTCTAATATCAATTGTTTATACCAGGAGTGACCAGCTTGATGAAAGTAGCCATCAGGTACCCTGTCTCCTACACTACTGAAACCTTCTGACATGCATTCAAAACTTTCACACACACTACTGAAACACTCAAGCAAATTACTGAAACGCTCTTACAGGCACAAATGAAACACTCTTATACACAAAGAGGGAATGCTCTCATACTCCAGGTGAAATATTCTCTCACATAAGACACTCTTACAATCAAGTGAAACACTCTCACTGCCAAGTGAAACATTTCAGACACGGCACTGAAATGTCCATATGAGCATTTAACTGCTAAAAGGTGTGTGAGAGCATTTCTGTAGTGTGTGAGAGAGGTAATGTGGAATTATGTCCCCGTCGGCCCCTCATAACAATCATTTCTACTGCCACACTGTCACTGACTCATGCTGTTGCCTGCACACAACCCGAGGGAGGAAGCCGCTATAAAGATTCCTTTTGTCACATCAGCTCAAGCTCACGGCTCAGCCTGCCCGCACGTACTACAACATCTTCATCTGCTCAGTCAATGTGACTCAACAGTGGACCTAGCTTGCGCCAAACTGACAACTCTTTCCTGAATTAGACACCAGCGTTCACACTAAGGGAGTGAATGACGTTTGGTCTTTTTAATGGAAAAGGAGCTAAACCTACCGTGTAGAGAAAAAAAATGGCATTGGATAGATGTCTTTAGTTGTAATTTGGCACAATGGCAATGGAGCTAAATTGGATTGGATGACGCCAAACAAACGTCGGCATTAAAGCCAGTCAGTATCAAAATAAAGACATAAATGATCATTAGGAGCCAAGCCGCCATGGTGTGCTAGTGTTTAGCAATGTCTGCCTCACAGGTCTGAGGTTCTGGGTTCGAATGTCGGCTCAGCGTACCTTTGTGGAGTTCGTATCTTGAAATTGATTGATTGATTCTATCAACTTCAGTCAAAGAAAAACAGTCAATGCAAAATTTTACTGAAAAAAAAAAAAAAAAAGCCAACTGAAAGGCGTAGGGTGAAAGTTTATTAAACCTAACACCCTTTTCACAAGACCAACATATTTCAACAAAGAAAATCACCCAAGCACAGAATACAGAATAGAAGATTATTTCAAAGTATTTAAATGAATAAATAATGGATTACTTGATTCTATATATTTAGCTTGATTAAACACTACCGTATTGTTATTTCACTTTTATTTATAAGGCAATATTGGGACTACTACCTTCATGTTTGTTCCCACTGTAAATCACTCTGAAAAATGCTGAACCCTATTCTTTTTGGTCACAAGATTATTTGTTGCTTTCGGTTCCCTATGCTCATACGAAGTCCGCTCCTTATGCTTGGAATATTCTACAAAAAGGCTGGGAGCTAACAGATTGATTTTTTTTTTTTAACACTTTTAAATCCAAGGTTTTTGAGACAGATTCCACAATATGCACTTTTTTTTCATACTGTGTTTGTTGAATATGTAACTGTATTTTATGTCTGTTGCTGCCTCTTGATATATTTCCTGGTTAAATAAAGGTTGAATGAAAAGAAAACACATATTGAGTCCTCTTTAAGCCCAAAGTATGTTTTTGGAAGCCAGTACCCAAAGAAAACTCTCACAAGCATGTGAAAAACATGCAAATTCCACAAAAGGTCTCCTACCTTTTCTTCTCCATGTCAGTCAGTTTTCAGGAGCATGCATGCATGCATCTGATGCAGATGCCGCTCTGTGTTTGTTTGGACACAAGGTCAAAATGCCCTTGAATGCCACACAATGTCAACATCAACGTTCTATTTGGAGCATCTATTACCGTCAAAAGCACTGGGACCCCGGGAGGTATCGCCACATGAATAATTCCCGCATTTTCCCTCACGTGGACTGCTACTTCCTGTTCTGGCCCACCCGCGAGGGTTATGCCTACGCTTGAGCCATGTAATATTGAGCTCTGCTGAGCACCGATATTCCGAGGAAACTTCTGAAGTGGATGACTCAAGTATCTACGACGTAGTGTCCAGCTCCAGTCCTCAAGGGCCGCTTTCCTGCCCGTTTTCCAGCTCTCCTTGCTGCAACACACCTGATTTAAATGATCAGCTCATCAGCAAGCTCTGAAGAAGCTTGATAATGATCATGATCTTGTATGGAAATGGCCTCTGACTGACATTCGCGGAGAAGTGGGAGAAGTACCACGTTTCGCACAGACTTCAGATTGTCACTAAATGGGTCTTTCCAGTTCTATGTCTGAGAATAAAATCTTACCCAGGAAATAAAATTAGTCAAGTGAAAATTTACATTAAAAATCATCATTTGTTTACATTCATTTTCACTTGAGAGGTTAGTGTTAGTATTCTGGAAACAATGGAGAAAGAATGTCCACTTGAAATACAAACATTTTCCCTGTAAGCAGTTAAAATTAGTATGATAAAATTAAACTTAAAAATAAATGAAATGACCTTTGCGCAACAACAACACAAAGTCTCACTGAGAGATTAAAATCAATTTAACAAATTAAATACAAATACTTTAGCCAATTCCCTTCAGATGCTAATGAGTTTGATCACATTTAAAAATGTTATTCATTAGTTTGGAGACAGGCAGTAGTTATTTACTTAAGTCATGTCTCCATGTCTCCATGAATGTAATTCAAGGTCACGTCAGGACATCTTTGCAAAGGTGAGGCCTTCCTCAACAGTGAACAGTCTCCAGTTTTTATGGCTGTTCACTGGTTATGAGAATAGCCAGAATATTAGTCCAAAATGCATTAAAACCCTGCAGCATGAAATGTGCGTTTTATTGAGTGAAATGAGCATTTTATCCTCTGATGAGTGGTTCTAGTGCCGATATGACACAATCAACCAATTATCAATGGTCCTAATTTCAACCGGTCATGAGTATAAAGCACACCTTTTCTAAAGAATTAAGTTCTTACCTTCCAATGTCTCTACACACTTATATTTACATAAATGCCAGATTTTTATGATCTAAAAAATATTTTGTGGTTGTGTTCAAGGTTGATGAGCCACTGATGAAACAGATTTTATGAGCCAAAAACAGTGACATATTTGTCATTAAATTGCAGCCAGACTTTATAAATGGTAAAGAAAATAATAATTATATCAACAATTATGTCAGTATTCTTTTCACACACATAATACTTTACAGAGCTTACTAGCCCATGCAATTTCCTATATAAAAAGGCTGTGATCGTTGTGGAACATTACGTCAAAATATTTAATAATAATAACAACGTTTTTATTTCGATTTTTTGAGTATTTGTTTCACAGTCTGATTTCAATTTAGGTTAATTTTATTCCTGTTACTTACCTATAAAAGTCTTCATTATCTTCTTTGAGCTTCAAAAGTCTCTTCGGCTAAATCGAGAATATTCCGTGTAAAGAAAGTCTTCCTTGATCAGTCCGAATGATTGTTCTGAGTGATAGTTCAACATACACTGCTGTTGTAGCTGGCACAGTGAGTGCAAGCTGAGTAACTTTGTCACTTCTAATACAAATCCTTTCCGTCTGTACACCTGAGAAGCTGTCCATGAATTCTGCATTCATCACCCACCATTTGTGAGCTCTACACTCCGATGAGATAAATTTATAGTCTTGAAAAGTCAAACCTAGCAGCTAGGTAGCTGCGTAGAAGAAGAACGGCACCAACGTTGCTGGGTGCTCTCGATCGCCCCCTTCAGCCCATCCATCCATCCATTACCTATACTGCTTATCCTCACAAGGGTCGCGGGCGTGCTGGAGCCTGTCCCAGCTGTCCTCGGGCAGTAGGCGGGGGGCACCCTGAATTGGTTGCTAGCCAATCGCAGGGCACACAGAGACAAACAAACATCTGCACTCACACCAAGTGGCACTTTAGAGTGTCCAATCAAGGATTCCACAGCCACCTTCAATAAAAGGAGGCTGCCAAGCAGAGTGTGACAAATGTATCAAGGCAAAATACTGTCTGTCTCCCCTCGCGCTTTGTCTGCTGGTTTTATGCAAAAAGAAGAACTAAATATTACATAAATCAGCCTGACTGTGGATTTCAGAATGCATACTATGTGTCGATCTGAAAACTTTATACTCTCAGAATATTATATATCACCATTTTTGGAGGGATGTCCAGTTCTTGGTAATTTTCTTTACCGTTCTGAACAAAGAAACGAAAACCGTAAACACAGTAAATCTATAAGCACCACATCATATTACATGGGACACATTTGCTCATTAACTATGCTGTTAGTTTTTAACAACAAAATCAATTTGAAATCAGAAGTCACAGGAAATAGTGGCACACACCTTTATAAGTACACACCTTCCAAATTATGTTAAGGGGTGTGATGAAAATAAATTGCAAAACTGATCAACTCATTCACTGCCAGACATTTTCAGACCCTCATGTTTGAAAAAAATTGAAATAAATTCCTGGGATTGAATATCTGGACTGTGAAAAGACAAATAAATACATCAATGGTAGTGAATGAGTTAACATGAAGGAAAATCACAATTTCTGTACAAATTTTCGACCAAATTGAGAAGAACAAATCCATTCAGCAAGAAACATTAAGTTGCCACAATTTGCCTTAGTAAGCCACAATACATAATGCGGCTGGGTGGATCTGGCCCCTATAGGTTAAATTTGAAAGACAATCTGCTGTAAATAGATTACATAGGAAAATAAAAATTGACACACAAACACCTTTTTTTAAGAAAATGCACTTTTATTATTAAATAAATAAATACGGCACTTTTTTGTACACAATAACTTATGTAGTACTTTTTTTTTTAACTGTGGGCGATAATGGCTCTTTAAGCATTCTTAAAAAAAAAAAAAAAAAACAGACTCCTGTGCGCTCAGTCTAATTGTCATTAAAGAGAAGAAATCACTACTCTCTTTTTGGTGTGATATTACAACCCTCCCCCACACACAAACAGATGTACATATTTTTAAAAACACTTGAACCCTGGCCCATCCACACACACATATGAGCATGTTTCTGTATGGCAGGTTATCTTACACTATACATTCTTTACAATAGTGAGACTGTCTCGCAGCCTCTTTTTTGATCTGATTTTCAAGCTGGTGCCAGCCCAGCTTTTCGCTCTTCCCAAAAGACATCCTCTTTCTCTCTCTTTGTCGATATGTCTGGATCGTACCAACGTTCCCAGGTCCAACATACTTGTCTCTCCCCCATTGCATATAGTCACTTCTGATATCCAGTCTGTTGTTCCTCCACAATTCCACTTGTGCAGTTCCTCCCCGATGGATGCAAGTTCTGTAGGATGTGTAAGTCCATGCATCTAACGCACATATTTATGCAGTGTAGTCTTTAGCTGCACCTCTGCAGCAGCATGTTGAGCGAGTATAGCATGCGCTCACTCAGGTCGGCGGGGCAGCCGGATTCCAGCAGCGAGCTGAGCTTGAAGGTCTTGGAGACGCGGTCCTCGTTGATGTAGGTCAGCATGTATTCGTCCGTCTGGCAGCACAGGATGATCTTGGTGTGGTCGTGGTAAAAGTTGACCTTGGGGAATAATAACAAAACACAGTTAACATTAGGCACATTTGTCCAAGTTGTTGTTAAATTCTTTTCATTTTTGGCTGAAAAATCGGCAATTGTTCTTCAAATGATTTTTCACATTTCTAATCGAACCCCTTCTTAACATAAATGTAGCAATACTTGCTTAGTTGAATATTTAGTTGTCGCCATTTTACATGACTTCTGATTCCAAATTCAATCTGTTGTCAAAAATATACAGTACAACAACCAAATGCAGGGCAATCTGTGTATATGCAATATAATCAGGTGATGATACATTTATGTAAATTTTTAGTCATGAGGCCCACAGTGAAAATTTGTTCGACAACCCTGAAGGGATTGCAAGGCTATGTGTTATTTTTCATTTCAATTTCACCAAAGTGGTTTTCCCCTGATAAAGATTTATTTGTGTTCCTGTTATGGGCTTCCTGTTTACAGTTTCAATTTTGCATTCCTGAAAACAGAACTTTCATTCTGGAAAGTGTAATGGACCGAGATGCGCAGTTTCCACTTGCAATGAGTGGGGAAAAAAAAAAAAAAAAAAAAAAAAACCTTGGCGACTTTTATGCATAAGCTGTTCTGATCAGTTAACATTACAACAATCTTAAAAAGCACAAAACATGTCAGATATATAAGACGCACTTCATAATCTCATATTGCTGCATGCATTTGTAGTGGAATATTATGCTCTCTTCCTCCTCCCTAAATGCTGTTATGAGTTTAGTACAGTTATCTTGCTGCTCCTGGCAACCGCCCGTGTTTTCCCTGAGAGTGTTTACCTGGAAAGTGCCGTCATTAAAGAGCATCATGAGGGCGCGGTCCGATTTCAGCCATTGGAGCAGATACAGTCTGGCCATGTGTGCATCCGTCATACTGCCGAGGTCCCCACCCTAAGAACACAACACAGTTAGCATCAGACATGCCGCGACATGCTATCATCTTGGAACGGAATGACTGAAAGTCTTACATCCATGAGGTTCTCCTCCATGTAGTGGGAAAAGTACTTGAGTACAGTCACTTGGCCTACAAAGTGTTCAGGAACCTCGCAGGTGGGGAAAACAGAACGCTGGCCCAACTCTGCATAATAATGGATTGTCCTGGTGATGAAATGGAGATAAACAGAGTGAGACAAAGCCTTTCAAAAGCTCAAGTAGATACTTTTTGGGCAGTGGCTGAACAGCACTTGGCAACGTATGTTTAGCGCAACATTCTAGGTGGCACGTACTTTCTGTCTGGCAGGAGGCTCATGTGAGTGCCATTGTTGAAGAGAACGCCCACGGTGTGGTCGGACAACTGGTATCCAAAGCCGTACTTGTTGGAGTAGTCCACCCACTTGGTCACCCACTGAGGGCCGCAACTATTTGCGCTCTGAGGAATGTTGTCGGCTGCAGGGTGGAAAACAACAACAACAAGGGAGATTAGGACGTATTTGCCAGAAATGGCATGCAATTCGTAGGCTGGACAAATCAAGCAGTAATGTCACAATCGTTCTGTTCTGTACTGACTTATTTTCGTAAATAGCGGCTAGGTGAGGAGGTAGATGGGGGCAGGCGTCTATTAGAGTGGAGGACTTTAAAAAGCTTAATAATGCATAATTCATAGTTTTCCTGAAGATACCACAAAACACGAGAAACATTTCTGCTCTGTACCGACAAATTCATGTCAATAGTAGCGAGGGGGGAGTTTATTTGCTCAACTGTGGATGGGAGCATCTGCCAATTCCACTTATCTGCACAACACTGTGGAGCGACTACATCAGCCGACTAGAATTGTCACCGACTCCACATAACGCGGGTTCAAAGCAGGTATTTGGTCTCCGGGCTTTAATTCATCGGTAGGTCATGCTGGATGGAGTTCAAATGGACGATGCAATGATAGCAGCAATAGCAGGAAGGAGGAGTCCATTTGGGCGGAGGCGCTTATTTCCTTTGCGCGTGGTTTGCCAATTGACATTGGAGCAGCGCTGCAAAATTGCCAACAACTTTATCTAGCCGCAATTACAGTTCAGTGCAAGTTTGAGAGGCTTTTTGGTCATCACACTGCTCCAACGCCAAGTAAAATCTCAGCTAATATGGCAGGTTTCTCGACATGGGATCTGTTCCTGACAAACCACGCAGCAGAAGACCTGCTACTATCACTACAAAAAAAAAAAAAAAACTGCTTCTTAGAGTGATAAAGCTTTACCGACTTCAGGTTGTTGAGCATCATAATTTTCTGCTGTAAGCCTTGGACGTGTAAGGTTTTATCACTCAACAACGCATCCGCAAAATCCATTCATAACCTCCAAACCGGATATGTTGGGACCGACGCATTTGGCGGTGACTGACTCACCTTTAGGCATATTCTCCAGGCAGCCCCTCAACACACCGGCGACCGTGTCGGCCACGCTCCCCGTAGTGTTGTACTCTAGACCTTCAGGGACGAAAAGATAAGGATTTAAGCGTTTCATTTGTTTGTATAAACACTCATTGGACACTTCATTAGGTACACCTGCACACAGTGGCAACGAGATGGAAGGAAAATACAGCAAGTGTAAGATTATTAAACCTTTAAAATGTTTACATTTAACATTCTAATAAGCCAGACAAGTCTAAAAATAAGTTTGATCGTATGCACAGCACTTTGTTACAGCTGAAGTGCATGATGAATAAAGGTTGAGTTGAGTTGGCGACTGTCGTAAACCTGTGGGGAAACTCACAAGCTCAGGTCACAGTGCTACCCTCATACTGAAAGCAAAGTGCTCCATTGCGTCATCTGCATGGAAGGCAGCGGCACGTACCATGACACTACCAAAGACCAAATAGTGAAAATATAATGAGGCATATTGCAGGATTTTTAACTCGGCTCTTTCATCGCGTCACTAAACTGTAGATGGTACCTACTGAAGTGGCCAATGTACCAATGCAGTCATAATAACTCACATTCGCTGCTGCTGCTGCAACTCCCCAGACTCCCCCTGACGATTAGACGGATGGTATCTCGCGTCGTCGTCAGGGATCGGCTCTCTGTTGCCACGGCGACGGGGCTTTGGGCAGATGGCGGAAGTAGACTTCCATTCTGAGGCGGATGAAACGAATGACGACAGCGTTTGAAAATGTGCGATGGCGGTGGAGTAGGATTCATCTCCTCCCAATATGACTCAACCCGAAATGGTTGAAAATAACCGGCTCTCTGAACATGCTGAATAACTTTCTCACTTAAGGCCTGTATGAAAATTGCGAGAGTGAATAATTCATTCTTACCTCAGATGTCTTTTTGCACTGCTGCTGGCTGATGACAGCTCGCTCCAGGTCATGCTGCAGCTTGTAGATCTCCGCTTCCTCTTTGGTTAATTTATCTGCAGGCAAAAAGAAAACTGTGCTTAGCAGTAGTCAAATGTCACAGACTTCTCCACTGGTCTAAACACCATGAGAAGCAATGTCCTAAATTTTTCCAGGAAATTATCGAATTTATTTCCAACAATCTATTCTCTTCATTTTGGTGTGTTTCTCTTGGCTGCATTGCTTTCCAGTAAATGTATGTTCGATTGTTTGTCCAATCAGATTACAAATTATATGACAATTTAATCTGCCCGGAACCTTCATCTTTACAAGTGATGGCCAATGCAACGTACACTATATTAGCAATAGGACTGCTCCTTCAACCAGAGTTCAAATTCATCTCACAGGGCCACCTAACTGGCCCAAAATAACGTCAGCATTTTTCCATCCTCAGGTTGGTTAGAGCAAAACTTGTTACAGCCAAATTCGACTTGCAAAACACATCTGTAGTAATCAGCACACACAATTATGTTTCATTATCAGCATCTCTGGTGCGTATGAAGCATTAAATTACTTTTGTCATGTTATCACACCTATATTGATTCTAAACTGCTCCAGATGATGTATGTGGCACAGTTGCATGCTGTTGTATTGCGTTTTTGAATAGTATTGATGGTTTCCATAACTGCGGCATGATAGTGGTGGTATTAAAAGGTGGATTAAGATGGTAAATGCCCACCTGAAAGCTACGGTAATGAGTGCACGGTGTCTCAGTCTTACTCACTCAGAGTCTCGTAGTATTTGACCTTGTCCCGCTTGCCTCCAAAGAGGGCCGCCGCTGCTTTCTTGAAAAAGCTCTTGGCGGGACTTGAAACGTGGAAATCAGGGGCGGAGTGACAACAGCTCGCCGACAGACGCTCGGGACTGAAGCCCTGCAAAGCGGATATCAAAGTGGGTCAGCGCCCAACTGTAAGGCATGGGGGGTTGGGGGGTTAAGTGCTCCCGTCCTATGGACAATTTTATGTCACCTGTGTGAAGAAGTCATGCCTCAAGATGTGTTCCAGGTCAGGTCTGTCTTCTGGCACCTTGGCCAGCAGGTTGGCGATGAGCTGCTTGGCCTGTGGTGATAGCGAGGAGGGCAACGAGTAGCGAGCATCGCGGATGCACCGGTACGTCTCTTTCAGGTTGGTGGTTTCGAACGGCGGCCTTCCCAAAAGCATCGTGTACCTGGAGCGAGATAGATGGTTCTCATGAGGCTCTAGCCATCCATTTTCTAATGCGCTTTTGTACATTGGAGTCGCCGGTGAGCTGGAGCCACAACTGATGACCGAGAGGCGGGGTAATCCCCTGACTGGTTGTCAGTCAATTGCAGGACACAGAAAAACAATCCACTCATTTTCATCTACACCTTTGGACAATTACAGTCTTAAATTAACCTATCATGCATGTTTTCAGAATGTGGTAGGAAGCCAGAGTACCAGAGAAAAAAAATGCTAATGCACACAAACTGCAACGACATGCTGGTAGATGACCACAATGAACTAAAAAATGAAAGTTATTTATTTCTAAAATAGTAATATTTATCTCACAGTTTCCCATAATAAAATTAACTAACAGTTATGACCTGTGTTCTTGTGACCTCCATGCCCACATTTTGAGGTTTTTTTTTTTAATGGAAAAACAGCAAGTTAAATGTCACAGGTGAGCATCTGTAATCCAAGCTGCTATTTTATTATATTTTAAAGATTTTTTTTAACATAAACGTAAACATACGAAAGCATGTACTTCCAAATGTGTTGTTCAAAAGAAACCCAACAAAAAAAAAATGTACAAATGAGTTTGACCACAATTGAATCAGAGAGTTTGGGTGCAGCCAAGGATGGTTGCAGTTAGCAACCATGTTAGCATTGAGGTCACATTAAAACCGAAAACCACACCGGCAAGAAAAGAACGTCTGTCAACGACATACGAAAGACAGCGGCCAAGCTAACTAAAACTATTTATATAAAAACCTAATTCATGACCATGCATTTCAATTCATACTGTGTATGCTGAACTTTCTGACTGTTCAGTAAAATAAGCCACAAGAGGGTTCACATTAGGACACATTTTGAAGTCTACTCACATTACACAGCCAAGGGCCCAGATGTCTGATTCACAGCCGTGGCCCTGCTTGTTCAGCACCTCGGGGGAAAGATAATTGGGAGTCCCGCAGATCGTCTTCCTCCTGTTCCCCGCCGGCTCCAGTTTGGCTGCCAGACCAAAGTCTCCCACCTTCAGCTCCATGGATTCACTTACGAAAAAATTACCTACATGGCATAGTGAGAAAGATGAGAAAGGGCAAGACGAAGAGGCTCCTGTTTTATTTCACACGCTTGCCACTGAATGCAAGGCCTACCGAGTTTGAGGTCCCTGTGCAGAATCTCCTGCTGGTGCAGGTACTTGAGCCCAGAAACGATCTGTCGCAGGTAGTAGCGCACCTCTGGCTCTGTGAGCACTTTGCGGGCCTTCAGGATGTGTGCTAAGGACTGCAAAAAAGAAGAAGGGTCAGGCATGCAATTCGCCACAAAGAAATGCAGACTAGTCTGTGTGCAATGGTAGGTAATGATGATCTTGTCAACGACTCATCACTGGTCTTGATAGATCAACAAACAAATACATTATTTATTGTAAATAATCATTTCAGCAGCAATTAAGTGAAACTGGATGATTTCCTGCGGCACATCTCTCGCGGAAAAACTAATGTGCAGTGGCACAGTTGGCAATTGGTTTTGTCTACCATAATATTCTAAAAACAGGTCAAACTCAAAGGAAGTGTAATAAAAATCATCTCATGCTCACAACATGTAATTGTTCAAAAAATTGCTCAATGCATTGTGTTTCTGCAAGGATTTAGTACACCAGATTAAGTCATGCAGTGTGGTAGATTTGTATGCCTTTGGATTCTATCCATATGGACAGGGAAGGTAGTGCTACGCAATGCGAGGAAGGAAGGCAACAAGTGGCCAATAGGATAGAATGGCACAGTTATAGTATAGTACAGAAATAGTGAGCGGGCACGGGGAACGGTGAGAAAAAGGTTGCCCACCCCTCGTGCTTTAAAATTGTGCATGTGACTAACTTTTCTGCTGCAGTACTCCAGCAGGATGTAAATGTTGTCCTTGTCCTCGAAATGGTGGTAAAAGTGCACTATGTGCTTGTGATGGAGTATTCGGTGCAGCTCGATTTCTCTGTCAATCTAGACATGGGGGGGGGGGGGGAAAGCAACATTGTTAAAAACACGTTTTTTCACAACATTTTTTTCTTAAATCATTGTAATTATTAAATTTGGAGACAACTGCATGTGTGGGTTTATACCTTCTCCCGTTGGTGCGGTTTAGAGACGCGCGCATGCGGGATGATTTTGGCTGCGTAAACTTTGCTGGTGGAGAGGTCGGTCATCTCGTAGCACTTGGCAAAGCCTCCCTGCAAAGACAAAATATTGTTTTCATTCATGATTGGATTCTTGCATAAATTAAAGTGTTATATCTCTTTCTTTCTCTATACCTTTCCCAGAACTTTGCCCCGGCAGTAGCACTTGCCGGTGGCTGGGTCGGTGATGATGCGAGACATCTCCGAGACAGCGACGCGCTCCTCGACTTTCTTCCGCCGAGGCTCGCAGGACTTCGGCGTCGACTCGCACATGTTGCCGCTCTTGGCTTGCTGAAGCCCGGTAGTCCTCTGTACTTCCATTTATTGCGTGTGTATATGCGAGTGCTCTCTGCCCTCGTCCCCACACTCTTGAATGCACACCGAAAGAGCGCGCCTCAGTTTATATACAGTACTGCGGCGCCCGCTGTACTCCGCCCATTTTGTGACGTCACGACATTGCGCGTATTAAAATGCAGGCGCTGTGCACCGGCATCCAAAAGCATCTGCAGTACCTGCACTTATATATGACTCTAAAGCAGACCCTGTTGGTTGTGACTGGATTTAAAAAAAATATATTTTGGCATCAATCGTAAAATAGAAAATAACTTAAAATACAAATAAATTAACTTAATATACTTTAGTCGCATTTTTTTTGTTTTTAAATGTTGTATTTGATTTATATCATAGTCGTCCTCAAGTACACCGTCCTGGCTGGAGTCTGTCTTTGCAGCTGTTTGAAGCACGAGCGCCCCCTGGGCGGTGGTGTACATGAAGTGCATTTTAGCTCATTCAATGTGCAACTTCCAGGTTAGGGTGTGATCGACCTATGTTGATTTAAATATGTTGAATAGGTATTCTTTTAGGGCAGTCCGATGATTGCGAGAAGGGGTTTCCCCAGGTACTCCAGCTTCTTCCAACATTCCAGGACGGGTATGCTAAGATTCATTAAAGGCTTCAAAGATTTGGTACATTAAAGCTTTTCTAATTCCACTGGTGTGAACGCAATTGTGTGATTTATTTTTTATTTTTTTGGTCTTCTGCAACTGACTGGCAAGCATAGTGTACCCCACCTCTGTCCCAAAGTCACCAGTGATAGGCTTCAGTTACCCCAAGGAGGACAAGTGCTATAGAAAATGGATGGAGTGATCCAAAACTTAAGACAGATTTTAAGCCTTTATAACTATTGGAAATGTTACAGAGAATAGAAGAATACTGTATGTTAAAATCTGTGGGGTTTTTTTTCATTTTTATTAATGTAAGTTTTTCGATTTTTTAAAAATTATCTTTGTGTAACTTGTATCTGTTAAATAATTATATCTTTAATTAACAAGCAAAAGTGACATTGTCCACTCAGGTCAAACCAGAACGCACACTAAAATTACATATCAGTATTTTTATAGTCAATTTCATAGCACCAGTAATTTGGATAAACATCTGAGATTGAGGAAATATCATACGCTTTAAAGAAACACAAAAATATGCAAAGCAAAAAGCTAACTGCCAATTTTTGGCATGTTGAAATTTACATATGCAAACATGAAATGCTTTGTCTTGTCAAAGGTGATTGATTAGTGCAGGTCATTCAGAAATACTCCAAGGATTCAGTCTCTTAAATCATCATCCTAATTTTCATTCCTAAAAAAGCACTGCATAAACTAAGGGTCACCTGAGCGCAAAGACTGGCCCCTATTGCTTCCCCACATTACTTGACACTTTCCCTCAGACTGCACCGCACGGCGCCGATGTCGTAGGCCCACATCTGGTTTAGTCCCGAGCCGAGAGTGGACTGGTGAGGCCAGTTGGGAAAAGGGTAACGGCAAGTAATGACGCATGCATCGTCGGGAAGCTCTTTAAGCAACTTCTCTCCAAGCACGTCCATCTGTCCAGCCATCGGGAGAGGCCGCATCAGCCAAACTGCTATTACGTAATGTTGCGAAAGCTTTAACTCACCACTCCTGTTGCAAGAAAAGCTGTCACGTTGTCGTACTGTGATAAATCAGTCTATTGGAAAAACAAATACATAAAATGTTAATATAAGATCGATACAAAATAGTCACAGATTCATGTAGTTACCTTCCAAAAGTCCTTTTTAACAAAGGTAGCTTGGTTGGAAGGGACTACGTTCCAACGGGCCTTTGACCTGGCATACGCAACAAGAATGGAGTTCATCTCGAAGCCTGTGCACTTGAAGCCAGCAAAGGAGGCGCCCGAGAGACACCTGAGAGATGACAAAATTTCATAATGGCATTTAAGATTTTGTGTCAGGGGTTCCATCCATCCATTTTCTATAGCGCTGGACTGGTTGCCAGTCAATCGCAGGGTACATTTCATTTCATTTATTACGATCTCCAATAGCTTTTCGCAATTCTTCCTGTAGTCCACTTCCATCATCGTCTTTACAATGGAATACACTATAAAGTGCATATAAAGTAAAAATATAACCAATTATATTGACATTCACACCTATGGACAATTTATAGTCTTCAATTAATCTGAAGTGCACGGTTTTTAATTTTGAGAGGAAACTGTGCTACCCGCATATGGCATTCTGACAGGCTATTCTTATGTGTTACGTTTTGGAATTCATTCAACAATCCGTTCCAATTCAAACTGTCACCATTAAAAAAAAAAAAAAACTGCAAAGGCATTTTTTTAAAAGCAGTATTATAACATTATTTGATGCCATGAGTGCAATAGTGCAGTGAAATAAGAGGTTCACCACTGTTATAATGTAAAAATAACAAAACACTCAATTTTAATGACGAATGACAAAGGCATAAAGCATAAGTGATTAGTGTAAGATATCTGAATCAAGTTAGCCACTGTAAATCATAAAGCCAGCACGGTCTGCTTGAAACATGACATTGTGTATATTTTTCTCATGTTCTCCTTCTCTTAACACCACCACTTTAATAAGAGTTTCAAAAAATACAAAGAAAAAGCAAAAAGCACGAATAACATACATGAGAGTGATTAGAAAATCAATGTTCTGTCTTTCATAATCCTGATTGTGCTGTGTTTGTAGTTCCTCAGTGCGTATTTGTCTGACTTACTGTTCCTGCCAACCGCCCTGTCGCTTTTCTGTTCTGATGAGTAGCAGAGGCCCCCGCTCCGCTACAAGTTAATTGCCATGGACTACATGTCTTTTCGTTTTGGAGTGCAAATGGATCCGGCCCACGAATTATGACTGGAAACAAATGACGGCTAAAACGTGTGACATCACCAAAATGCCAACGATACATGTGTACATTACACTCTTCTAATTTAAGCATAGCAACTCACCCACCAGTCTCCCATCTCCTGATCCCAGATCTGCTAAACGACCTGTGCGGCCCTCGAGCAACTTCATGATGTTCAGTGTCTGATCTCTACTGGAGGGCAAAGAGGGCACCTGGAGCACAGTACACATAAATCAATTAATGACACCCACTGGAAATTTTATTAGGTACACCTTCACAATCTCATTTGTGACAGTACAGCAATTATATTAAAGAAACTGACTTCACAAATATATTTTTGATATATTCTGACAGTCTATTGATTGTTTCTAATTTCTTGCGCCCCACATGCATCTTAAGGTAACTAAAATAT
This sequence comes from Filicampus tigris, assembly GCF_054856515.1. Taxonomy (NCBI): domain Eukaryota; kingdom Metazoa; phylum Chordata; class Actinopteri; order Syngnathiformes; family Syngnathidae; genus Filicampus; species Filicampus tigris. The sequence continues at coordinate 6,261,233 of NC_141221.1, forward strand.
CAGAAACAACTGTCAGCGTTATGCAATATAATTGTACAACATTGCAAACCACAGCCAGATTGAATACTTAAAAATATCACGGAACACATTAAATACAAGAATAAAATATATAATTCAGTATAAAGAAATGATTAAAAAATATATACAAATATAAAAAAAAAAAAATATTTAAAAACAATATTATAAATAGTATCTAAATAATCCAAACATAATACAAATAAAACTAAATCAAAGAACTTAAAATGATTGCAGACATTATTATCATTGGTAAAGACTTAATTCCTGATACAGCTCTTATATTGGGCTCAGCTGTACAAGACATTTTGGCCAGTGTGTGTATGTATCATCATGTATCATCTATTCTTTCAGGCTTAATATTCACGTTAGGGAATCATGGGGCAAGATAAATACACTGCAGGCTAACTGCATCAAATCACGACTCACTTAAGGACAATCACCTCCAGATCAGCATGTTTTCTTGGTCTGATAGCGGAAAAGAGTATGCATTATGTCCAACAAAGCTTCTGTTTAATATGTAATGAATGTAATCCAGGGAACAGACCACTTTTTCTTTGATGACATTTGTTGCTACCAAACAAAAAAAAAAAAAAAATCACCATTTTGTTTTTGGAAAGTTATTCAAAATACAGTGAAACACCGCTTATTGGCAAATTCATTCTTTTAACCTATTCTCCATTAAAGTATACGGGAAAAACTCACCTAATTGCTGTCTTTGTTCTCTGGCAAAAACAACAAAATAATGTTTTGTCACCATCTTGTGGCATCTTTTAGCTCAGGTGGGTGCAAATTACGTACATCAATCATCCATGGGGTAGCTTTACTTATACCAGGAGTCACCAAAATGGTAGCCCCCAAAGACCTGATGAGCCGGTGGGGTTGTTTTTATAAGAGCTCGCCAGTGACGCAACATTGTGATTTCTTAAGTTGTAAAAGTGATCACAGGGTCCTACATTAGGCCCTGTATATTGATGATATAAAACAATAAGCTGCAATGATTATTTCATAGTTAGCATCTTTATACTGTATTATTTAAGTATTTAAGAAAATATTACACTAATAATGTAAAACTCAAAATTGCTGATGTTTCTGGAATCCCAAGAACCTCTCTCGACACTGGAGCCCTTTTTGCAGTCATGTATTTTGGGCCCCCCTAACCAGTGCTCGCTTTCGTGTAGTTACTTTTTTTGAGAGTTATTATTTTTGTGTAGCGTAAAATCTAAATGGATATTTAACATTAGATATTTCCTGGCCTTTATAACTTGTTCAAGCCATTCCTTAAGGAAGAATTTAACCTAAATTACAGAAATGTGCACAGTGTGGTAAAAAGATCAATTATGATTGATCAATTTAAGTGAATAAAACTCAAAATGTTGAATATTAAATATTAAAAAAAGCAATTGCATGTTGATTTGTACTGTCCCAGTCAGGCCAGCGTCAGTGAACTCTGGGTGGGTCTACTCTACACAGTCACATAGTCACCCGGGCCACTGTTAATGTAGAAGCCTACATCGTTTCAAATTGTAAACACCTGCGGAGAATTATAGTCATAAAGTGTTGCATATTGAAATAAGTAATATTTCATTAATAAGTGTCTTCATTTAGATTAATATAACTATTTACAACATACAAAGTAATTTGAGCAAATGTGTTAATGTCAGAAATGCTTCACCACAATCTTGAGGTGTCAAATGCTTACAAGTTTCCTCTATTCGCGAGCAGGGGTTGGTCTCTCCCCTGCAAATAGCAGTGGGTCTATTGTATCATGATCCAAATTATGATTTAACCATACATGTTAGCATTGGACACATTTTAGGAAGCACAAATGTCGTTTTTCTTGCAAGGGAATTATTTTAGAGGTCATTTAGACATATTCAGGAACCATAAAGGGGCTGATCATCTCAATCGCCATGAGCTCAAAGCATCATTCAGCCAAATTGCAGACGTTATAGGCTTGTTGACACATGGTGGCCATCCACCAACTAGACAGAACTCGCTCCATCTGGACCCTTCAGTGTAGCACAACATTCATCACTGAGTAAAACTGCTGGGGGAAAAAAAAAAAGAATCAGTCTTCAAGTATTCATGAGCCCACTGCAAACATTTCTACTTGCGAGCACTGGTTGGGTGGTCCAAAATACATGACTGCAAAATGGGCTCCAACGTCAAGAGGTTCTTGGGATTCCAGAGACATCCGCAATTTGAGTTTTATCTTATTAGTGTGATTAGTCTCTCTTCACACTGACAGGAACATTAAAAAGTTACTTAAAATATTGCCTGTACAGTTAGATTGCAAGTTCATAAACTGGGCCAAAGAGCTTTTCTTTTAGTGTAGGTCTTACATTTTCACTTACTATATTTAATGGATATACATCACCTACTGTGTGTCACCTAATACAATAACAATGTATGAGACTCCAAGCATAATTTCGTTAGTTTTTACTTTCAGCAGATTGATATGGTATTACATGTTATCATTGCAGTTTGAACATAAAACCAGCAAATATGAGGAATCCAATAGATGGATTTGTATGTGGGGCATTTTCCTGATACAAGGACAGATAGCATACAACTACAATTTCACACTGTCCCTGAAGGCAACTTCATTAGATGATAAATTGAGCGATGGATAAATTAATAGATACATATAGGATTTCAGACTGTCGCTGAGGGCAACACCAAACGTCACCAGACTATTAATACATTACACTGTTTTTTTGCATACATAACGGTATTTGCGTATTATTCATATGTCATTGTAGCTATATCTGGTTTACGTTATCATAAGGTCTAAATTAACTCAGTTGCGCCACTGTTGCCTTTATCTTGACCGGATTTTGGCCTTTAGTTGTTGCCAACAACTCAGTTCCTGTGCCACAAAGCAGAGGGCGCTACTTTGCACCATTTCGGCCCACAACACCTGGGAAACTTCGACTACTGCAGTATTTGGTAATTATGGAAAACATTTGCTACTTTTTTATATCGTGTTTTCTACCGCAATAACACTACGCACGTCACTGTCCAAAATTGACAGCCAAAACTGGCGAAAATGCCACAACATGAAGAAAAAAAGAGAACAGCAGCGATGTGAGAATATGCTATTTAATCATTGAAAAAAACAGCTTCAATAAGCAAATAAATTTGTTAGTGCAGCCTACCTACCTTACCTGCTGCTGGGGCATCAGTAGTACTGCGTACTCCCCAATGCCTAAACCACTATTACGGGGGTGGGCGGCACTCACCGTAGGCAGCCTATGAGCACACTCGCCCGGCCAGTCGTCCTATCACAGACCGCTTCAAGCTCCAAAAAGGCGCCCTCCACCCCATATACAATAACATATCATCCCGTTGTTGCATATCTTTTGTTATTCAAACGACGATACAATGGACTTGTACGGGAAGGTAAGGAAGACACACGCTATTCAAAAAAAAATCCGGAGTTGGTATTTATGACACGCAAGCCGCAGGGTTATTATTTCTTTTCACCACGTCGCCATCATAAATCACACAGCTGTGTACGCACGTACCGCGTTGCAGGCTGGAAATTGTAGTCAACGCTCACCCATTCCGTCGTTGGACGCACTTCCGCGTAGGAACCTTGAGAAAACTACAACTCCCACTGTGTTAAACGGTGGATGACGTCAGAAACAGGCTCGTGACGCGACGGGAGGGAGCGGGGTGGTGGAAAGCGAGAAGGGAGGGGGAAGGTGGTGGAAAGTGGGAACAGCTCCCTGGTGCTGAAATTGCTTCAGCACAGCAAACGAGCGACACGCAGGGGGGAAGGAGAAGAGGAAAAAAGACGAAAAAACAAACATTTAATAAAACAAAGGAGGAGAATTTTGACACAGACTGAACCCGAGCCAAGGGCCTTGGAGACAGGTTTGTTTGTCAGCATGTCTACTAGCTTTCTTTGAATGGCTTATAATTCGTCATAAAATGACCTCGCTAGCGTTAGCCGGTACGCATCCCCCCACCATCATTCTCTATCCCCCTCCTCTTCCATTCCCAACATGTCATTTTTGACATTCATACATTAATACACACAAGGCATCTATAAATGACATCTCCACTATAGTGTGCCCTTGCAATAATGTGTTTTTCACAGAAGACGCAAAAATACTACACGCTATATTATTCTGTTTTTAAAATGATAGCAAGGCTGCAGCACATGTTTGGCACCAGTGAATGCGGTGCTTTTGCTTGCACGGTTCACCTTGGAGCAAAGATGACTGGTTGTGTGTGTGTGGAGGGGGGGGGGGTGCATATGTGTGCATATGTGTGTGTGTGTGCGCATATGTGTGTGATCTCAGGTGGCTGGTTGCTGACGTAGGAACGAGCAGGTTAAACGTAGCGAAGGTTATTGTGTTTACATCAAACATTTAGTTATTGACTGTGCCTTAGGGGCAGGGAATATAGAGTCCAACGAACAACAGATGATACTGAGGGATTTTGGATCATTGTGCCTGACAAATTCCGCGAAGTGAGAAGCCAGTACCATATGCAAAATTATGAGCTAATGCATGTCACCTTTACTGAACTTCATAAAGAGACAACCTACATAGTGCACAAAGTTTATGCCTGTCATTCATCCATTTACAAACACGAAAAAAATTGGGAAACAGATTGGCACCAAAAACAACACAATTTTGTAGTTTCTAAATCTGATGATGATGGTACATGTTTTTGCCCATGTACAGTATAACATGTCAATATTTGTCATCACAGTAACAGTGTTAGATTTATACGCTCAAGCATTAGTAAAAAAAAAATGCATTTAAAAAAATAATATAAGTACGTTGTCCACACATTAGGAGAAAAAGTCAAAATGTAGCAAGAAAAAAATACAGTTCGGAGAAAAAAGTTGTAACATTATGATAAAAAAAAACCGTACAAGATTAAATCTGTAATGCTTTGAGGAAAAAAAGGATGTCATGAGAGAAAAGACAATCTTACAAAAAATGAATTGTTGTGTCACAATACTAGACAAGAATAAGAATAAAAGGTGATGTTAGGAGGAAAAAAATGTATTCAGCGAAAAGGTCATAACATGTTTTAGTCAAATAAATCACAAGAACGACAACAAACTTCACTTTGAAATATTATTATACTAAACTCAAATGACACTCAGACATCCGCCAAGGTTGAACTGCTAACAAAAATGATTTGTCTTTGTTTGTCCACCTGAATGCTAGCCAGCCGGCCACTCCTTGGTAGATGGCGTAAGACTAAAAAATGAAAGCCATTTCATGCCTAAAAATGTAGTCCCTTTCCATCCTTTTCATGGTGTTGCTGAGTACGTCCTTAAATAGCGACTTTCTCATCCTCTTTTCATTGTCGTTACAGATGGCTGCCACTCAAGATGCGAAAGGCAAAGGGGAGGGCGGTGACCAAAACTTCGACTACATGTTCAAGCTGCTGATCATCGGCAACAGCAGCGTGGGCAAGACGTCCTTCCTGTTCCGCTACGCCGATGACGCCTTCACCTCGGCCTTCGTCAGCACCGTGGGCATCGACTTCAAGGTGAAGACGGTGTACAAAAACGACAAGAGGATCAAGCTGCAAATATGGGTACGAAATGCTCCAGCTTTGACGGGCCCCTCCCTGTCGTGCCGTGTCATGCCCGGTATTGAACCCAATGATTGTAACCAAAAAAGGCTTTTCGAAAGTCTTATCATTAGCTTTAAAAAGGAAGATTACGCTTCACACTGCCCTTGTATCTGATCTTATCTCCACTTATCTTGTGTCCTCTGTTCTAATCTTGATCAATCAATCAGTACATTTAGTTGAAAGGTCAGGACTTTATGTTTAGAATCAGTTGTGAATTCATTGTCTCTTAAGATGGGTGCAGTAAGAGCCAGGGATGATTTTAGATCTTTAAGGGAAACACATTGCTGGGTTATTTGCAGTCTTTCAGGAATAGCCAATCGGGAACTGGTTGAAGAAGATGGAAGCGTAACCAACAAATAATCGGGCCTAATTTGATCGCGATCTTCTACCCACCCTCCCCTCATCTGTTCAAAATCAGTCAGGGCTTGATTATTGGATGTCTGTAGAAGGCTATCCTGAATGATTATCCTGTGGTGTGAGGTGTGTTAAAGATTGATTGTTTTCTTCCCCCTCCCCCGATCGACTTGAGAAAATAGCCAGGGTCGACAAACATAAATGTTAACCCTGTTCGATACTTAAGATCACAAAGTCATTCACCCTAAAAAAAAAAAGATAAACGTTGTGATACAATTTAGTTACAAGGTGAGATAACAGTTAGCTTAGCTTCTTCTATTTGTACAGTACTGCTGCTGCTGCTACTACGAGTGCTACCACTTGTTCTTCTTTTTATTCTCTGTCAGTCTGCCTGCCGCGTGGCACTGTTCTGCCTCTCGCAGGTCAGTCTTAGTATTACAATAGAAATGTGGTTTGAAGCATGATGTGTAAAATTGGTACATATGTACCCCACTTTTTCTTCTTTTATTTCCTGGCAGTCTAGCTGTGGTTTGCTGCGTCTCACAGGTCAGTCCAGGTACTATGCAAGGTTTGATCTTGCAAGACTTTAGATTTGATGGATGAAATTCTAGGTAATAAGTCGAGAGATTTAATTGTAATAACATGAAGAACACGCATGATCCTTATGTCTGCACCCAAATTTATTGTCATGCTATGGTCATTGTGTGTATCGGGCTTGCTTGGTATGCGTGGACATTCTTCCCCATTTTTAAAACACTCTATAATCTGTTACGATAGGCTGTTTTCCCGAGGACTCTAAACAGGATAAAATGGGGGGAAATAATCTGTAAAACCTCTACCAGGGTGTGTCACATCCGCTCTGTTTTTTGATTTTAGAAAAAGTCATCTCCAGGGATCATGCGTTTTGTCATTGTGCTTTGACATTCATTTGAAGTGGCGAGGCAGATGGATGTCTGAACATTTCTGAGAGGAGACGAGTAAGTGTTAGCTTGGTGCCCGGCGGGAGGGGAAGGACACACACTGACACCATCCTGTGTGTGGAAGTGTGTGTGGAAGTGAAGCAGATCAGCAGCTTTTTTAATTAAGAGTTACAGAAGCACATTGTCTCGTTCTTTCTCGCTCGCCTATTTTCCCTTCTTTTGAATTTCACGCCAAAGGTTAACGTTCCTGTCGAGAATGTGATCTCTTGTCATAGTTCAACTATTTTGCAGCAATTAGCCAGCCCCTGACATTCAAAAAAAAAAAAAATCAACTCTTTAAAGTGGCATTCAACAGCGTCATGACCGTCTAGTCGGATGTGTGCATTTTCATCGCTAAATTAAGTGTCCTTATTGCTTTCAAGAAACTGTCTGCTCGTCTTCTAATTGGACTGAGCTGACACTTGCAGTAGGCCCGTGTTAATGTAACGGCTGCCGGATGACAGCGACTCATTGGATCTTTTCTGTATTTTGTCATTTAGCACAAAAATAATACAGTAATCGGGACTGAGTCTTGTTGCCAATATCAAAAAGCTCCAGGTAATTGATTTCCCCCGCCACCATCTCACAAATATTTTTAAATGCCCAGGGGCGTGGTTGAAGCAGACCCGGAGGGACCATCTACTCCACTTTTTGAATATGTCCCTGTCGTCCCCTCCGCACTTTTACAGGCAATAGAACACTTCAATTCCTTTTTAACATGTCGTAACCCATTTTTACAAACTGCCCTTGAGCGTAGCATGACAAGTCGCCACATGGACAATCAATCACAAAGTAGCAGATGAGATAGATGCTACCTTCTGGCCATGGCAGAAAATGAAATAAAAATTGAGCAAACCAACCTGCAAATTTAAGTTAAGTAAATCTGTTACACGTTGTATGTTGCCAATTTATGACAAATTAAAGTAAGGCAAAGTCGACACACCTCTGTACAAATGCCAGATTTTTGTAATATTAAAAAATGAGACCAAGATAAATCATTTCAAAACTTTTTCTACAACCTTACTTTCTTTGGACCATAACTAAATCTCACAAGCACATGTGTTATGGTCTGATGAAACCAAGGTTGAAATTTCCGGCCAACAAAATATTGGCCAACAAACAAAATATTAAAGGTCAGGAAGCGTACTTGAACAGTTGAAAATTATTTGTGGTTAATCAGAGGGATTTTAAATGGTGGCCGGTGTGTGTTGACTGCTATTTAAGCTGAGTTGTGATTGGTTAATTCTGACCACAGCCACATCCACAGTTACAAAAGAGTGTGTGCACACTTGTGCAACCACATTATCACAGTTGTTTATTTTTTAGATCCCCTTTCAACAAGCTTAGAGATTTTTCAATTTGAGCAGTACAGGTTATTTGTACATGTTATAGGCCGGGGAAACAAATTTGAAGCGATTTATCTGGGTGTGATTTTTTTTATTTGATTTTTTTTAAACATCACACACAAGTGGCATTTGAACAGGGAGTGTCGACTTTTTATATCCACTATAGTTCTTTAGCCAAAATGGAGTGGAGCAATTGTATTCGAGAGGATGATCTTTCACTCATAAAAGTTGGCTCACTCCTGAACAATTTGTCCCCCCACTTCCGAAATGATGGCTACGGCCCTGTAATTACCTATAGTTTAAACTGTAAGTATACCGTACTCTTTGAAACCATCTTTTAACATCACTTATCTTACAACATGACCCTTAAAAATAAACGCCTCCGTCCAACCATTCTCCACTTGATGGTGTCAGCTGTTTGTATTGATTTCCTGTGAGCATCAAGCCCAGCTTTTCATTTGCACGACTCAGCAGTTGAATTTTTTTTTTTTTTTTTTTTTTTTTTAATTCCTGTCATTCTCTTGCCTTTTAAATGAGAACAAATCACTGGAGTGCTGCACTCAGGTTTTCTCTAATGAATCTCAGAAAAAGCAGGAGTACCATCTCGTATATTGTAATCCGGCAACAGAAGCACAATTGTCCTTGGCGCTTTTTAAACGTCCTTGGTAAACATTTTTCTGTCATTCCAAGCGGTTAAAAGGTCACCGCTGCGTGTGTGCTTGTGTGTACGCAGCAAGATCAATCTCTACAGATTGAAGGTCAGAGTGGGCCTCAAGCTACAGCGAGCACACTGCGGTCGTAGCCACACGCACGCCGACAGATAACAAAAAGCGTGGTAAAGCGGCGCCAAGTGGAGCAGCCCGAAAAAATCCTCCGTCATGAATCAGAGACAGACGCGCCCTGCAAAACACACTTTGCTGTGGGCGGAACAAACTGCCCAGCACAAACGGCAGGCCCCGGGTTGCCGTTATGTAACTCATGGCAAACAGGATGAGGAGTAAACAAATCGCACTAGCCCACACGTCCTCAAATACAATCAAGCACATCAAAGCAACATCATTAGCATTTTCATTGAGATTTCAGAGCAAAAGGTGCAGCGGCTGACATCTGTTACCAAGGTGATTTTGCACAAGTGTTCTGATTTTCCACTGAGCAGGACTTCCACCAGGTACATACTGATTTTTAGTTAATGCACGTGCATCTTAATACTTTAGATTTTCTTTTAATTGAACTACTGAAATAATTGAACTAATTCAAATCATTTTACCAAATATTCATTTTTTTTCTAATGCAATCGGCTGGAGATTTATCAACCGCAATATTACATGCACACAATCTCATGACATCTAATATAAAATCTGAGTTAGAAATTCTTGCATTTGCATTTTGTTTGGCTTTTTTTACACCATGACAAGAAAGGAAAACGGGTAGGGTATTTTTCTTTCGATTAATTTCTGTGGGTAGAACAAAATGTAATTTGATGCTATGCGTTTCTATCCATATCTAATCCAAAATGAACATTATCATCTTTATGACAGCATTTATGTGTGTATCACTTATACATCTTAAGCAGGCTACACACATTAAGATTTTTAACATTGTCACAGATTCAAAATTGTGATCAACCCCACACATGATGACGAAAACATTGTCAAGTGTGTGTCTACTGCTCTTATACTCAGTAGTGTACTCAAGGTGGTGCCACAGGGCATTCGGACTGCCAGAAAATGCAAAGAAGATTAGTAGTAGTAGTCCCCCATTCCGCACCAATTCACCTAGTCATGGATTTATTTTTCCAACATTTTTTTCAATATTAAATTATTATTTTTTTGGGTGGCGGGGTAAGCCATGGAAAATGCAGATTGGCGGTTTATCCCTGTTTTTTCAAGATTTTGGGGAGTTCAGGAGTGGTAGTAGTAGAAATAGCAGACGCTAACGCTTCTCCTTGACGTTTTTTACTGTGATGAAGTGCATGGGAGACATATTATGCAAACCCTTAAAAATACCAGTTGCTTCCTAGTCTGGGGCTGGGCCATACTTGGTGTTAGGCAGATGCATAAACATTTACTATCATAAACTATTGAACAGGTTTAAGATTTATGGCCTTATTTTGCAGAGTGTGGCATTTGTTTATGCTTTAGTCCGTCTATGAATTCCCGTCTATATTTCAGACCCGCCCGAGTCAGCCAAACGGCGTCGAGAACGGACTTTACCGGTACCATGTCACATGGTGGTGCCCCAATCCTGACATGCAGCCAAACAAAGAAAAAATACAAAATCAAACAGTGTTGTTTACCTTTCGGTCCCACAGATGCCATGATTTTGTTCTCGACGCCGATTGGCTGTCGCCGACGCGGGACTGGGACAATGTGGGTTGGCCGGAAATACCTCCCAGAGGTTATAGACGGATAGACGATGCCCAGCTCTGTTATTTTCATTGCTAGCGCAAGTCTAGCACAGAGCGCAGTCTAACTGTACCCATGAGTGGGTTTTTCTTTCTTTTGGAATTTTGCTTGACTTTGCAGAGGTGGTGTGGGCCGTTGTGGGATGGAACGTAGCCGAGTCCCGGCCAATCACGGCGGCATCTCTCATTTGCATTAAAATCAAGGCGGTCAGTGCGCACGCCGTGCTTGACATTGCGGGAACAGAAATAGTCGAATAATCTGCAAGATCTCCCCTTGCGGATGATGTAGTCGGCCGTACTTGTAGTTGTACGTTCTGTGTGATACTGTTTTCACACCAATAACAAGGGGGGCCTGCCTACCAAAAACAGGGCCATTACAGTTGTCGGCCATTACAGAACCATGTCATCGTCATACAACTGAACTCTTAAAGTTCTGTTTCCCCACTCACATGGCTGAGCTTTTCGAGAAGATGCGAGAAGAAATTGAGTCACTGTTCTATGTCAGTGCAGATTTATTGTGAGGCACTCAGCAGAATGATGTCTGCATGGTGAACACAACACAGTGGATGTGATTAAATGCATGCATTGCGTCCGATACGGTTTATGCTCTCCTGTAATCAAATTGTCATGGACAGTTATGTATGCCCATGACAGTGAACAGTGCATGTGTGTGTGCGTGTGTGTTTGTAGGACACAGCAGGCCAAGAGCGTTACAGGACCATCACCACGGCCTACTACCGCGGCGCCATGGGCTTCATTCTCATGTATGACATCACCAACGAGGAATCCTTTGGCGCTGTGCAGGATTGGTAAGTCACCGTTAGCTAGCCTTTTATTTTTGGGCTGTTATGTTGTAGGCAAAGCGAGGTTTCGAAAAGCAACAGCTACACACAGAACTAGCCACAATCTAACATGCATGTTTTGGGATTTTGGAGGAAGACGGAGGGACGACATGCAAACTCCACACAGGAAAGCTCGAGTCGGGATTCGAAAACAGGAACCCAGACTGTGATGGTTTTGTGCTAAGCACTACGTTACGTCACTGTGCTGCCTGTCAAACAAACCAAGAAAAAACGCTTTGACACTGGTATAGACACACTGGTTCATCTCAGTATTTGAAAGCCCTAATGGACTCATTAGCACAGAGGAACCTTTAAAGTTGAATGTCATGAATTTGATTTGGGGTTTTTTTGGATCACAATGGAATAGGCTGAAGCTGAAGGTGAGATTTGAAATAGTGTGTTAAACATTGGATGTTCAACTCTCCTAGGATTATTGTATGTTCTTTAACATGATTGCACCTGAACAATTATATTAGCATCAGATACAAACATGCTGTTGACCAGAGGTGGGCATTTTACTAATATTTGCTGGTCCGTCATCCGTCAATTTGTCTATTTTTCAAGCTGTAGTCGTCTGTCGGTCACGCCATCATGTTATTTTAACTGCACTTCCATCAGTAAACCTCAAAGGTCTGCCAGTCCGTCTATTGTTAATCCGGAAAAAAAAGGTCCAACAGATACAAAAATCCATCCATCCATCCATCTGTCCATTATCTGAACGGATTTGATAAAAATGGTAAAGTATTGCTTACCTTAACCAGAATCCCGTGTCACATTGTTGCCAAAGATACAATCCTGGTGAATTTAAATGCTTCCTAGTGCTTCCAAACTGAAATAAAGCAGAAAAAACAATAAATGACAATTTTTTTCTTCAGATTCTGATTTGCTTCTTCATCTTCTTCTTCTGTCTTTTAGCAGTTGTCAAACAACTTTTGGTGCATTAGTGCCACCTTGTGAAATGGAGTGTGGGCCTAAAAAATACTGTTCCACAACCTCCTATCCCTACTATTTCCGAAAATAAAAATCGAAATGTAAAACTTAACTCACAAGAACTTTGCTGTAAAACTCTGTGTATTCAAAATTACTGGTACATATTTTACTTCTTATATAAGCAGTTCAGATAATGGATGGTCGGCAGACTAACACGTTTCTCTCTTTGGTGAATACCGCCACCTGCTGTATATATACAGTCAATGCAGTCTGGGTCGTGTTTCCGTCTCTCTTCAGCAAAACGAGCGTCCGTCAATAATGGGCTTTAAGGTCTGTTCGGACTTGACCAGGTTTGTTATGATTACACAGACGGACGAAAATTCACTTCCCTCAATGCTTTGCTTCGTCCGTCTTTTGGTTTTTTTCTTTTAAGTTTCCCATCTATTGTCTAACGGCCAACAAAACGGGCGTCCATCGTAGACAGAACCGTTGGTCAGACGGAATGCCTACCTGTGCTATTGACAATATAGTATATCTCATTTCAAATAAGCTGCCTTTTCAGGTTTTTGCAGTTCTTGTAATTGCAGCTAATGTCAGTCAAACCGGAGGAGCAAAGTTTGTGAATCACTTCAGTCGAAGCTAACGCACTTTGATGGATTGACAATCACCATTAAGGCCGAGATCTATGCCTTGCTCATCACTTCAATGGCGGCACGTGACACTTAACATGCAGAATCAGCTGCATGTGAGCTGACTGTAATAATCAGCACATTTGAAGCGCACAACCTGGCCGAGTTGAAGTGCTGAAGAAATATTGACAAAAACAGAAACAAACTTAAAGGGAGCTCAAGACAATCACAATCATGAGCCATTTCTGTTTTTGTTAGTTAATTGAACGTTCGATGTCCTTCTTCCCAGATGTCCTGAATGACGCAAAAGAGACTGCTTTCATGAGCCCAAAACTGAACATAAAACACTCAAACAGTGCTGAACTGCCGCATTCTGCTGTGATCATGCATTACATTCCCTGTTTTAAGTTACACTACATTTCATACAGTCATACAGTCCACACCCTGTATCGACTTTTGTGCCTCTCACTTTCATTCCGCTTCATCTTTCATTGTGCCCTGCGACATATAGCAAAAAAAGACATCGCCATGGCAACCGTTCTTTCTTCAGCTGCTCCTGAATTAAACCATGTGACGTCTTCATATCCTGTCTGTGACATGCACATATTCCTATTCTAGTGCCCTCCGCTCCATTTGAAACACACAGATGCTCTTTCTAAGCGAGTCACATCTTACACAGCTCTACATACACATACACACCTGGCCATCTTGCCACCTATTCTCTATACTCCCTTGCTCTCCTGTTTATCAGAGGCCGCAGTGTCCGCTGGCCTACTTTTTAGTCTGGCTGCAGTACCAAAGGAGATATTTGCTCCTTAAGCTCTTTCTCTCAATGCGCCTCACTGAGTCACAGGGACTGTTTTGCGCACACACACTGATGCATTGTTTGCCTGCAGGACTTTTTAATGATCAAGTACTGTGGAACCGCTGATGTCGAATGCCCGAAAGTGGCACAATTTGGATGGCAGCGGCAGGCAAAGTATTTAGGGAAAAAAAACCACAAGTCAAGTCAAACAAACCAAGAAATACAAATGATAAAATATCAATTATACGCACATTAAAGTAGATGTGTGTTTAACATTCCTTTACAACAACAACATCTTTTAATGTTGGTGACCATTTGACCCTGGAACTGAAATATTTAATTTCTAAAAAAAAAAAAACCCCAAAAAAACAACCACAACCAGCATCACGGTACTGTATCGCATTTAACTTTGGACGTACCACGGTGACACATATTGATTTTTAACATCTTATCTGATTCATAAAATGTGAGAGACACATCATATATTCACATCATAATCATGGATATCATGGATAGGCTATCATAAACATTGAACCGGTTTAACATTTACGATTGTTGGCCGAAACTATTTTGCGATCTGATCGGGAAGAGGTGGGGAACCATTCTTAACACACACGACACTGTGGGATAATTGCACAGGATAATCTTTTAGAGATGTACAAATAATCAAACCTTTGCTGACTTTGACTGGAAGGGAGACAAAATGCTCAAATTAACCACTATTATCTCACATCTTTCTTCAATTTAGACCTCTCTTATAGCATGTCTGCACGGATACAATTTGATGAATATTAGCCTAAATGTTTGTATCAGTTGTAATATTAGCCTAAATGTTTGCATCAGTTGTGATAATAAGAAAAAACAAATTAACCTACAAATGAGTGCAGTGTGCATGTTCAGCCCAAAAAAGCTCTTGACCCACTTTTTCTTCCCTAGCAGCAGTGATTCACACAACAATCTGACCAATAAAGGATTACGCAATCCCAACCTTCGACCTGTCCAAATGGCGGACCAGCTTTACATCCTGCCCATCTCTCTGTTCGTGCTGAAATGATTGAGTGCAGTCCAGTGACCCAAAAACAACTTGTCTTTGTTGTTTGATCGAATCCTATTCTTGTGTTGGTGTGCACAGGTCGACCCAGATAAAAACATACTCGTGGGATAATGCGCAAGTGGTGCTAGCTGGTAATAAGTGTGATATGGAAGAGGAACGAGTGGTGTCGGTGGATAGCGGCAGGCTGTTGGCGGAACAGCTGGGTAAGTGTGAGGAAAAACCTTATTTGCATGTTGCCCCTTGAACTTAACTACAAATGAGGTGTAAGCTATACTATCAACTATATTTGTCTGTATTTACTGCAGATATTGCAGTAAATGTGTGTCAGGAAATGCTAACTCTAAATACTAATGTAATGCAAAAACTGTATAAAGACCATATGAAATATGTATCTATATTAACACAGGGATATCGCAGTAAGTCTGTGTAAGGTAATGCTAAATGCTAATGTAACGATAAAGCACTATAACAGTATCAGGGATATACTAAATTCATCTATATATGTATTGGTTACAGAAGGTATCACATAAAGTGTGAATGGGAAGAAATGCTAATTCTAAATGCCAATGTAAAGCTAAAACACCAAATCGGTATAAATACTATATAAACTGTATTTATTTGTATTTGCTGATTGCAGTAGATATTGCATAAAGTATGTGTGTAAAGAGTGTCCGCTGATAGTGTAGTGGTACACACGCCTGAGTTGTGTGCGGGCAGCGTGGGATCGATTCCCGCTCAGTGACAGTGTCTATGTGTGCCCTGCGACTGGCTGGCGACCAGTTCGGGGTGTAGTCTGCCTTCGCCCATTGACGGCTGGGATAGGCTCCAGCAACTCCCCGCGACCCTATATAGGATAAGCGGTTTGGAAGATGACATGACATGTGTGTAAAGAAATGCTAATGTAATGCTTAAAGAGAAGTCAACCCCAAGCTTTTCTTGACAAGAATATGTTCTACGCAGCCCCACTAGTCGAAACATGGCATTCTGGTGAATATTGATTTTGTGAAATATGAGTTAAGCAGTAAAATTCACGTGTTTTTAGCCATCTCAGGCGGCAGCCATTTTGTCCCTTCTGTTGACTGAAAATGACATCACATTTACTCAGGGCTCAGTTAACAACCAATCATGGCTCAGCTTCAGAAAATTGGTGAGTCGTGATTGGTTGCTACCTGAGCACTTAAGCACTCAAACAGTATAAAATCTGTAGAAACGATCTGCTTTTGTTGGTTACAGCAGATATCACAGAAATTGTGAAAAGAAATGCCAATGTCAAATGCTCAGTTTACATTAAAACACTAAATAAGAATGAAGTCTATGAAACCGTATTTGTATTTATTTCTAACAACAGATCTTGCAGAAAGTGACAGCACTTGCTAATGCTAAATGCTACAGTACAGAAGCGCTAAAAGCCTGAAACAGTTGGAGTATGCAATGTTGATCTGTATTTACTGGTTAGGCCACTATGTGCACATTTGTGTGTAAGAAAATGCTCATAGTAAATGATAATGTAAGCAGCGTAGAGACTATATAAACATTATTTTTTATTGGTTACAACATACACAGCAGAAAGTGTGTGTGTAAGGAAATGCTAACGTAATATCAAACCGCATAAGACTACACAAACTAAATGAAACTATATTGCCCACAGCATACTGCAGAAAGTGAGCATGAATAGATGCTACTGCTAAATGTTAATGTAATGAAAGCACAAAAACAGCATAAGGACAATATAAAGTAAACTGTATTTTATTTGTCGGTGACAGCACATATGGCAGGCAGTGTGAGTTTGAATGCTAAATCAAATTACTAATAAACCGAGAGTATATTAGGAAATGCTAATGTGAATGCTAATGTTGTGATAAAGCACTAAAGCAGTATAAGGACTATACTGTCTGTTGAGTTGTAATTATTAGTTGTAGCAGCTATTGCAGAAAGTGTCTTTTAATGAATACTAATGCTAAAACTATACAGATATCAGTTTATATGTACCTGTATTTGTTGGTTACAGCATATATGGCACAAAGTGTGTCTGAAAATGTCAATTCTAAATGTACAAATTTCTCGTTAAACTCTCGACAAAGGCTTTGAGTTCTTCGAGACCAGCGCCAAGGACAACATCAACGTCAAGCAGACCTTTGAGCGCCTCGTCGACCTCATTTGTGACAAGATGTCCGACAGCTTGGACGGCGACCCGGCTGTTACTGCTGGAGCGCCCACTGCTAAACTGACAGACAGTGCTCCGCCCCTCCAGCAGCCAGGCTGCAACTGTTAGTTTGACTTACTGTACCGTGTTTTTTCCCTCACAAACCTTTCTCCCCTCGCCATCTGGACCCTTTAGTGGTAGAGATACTAAAATGCTGTCGTACTAGCGCCTAACCTTCGTCACCTTCTAACGCGAGCAAATACGAAGTTACAGGATGTGCTCTTAGAGACACTGTCAATAACCACCATGTTTGTAGTCCACTTCATTGTAAAGCATCCAAACTAAACCTAACACCTTAGAGATTATGTTGTGTAACTTTTATTTAAAGGAGACATATTATGCAAATGCTTTCACAATCTTAAAAAAGTTTCCAGGTGTCTTAATAAACGGATCTCTGAGGTTCTCCCGCCAAAGGATAAAGAAATACAGTACACTTTATATTTACTCTATTTCAAATCGGTCCCGTCTCATGCAAATGCCGATTATGGCTTTCCATACCATGACAACCGGGGGCTGAACTAGGGTGTCGAGACAAAGTGAGCTCAGTGTTGCCACTTTATCAACTTTTTTGCTCGAGTTAGTGACTTTTCCAACCCCTTCAATAAAGTAACAAGCAACAAATATAGCAATGGTGTTATCCACAAGTTAACATAACAATATCAAGTGGGCAACTTTAATGTTTCGGGCGCATTTCATCGGTTTAGTGCAAATTCTGATTTCAAATGTATGCATTTATTTTTTAATCATGAACAAGGGTAAAGTGCGTTGCAATAAAGCAAGCGACTACTCAAAGTTATCAGTTATTTAGCAACTTTGACTATTGAAAAAAAACAACCTTAAAGAGGAAGTCAACGCAAACATTTGCGCTTGTCATCACTGGCTAATTTAACCATATCCCCCCCACAATAAAGAAAACCCCCATGCAGATTTCATTGCACTTAAACTCATGGCTGCAGCATTTAATCACCAAGCCACCAAACTAAAATTTGTCAATTAATGTTGCTGTGTGGCTACATGACAGCACTAAGGCATTGACAACTTAGCTGAACATCTGAGTATGTGCCGGTTATTGGAAGCTAACACTGCTAATACTGTTAGATAACACAAATCTTTGCTAACACTGTTTGTCACATGCAAATGCAGAGTTGAGCTTTCATTACCGTGACCATGATGGCTAGAGGGCATACAACAAAGTGTTGCCAATTTAGCGACTAGCAACAAATCTAGCAAGTGAATGGCCACCACTGGCGAATTTAACCTTATCCCATAAAACCATGAAGTTCTAATTGCATTTTCACAGTGGAGACAAGACTTCACCAACAATCTACTGAATTCCTTGTTGTCAATCACTGTAGTGGTCAACAACTTAGCCAAACCTTTGAGTCTGCATGATTATATCAGAGCCTAATGCTGCTAACGACGTTAGCTAATGCTAATCCATGCTAACTCTCCAGCTCTACTTACGTTTTGTCTTTGACATGATCAAGGTTCCATACAATCTAATGACAAAGTTGGCTTTAGAAGCCTAGCTGCCAATTATGGGTGGTGAAAGTCAGTGTGGGGGCGGTAATTATGTCAATTGTGACATCACAAGAAGGCAAAAATAAGAACGATTGGCTCCCAGACAAACAACAAAAACAAAAAAACTTGGTTCTTTAATTTCACACTTAATGACTGGGTACGCACGGCATTTACCCAACTATTTAGATACATATAGGTAGTAAAAAGTGAAATCTCCATCATATGTCCCCTTTAAATGTTAGGCTGCCAAATAGGGCGCTCCTCGAGGAGTTTGTGTGTTTTTGAGAATGAACCTTTTGGGAGTTTTTAGACGTTAAAAAAAAAGTGGCCTTTTAGCATCCAACACGGCCTGACTCCTATTTGCCTTTTTTATTTTCTCCACGTGTCATCCACCATCGAGGCCCTTTTAAGCATGCCGCAGAAAAAAAGTCAAACATATGTTCACCTTAAAAAGACAGGATGTGCATAGACTTTTAAGATGTCATAACAGTGACACAGCAGAGTAAGGGTACTACACACTTATTGGGGATGGGGTGGGCCTGGGGAATTGACAGCCATAGTTTCCTTTGGGAATGTTAATAGAGCAAGAGCTCCCGCTAGTGGGCGCTGAGGGCACTGCAAACGTGAGCTGTATCCAATTGGATTTTTTTTTTCAATCTTAAGGCATTTTTGGTTCTGTTAGAACACTTGCAATCAATGGAATGTTTGTGCCAAAAGAAAAGAAAAACAATCCTTTCAGCTTTGTTTGTTTGTTGTGTATAGCCAACGAAATAGCAGGAAAATGCATGACCTTGCAAGTAGATTCATGTCCCAGTATAAATAAAATAAATGTGTGTGTGTATATATATATATATATATATATATATATATATATATATATATATTAATGCTACGTTAACAGATTAAAAAAGCATGCTTGCGGCGCTCGCCGTGACGTGCAAATGGGCCAATAAGTGCAATATTTTATGACTTTAAAAGCCTGTAAATAGTCTCTCCACCACTATGACTGCTGTGTGTGTGTGTGTGTGTGTGTGTGTGTGTGCGCGTGTGTGCGTGCGTGCGCGCGCGTGTGTTTGTGTGTGTGCCATATTGTTTGGGTAAACTTTTTTTGTAAGAAAAAAAAAGAGATGGCGTCCCAGTCGTGTCAAACTGTAGTGTTGTTGTTAAGGGATCAACTAGACTTTGTGTGTGTGTGTGCGTGTGTGTGTGTGTGTCGTGGTTGCGTATGTTGTTAGCATTTGATGCTATGGATAGCCCTGAAATAAGACATTATAACTGTGGATCTCAAGTGAAAATGTCCATTTCAGAGCAGGGTGACTTGCGTAACTGACGAGATGTGCGAGAAGGTTGTGTTTGAGGTAGTAGGAAATAAAACTAATTCAGTGTTTTGCTTGGGCCCTGTGTGTTTATTTGCTGTGTGCCGTCAACATCCTGACTGGGCCTCCAATATTAGTGGCATATCTCCAGCGCCACCTAGTGTTGAGCCTGCACACATCACTTCCTGTACAGTGCTTCTAGTTTACGTTTTTGTTTATTTCTTTCACAGTGAGAGGAATCATTCTTTGATGCCCTGCTGAATTTCGGCTTATTCATTTAGAAAGACATTATCTTAGTGATTATGCTATTGGAATGTAAAAAAAAAAAAAAATTGGGAGTTAGGGTTAGAGTTGTTGGTGAAAGCTTCAGTTCCCTCTAAAGCAGCGGTCTCAAACTCCGGTCTTCAAGGGCCGCTTTGCTGCATGTTTTAGATGTTTCCCTCCTCCAACACACCTGATTCAAATGATCAGGATCACGAACAGGCCCTTGCAGAGCTTGCTGATAAGATGATCGTTTGAATCAGTTGGCTTGGAGGAGGGAAACATCTAAAACATGCTGCCATCGAGGACTGGAGTTTACAACCCCCTGCTTTGAAGGGTTTCTGTTGGGTTGACGTCTGGAGATGGGCAAGGCCATCCCATGGGCCATAAAATACTCGTATACATGCACATTTTACTTGCTGTAACATTCCCATTTAAATTTATGAACATTTAATGATATTTTAAAATTACAATTCTTATTTTAAACATCAAAAGTTTATACATAAATCAATGTTTTACCATTGTATTATTTTAATGGATGTGTGAATTTGTAATAAATCAGATGTTTAATCTTTAATTTAAAAAAAAAAACTATAGGTCTTATTCATTTATTCTTTTGTAAAGCGTCTTTGAGTGTTATGAAAAGCGCTTTCAAATAAAATGTATTATCATTATGATCATTAAATGTGATAGTGTAATTCTTTTGTTAATCTGTGATGTGTTTTAAAAATGTATTTGTAGACTTATCTTTAGTGTTATTTCAAACAATTGGATGTTGTAATCAATTCAAAAAATGTAATTTAGTTCAAGCTTTATTTTTTATTTTAGAATGTAATGAGCTTTTCTTGGAAAGTTGGATATAGTGCAATTCTTTAAAAATGATCTAGGTGTAATTTAGTTTATTTTATGTTTATTTTTTATGATATGCATAATTTTATTGAAGAACATGATATAATACCCAGATTAGGCAGAATCAACCCATGCTTTTATTTAATCCATTGCATATAAAACTTTTTTTTTTCATTCTTTTTCACTTTTTTATACATAAAGTCGTATGCTCTACAGTTCTATCCAATAGACTGCAATCAACAAGAATTCCATTAAAATAACATTTCGAATTGTCCTGTGAAACGTCCAGACAAGTTGGCATTCTAAAGACATAACCCCAAAAAATAATTGTCCTGAAGACCTTTTTATTTTCTTGTTTTTTTTTTAAGTTACAGTTTGTGTTATTCCTTTCATACCATTAAAAAATAGAACAACAACAACAAAAAAAGAACAGACTGTTTACATTGGGCCAGGGCTGTTTAGCATCTACAGTATATGTGTCAAAAGAAGCGTCTCTGTTAGCTGGAGAGTTGGGTTGTATTACCAGGGAGGGAGGGAAGGAAGTAAGGAAGGAAGGAAGGAAGGAGGGAAGGAAGGTGGCGTGTCCATTAGCAACACACACACACACACAGTCAGTGTTTCAGCCAAATTTAATGCAGCAGCGGCTGAATGTGTACGTGTGTGTGTGTGTCGCTAACTCTGTGTGCTTTCCGTGAGGAAAAGTTTGGCTTCAAATGCGAAACACAAAGGCAATTGATAAGAGGTGAGGCCATCGTAACGGTGGCCCAGAAGTATCAGAAACAAAAAAGCAAAACAAGTGTACATGTTGTGAAAACAAAGTTCACAGTACATTGTTCTAAAAAAGGTGTTTTTTCCTCTAATGTAATGCAAAACGTGGCAAAAAGATTATTTTTTTAATTACGATGTCGACTTTTTAAAAACATTTGGCTGCTCCACTTCTCGACAAGAATTTACAAGAGCTGATTGCTGTTCGTTTGTTTGAATAAATATTGTGGGGTATTCTAACTGTTTTTCCACCAATTTAACGAATGGACATTTTTGGTCAATTTTGTTGCGATGCAACTTGCGGCTCCATTTTACTTCCACGAAGACTGCCGAGGACAGAATCGATTGTCGTTAATTGGTTTGAATAAATATCATGAATGTTTTGAAAATAGTATTGTAAACTCTTTTACCGACGTCTTATTTTTCTTTCAAATGTTTGGCTGTTATGCTACGCACCGTTTCAGTTATCTGCTTTGATGAAGAATTTGAAAATAAAAAAAACAGCTATGGCATCATGACATTATTTTACAAAGTAATAAATATTAACACATGGTAATGTTTTTATCCAGTGCATTGATATTGCTAACATTTAACATTTGGCTTTAACATTTGGCTTTCCTGACCAACTGTTACATGCCGGTATCAATTCGCCAAAATACAATAAAAATGCTCTCGCCGACGTCATCGTAGTAAATATATTTTGTAAAACCTACCGAACAACTGTTGATTTGATTAAAAAACTGTGAGCTCCATTTGTTTTCCTGTCCCGCCCTCTAAAATTTATTTTGGTTTTTCATTGAACTGCAAATTTGAAACCAAAAAATACTGTATGTATGGTTAATGTATAAAGCCTGTATGTACAAGTTTTCCCTTCTTCAGTTTAGTAGAAATCATAACGTATCGATGCTTTTTACTAATTAAATGACTGTATCATGAAATTTCGATACCGATGGAATATCGTGAGTTACACACGCATTCCAAACCCAACACAACATGAACATTTGGTTTGACTTTTGTAACGTTGTCCTTGTAAGCCACCGTATATTTCGAATGCAGCAGCAGAAGAAAAAGAAAAAGGGCGACAGAGTGTTGAATTTAAGGCACAGCCCATGGGCCAAGGAACAGTTGTTTTTTTAAAAAATAATTTGGCTTAAACCCCCCCCCCCCCCCCCCCCCGAGTTAGCTCCCGCTCCCCAAGCAACCATTTTAAAAAACATATTATTTTTTTTCTCTCCGACACATTCTCTCAACAAGAGGTACGTGATTACAGCCACACCATCACCAAAAGGGATGATTAAGAGTCAACCATTTACAACAAACGGTGTTATGATAGTAATAACATTAATAATAATAATAACTATATAGTATATACACAACAATAAATATCATGTTTGTAAACAGCGATTAAACCGAAAAAGATCGTATTACAGGTAAGGGCATCGGGTGAGCATGAGAAGAAAATGGAGGGGTGGGGAAAAAAGAAAATTTGGCACAAAAAAATGAGATCAAATAAAGTGAAGTAAAATAAATAGAACAAAAAGAGAAATCAGTGTGCAGTCTTCAAGTGTGTTTTTCCTTTTTTGGGTAACTGCTGTTTATATTTTATGTACACTAAAGAAGATGGGGGAAAAAAACTGAAAAATCCAATTTTTGTCTACGACACAGTAAATTTACAGTATTTACTGCACTAACTTTATATGATTCAAATTAAGGGAGGAAAAATATATGTAGAAATGGGGGAGGGGGAAAAAACGCTACATGAGCATGGGAGACATTTTGGCATGTTAGAGTAAAAAAAAAAAGAACAAATTGATTGAAGTTAAAACTAAAAAGAAATAGAAAATGATCAAATAAAATAAGGTGAAATAAAAACAGGAAACGAAATTAAATATAAATCAAATCAACTGAGCTAAAAACAAAACAATATCGAATGAAAATAAAAATATGATAACATTAAAATTAAAACATACAAAAAAGTCATTTAAAAAGAGAATTAAAAAAAATAGGCGACTGGCTTGAATGTGGTGGAAAAATGACAGCAAAACAAACAGGAAGTGACAGCAACAAAACAATAATAAAAACAAACAAACAAACAAAAATCAGCCCGCTAATCGCTAAACATGGTTACTAGTTGTGTAGAGCACTAATTCTTTACCAAAAAAAAAAAAGTGCTTTTTTTCATTGTATGGACTAGAAAGCATTGCATTGTTTCAGGATGTGTTCAAAAAGAACTGTAGGCAACAAGAAGATTTAAAGGCTTCACCCCACTTCAACTTGTTTTTTTTGTGTTTTTGTTTTAAGTTCACTTCCTCCACAGTCAAAAGAAAAGCTAATCATAAAGTCCTAGCAAGTTAGCCAAGTGGGAGTATATTAAGGAGTATAAATGCTATCCGAGCAAGTGCAAACGCCTCACAAGAGTCACGCGCACACACGCACGCACGCACGCACGCACACACACACACACACGCACACAACGACGGCATCATATGCTCTCGCTCAGTAAAACAAAAGTGTAGAAAACATCAGAAGACAACAAGACAAAGACAGCATCGCTTCTGCTTTCCAAGGAAGACTTCCACATCCGAAATGTGTTTCTGAAGGCCAGCACAAACACACGCACACACACTCAGACACAGGAGAAGAAGAACAGAGGATGGAGCAGGAAATACGGCACCTCAGTGTGAACAGGAACACAAAGTTTTCCTGAGTGAAAAAAAAAAGAAAAAAATAAAAAAAAAAAGAATAAAGTGACCGAGTACCGGTTGGTGGACATGTTTACACCAGACGTGCGCTTGGCATGTTTGAGCAGTGCTCACGTGTGCTGGATGGCGGCGGAAGCCTGATCCATACTGTAGGCCTTTTGCAGCCCAAGGCCATTCGAAACCGTGCCGGACTTGCCTCAAAATGTCCCTCCCTCTTTATAATAAGTTCTATGTGCGTTCACTAGTCAAAACATGGCATTCTGATTAATATTGCTTTTGTGGAATATGAGTTAAGCAGGAAAATGTACCCAGTTATAGCCATCTCAGGGGGCGGCCATTTTGTCATTTCCGTCGACTGAAAATGACATTACAGTTGTTCAAGTAACGATTAATCACGGCTCACCTGCTTTCTGAACCTATTACATATTTTTTGGACCATGTGGATTATTTCTAGTAATTTTGTTTATTTCTATTGTGCAATGTGGCGATTACAAATATTAGAGCCCACCTATGAGGGAAGTGTAGCATACTTGTGTACACATCAAACCCAAATATTCTGGACTTTCGGAGTCAAGGGGGCTCGAGCACGGTTCGAATGGCCTAGTGCGAGTATGCGTAAAAATTGTCTGCGTCATCTTTCGCTTGTGTGCTACAGTCTAGAGCAGGCCTAAACGGAAAATCAAGTCAAAAATGTCTTCACAATAATACGTTCTAAATTCCCTAACTAGTCTAAACACAGAGTTTCAGATTAATATCGCATCTGTAGAACATGAATTAAGCAGAAAAATCCACCTGTTTTTATCCATCTCAGGGGGCGGCCATTTTGCCTTGTACTGTCACTGTCGACTGAAAATGACATCACAATGCCTGAAGGGCTCAGCTTGCCAATGTCACATGACCAAATCCAGAAAACAGGAAAGCCATGACAGTCACTACCTAAACCCTTAGTCACTGTGATGTCATCTGTAGTCGACAGCAAGTGGCAGGACAAGACAAAATGGCCGCCCCCCGAGAAGGATAAAAATGTGTGGACTTAATTCATATTCCACAAACACAATATTGATCAGAACGGCGTGTTTAGACTCGTGGGGCTGTATAGAACATTATTTTTGTAAAGAACATTCTTGACTTGACTTCCTCTGTAAAAGGAGTATCTGAGCAGGGCAAAAGGGAAACAAGCAAGATAAAAACATAACCCCCCCAAAATAAAAAATCTATAAATAATCATTACTAAGAAGAGCAGTTCATCACTCCCTAAACTGTTATGTGTCAGGAGTTTTCACTTCCTCCTCCTCCTCGTTTTCCTTCCCCTCCGCGACCACCTCTTCTTCCTCCTCCTCCTCCACGACACATGTTTGCGAGCAGGAAGTGTCCCCCTCCTCGGCTTCCTCCTCTTCCTCTGCCACCTGCTCGTCCAAGGGAATCTCAGTACATTCCGAGTCCTGCGTGCAGAGGGTTTTGGAGTCCGTGCAGCTGTTTTCCTCCTCGTCCTCTTCCTCCTCCTCCTCCTCCTCTTCATCCTCCTCCTCCGGCTGGCTGCCGCTGTCTTTCTCCGTGTCCGACTCGCCGTCCTCCTCCAACGTCAGCTCGAACTGGAACTTGTCCCCGCCCGGGTGCCGCCCGCCGTCCTCGGCCTCGTCCAGGGCGGGCGAGGGGCTTTGGGGGATGGTGCTTTGGTACCACTCCCGGTTGTCCTCCAGCATGTCCAAAATGTCCTGAGCGTCCGGATGCACCAGGTCGGCCCACGTCTCCCACAGAGGGTGCACGATGTAGTCGATGAAACCCACCTGCGCATGGGGGAGGGGGCGCCATTAACACAGCACGGGAGGCGACCTGCTTGGTCCAACTAATCATAAACCATTAAAGCAGCGCTTCTCCACCAAGTAGGCCTACCACCTAAAAAAGTTCAAGTACCACCATAATGACCAACAGTAAAATATACTGTAGTAGCATAGTAGGCACAAGTCTGGTGTGCCACGAGGGGGCAGTATAATACATACTCAAATACATATAGAGTAATACAGGTAGATTTGATGATGAACCACTAAGAAGACCGTGGCAACTAAGCAGCAGTTATTCAATTTTTTTTTTTTTTGGTCAGAGCAGGAAAAATACATGCCTGTAAGTATTATTATATTTTCTGTCAAATATTAGCTGTTTGGAACAATTGCAACATGGCTGACAGTTTTGTTGGCCCGTTTAAGGTGTTTTACATTTGGTAAGATAAAGGTGCGTGGTGTGATTAAATGCACAATATGTAATTGGCTTGGTCTAATGTTTAGTTTTACAGTAAACTTCAATCGCAATAAACGGCTTGAAGCAAGGGCATGTGGTCTCTTTTTTTATTTTGAAAGAATTGTCCGTTATCTGCTAAACTGTACTTGGCTTGCTCAGGGAGGGCACAACAGACTTTGCTACAAAAAGATCATTTGCAAGTAGAAGTGTTAAATGTATAGATTCATCGACAATAATCGATCATCTAATTAATCGACAAACATTTTAAAAATTAATGAATGTTTTAGAGCCATTGTTTATCTTAACATTGTCCAAATTGTCTGATTTACTTTTGCACAAAAGTAAATATTCTCTGATTTCTCGAGTCCTTCATGAAAATAGACTGATTCTCTTTTGTTTTTAAATATGATTATTGCAAACATCTGCTTTTATTTTGGAAAATGTTACAGAGCAAACCAGTAATTGAATCCTTATCAATTCATGGAAACTTAATAATAGTCAATTACAAAATAATAATGATTATTTGCAGTCAAATCATGAGTAACCTGTAACTGAAACCCGAAGTAACCTCAGAGGTGAAAGATCAAACTAGTAGCCCTTCGCATTAATCAATACCCAAGAAGTAGCCCGCAGTTTCAAAAACATTGGTGAGTACATGACTTCCTCTCGTGGCATATTTCTTAAATCTTATTTAGTTTCGTTTCATTACTAAAGAAAACAAAATAAACAGCAATAATCGGTTATGAACGGTAACCAGGAAAAAAACAAACAATCAGCAATACATTTGAATGAAAAGTCCATTTGTGTCTGATTATTCGATTGATCAATGCAATCAATTCTAACAGTATTCAATTGTGTCGGCCCTACTTGCAAGTCAAATTTCTGCTCTTAACGCAAAGCAAAAATAAATAAATAAATAAATAAATAACAATCAACAGTCCCTCGTATGCTGGGGGCTTCGTAAGTCAAAGTAGCACTGTACTGAGTACTACATTGAAATGGAGAGTCTCACCTGGCTCTTTTCGACAGAGGCGTTGTGTTTGTCGCACATAGGGCTGATTTCCATGCCTCGCTCCCTCTCACGGTCACCCTGGCTGAAGAACTCCTCCATGATGCGGTCGGTCCATTGCCTGTACAGCTGCAGGGGCTTAGTGGGGTTGCTCAGATCGGCACAATGCACCATGTTCTGCAGGACCTATAGAAAACAAGCCCACAATTTAAAAAATAAAAATACAAAAAATGTCATTTTCAATGGGGCTTTTGAATAGTGTTTAGGACCAGTGATTTGAGAGCTGACCTGTATCCTGTCAGAGTAGTTGTCCAGCAGCAAGACTCCCGAGCTGGTCACCTTTTTGGTTTCCACCATAGTTTTCAGGTCAGCCAGTAGATTCATGTGCTTGGACATGTCAGTAGCCAACACCTAAAGCAGAAAGGCACGCAGCTGTAAAGTGGCCTCAACACAACAACATGCAAGGTGACCTGCCTGGTCCACTAATATTATAAACCACAATAGTAAAATAGATAATGATGAATGGATGGATGGATAAAGCGATACATAGACGTACTTACTTTACCTACGCTTAAAGCAACAGTAATGCCAGTGCTAACATAACATGAGAGGTGACCTGGTCTAATTCTACTAAATACTAAATAGAGTCAGGATTAATCGTGAACTTTTCTCATTTTGGTGAGAAAAAAAAAAGTTTGTATCAGCCCCTCACACAATTACCAGCACTAATGCAATATGAGAGGAGACCCGGATGCTAACGATAACGCAACATCTGTGTCCTAGCTAGCTAGCTAGCTAGATAATTATCATTGTTCATGTGTGTTCTCGCACTCACAATGTCGATGACCATCTTGCGCAGTGATTGTCGTTGTTTTTTGGTGAGGTTCTGGAAGATGTCGCAGTTCTCCTCCTGCAGGAGCTTGAAGCCCACGGCCAGGTGGTGGTTCTCCAGCACCGACGCGTCGTTGTACATCAGCGCCAGCTCAGAGTCTGCCGGGAAGGAAACCGCACCACCTTTACCGTGACACTATGTAAAGACAAGTTAAGCTGCAAGCGAGCTAATTCTTTCGGTCCGCAATGAAGACGCTACCAAAGCAAAGTAAGGAATAGGTTGTTTTTTTTTCCATGTAAGTGTAATTCACTTGAAACCTTTATGGTAAGTCAACAAAAGGCTGAAGGTGTCCTGGCTGGTCCACTCATATTGAAGGGCATAAAAAAACAACTGAAATTGGCAATGATGAAATTCTGGGTGGATTTACTGCAGTACTTATACTGAAAGAAATACTAAGGAATTGTGTTGAACTTATGCTAACGCTAACGTGATGCATCTTGGCCAGTCCTCTAAAAATAACAACCATTACTAACCATTCACGTAGGTAATGATTAGAACAATGGCTATTTATGGAGAGACTTGAAATAATTGTGTGCCGTGCTCATGTTAGTAAGGAGAAATAAAAAACACGGCGTGCAAGAAACTTGGCTTGTCCACTAGAATCAACCTAGAAAAACTACTGATGTACAGCGCATCCGAAAAGTATTCAAAGGGCTTCACTTTTTCCACATTTTGCTATGTTGCATTTTTAGTTCAAAATTAAATAAATTTATTGTTTCCTTTAGAATTACACACAACACTCCATGACAACAATAAAAAACAAAAATAAACTTTTTTGTGTGTACAAAAGAAAAAAAAAAAAAAAATTACACATTCAAGTATTCACAACCTATGCCATGAATGTAAAAATTGAGCTCAGACCTGTGTTTTTACAGCTTTTTCCACATTATGGAGTGTTGCGTGTAGAATTTAAGGAACAAAATGAATTTAATCCATTTTGGAATAGGGCTGTAACATAACAAAAGGTGAAGTGAAGCTCTGTGAAGATTTTCCAGATGTACCATAAGTAAGGACCATTGGCTGGAAATAGCGCTGCTTTAAGTCATTTGTAATGGCTGTGCCATTTCATTTAAGTCAGCTCGTGAAGAAAGTTGTCCTTTAAGTGACTCTGCTTAGTTTCCCAGAAGAGCTGTTAGCGTGAGTGGCTAATAATGTGGAGTTGAAGCTAAAAAGCACGATTGATGGTCCACTTTGAACTCCATCCACCAGCTTGCCAGCACAAGGTCACCTGTCATCGCACGTGACCACGTGCACACATGCGAAGATGTGCTCCGGCACGTGGACATCACATCTGCACAAATGTGGATGTGTGCGGGGCGGAGGCTTTAACATTTGTATGCGTACACCTAGTTATGTTTCAATAGCATGGGAGTGTGTGTTTATTAAACAATAAGACTATGACAATATAACGAATGAACTACCGGCTTCCTTTTCTGATATAATCAACATCTTTTATTTCTTAAGTTCACATTGCGAATAGGAGCAAACTCTTTTGTCTTGTCTAGAAACATTTTGAGTGGGGTACTTTCAAAAACAAACATACATTTCAGTTCAAACTCTTTCTGAATGGGGTGTATGGTTCTTTAGCAAAGTTAAATTGATTGGGATGATTTATTATGCAGATCTCAAAAATCAAAACTCAGGTCTGTATTATGAAAACAAACAAATAACTAGTTAAAGTGGAAATCAACCCAATCATATTTTTTTTCAAGGATATGTTCCCAGCGGCCCCACCAGTTGAAACACGGCATTGTGATTAATATTGCGTTTGTGGAATATGAGTTAAGCAGCAAAATTCTTTTTAGCCTATCTCAGGGGGCAGCAAAGCTTTTTGGAGGGACAGTCTTCGCAAGTTCAGAAAAAACAAAAAATCTGTGATTCTCAGTTTTCCTAGTCAATGTTTTTTAATGAGGCACACAAATGTGAATTTCAACTTATTTTGAGCCTTGTGCGGTGTTGTTTGAAAAAGGGGTACATTTGTGGGCATTTAACCTTTTTGTGCCAATGTGTAAATATGAACTCAATTTTTAGGTTACAGCTGTCCTATCTAGCCGATGTGCATTTGATGAAGCCTGATTGCCTGAGAGGTGAAATGTCTTCTGGGAGGACAGGATAGTCCAGTTGCAATCGATTCAACACCCAGAGAAGGAAATGAACTGGTTGAATGAGAATATTCACAGGCATAAACCACTGAATGTGAAAATGGTAAGTTACACAAATATGTGTGTGTGTGTCTCTGTGGCAGTGTGTGTGCGCGCGCGCACTCCCCATTTGAGGAGAGCGTGTCGTGTGAACAAAATTGACGTAGGCGCAAAAAATGGTGCCGCTTTTAGACTCACTGGTGTTGATGAGGAACTGGTTAGACACTCCCGGGTGGTCCACGTCATGAATGGCGCTGGCAAAGATGGCGGCCAGAATCTCCAGGTCTGTGAACACCGCCTGCCAGATAAGGAGGGGAAAAAGGGAGGGGGGCGGGTGGGGGTCAGAAAACCACCGGTTAAAAATATCCCCACAAGCACGAGCCATTGATTGGAGTAAGTTCAGGTTTGATTGGAGCTTATTGTGGCGTGCTCAGTGCTCACCAGTGCGTTCATGCTAGTATGTATGTGCACGTGTACGCGCTTCTTCTTGAGTACACGGTGTTACGAGACGAAAAACATCACTTTCTGAGAAAAAAAAACCTGCTTGGCAACGACACAGGCAAAGTGTTATGAGGAAAAAAAGTTGCCAGAGGAAAAAGTCACAATGTTATGAGGCTAAAAATAAAATTCAAGAAGAAAAACAAGAAAAAGAAAAAATAAACTTTATGTTACTAAGATGTAGAAGATGTAATTTTACCAGACAAAAATCAAGGTGTTACAGGACCAAACATGTAATTTACAAGAAAAAGTCAATGTTACGGGACTAAAGATGCTATTTTATGAGTAAAAAAATCGAAATGTTATGGGACTAGAGTTGTCATTTTACAACGGAAAAGTCTCAATGTTCTGGGACTTAAGATGTCATTTTACAAGAAAAAAAAATTGAAAGTTGCCAGACAAGACATGTCATTTTACAAGAAACAAATCTAAATGTTACGTGTAAGAATGAAGATATAATTAAATTATTGAAAAAAGTACAAATATAATTACAACAAAGATGTAATTCTTACAAGAAATTAAAATTCCAAACATGCCCAAAAAAATCCTATTGTTACTAGACTGAAAGACAAAAAAAGTCACAATGCGAATGAAGACAAGCCACAAGGTTATGTAAAAAAGAAATAAATAAAAAAGTCTGAATGTCATGATGCTTCAATAATAATCAAGGTTCCACATTAAAAAAAAAAGCCGCAATGTCAAACAAAGACGTAATTGTTACGTGAAAAAAAGTTCAAATGCAATCAGAATGAAGACTATTCAATATACCAATAAAGACGTGATTTTGGGAGGGAGATGGTCTAGGTTTTGTGGGAGAAAAAAAACGTACAATGTTACAAGACTAAAGACTACAATTTTTACATGACTTTGCGTGTATGTGTACATGTGTGTGTGTGCGCGCGGTCCTGACCTCAAGCGCAGGCGTGGAAAGCAGCACGTGGGTGGACTGTGTGACGTCAGCAGCGTGGATATTATTATGGTAGGCCACGTCGCCGTGATAGTGGTCCTCTAAGGTCATCAGGTAGGTGATAAAGGTGTCCAGTGGAATTTTAAAGGTTTTTAACAAGTCTCGCTCCTAAAACAAACAGCACATGAGCCTTTAAAAATCCAAAAGTTGAATTCATACTTTTTAGTGGTGGGAAGTAAAAAGTGCTACCTGGAATATTGTGTACATCATGACTGTCAGTGGCCGATTCCCAGAGAATTCCGAGATCTTAAAAACGTTAAGGCCCCATTTGTTCACATGTTCCAGCTCCTGGTGGGGAATCGAGAGAAATGCAGGATTTTCTTTTTACAGCGAACAGCCACAATTAAAGTGGCACTTTGGTGACATCTTCATGTTGTTAGGTCAAATTCATTCATGGCGTTTTTTTAAGCCCTGGATATGGTTGGAGAAAACGTTGACCACAGAAATAAGTCGACACATATTTTTTTGCCCCAAAACCTCGCCAGTACCATGTTACTTGTCCACATATCTAGTCTACATAAAACTCCATTGAACTGTATTTCAAGCTCCTCAAAGCCGTTTCATTGGCTATTAGCACCCTCTAACGGTGGAAAGTTGATATTGCACTAAAGCAATGAGCTTTTTTCTCTGTCAGGGTTGAGTCAATTAATCGTAGCTTTTCGCTACTTTGCTACAAATAGTAAGAAGGAAAAAAATAACAATAGAGCAAAAAGAGCGGAGCGTACCTTGCCCAGCTCGTCCTCCGTCTCTGTCTTGACACCAAAGCGAGGGATGTTGGAATTGGTGAGGCTGGATGAGTGCTGCAGCTTCTTCACGCCACTGATCTGAGACATGGGCTTGTTCTTCTTCTCCTTGTCCTTCTGAGACTGAGGCGACGGCATCTCCACCTCGTGCTGCTTGTCTACATAAGGCGAGAGAATCAGACAACGGTCAAAAAAGAGTACCGTAAGACCAAACTTTAAGATGAAATAGGACAAAATATTACAAGCATTAAGACCTCGTTTTAAGAGAAAAAAGTTGAAGGGTTGTTATATTTAAATGAAAAATGTGGTAACTCAATTTTGGAGAAAAAGTCACATTCTGAAAATGAATTGAATTTCACCCAAAAACCCTCAAATATTAGAATATTTGTATTTTTATTTATATAAAAAAACCTTTGTTTTTGAGTTGTGACTATGACAATAACAACATTGTTTGAAAAGAATAAAAATGTGGTGAGAAAAGATTAAACAATTACACAAAGACTAAAACAAAAAAATTAACCGCAATTTAATAAGAACTGAAACTCAATTTTGGGAGGATTACACAAAAATGGTACCCCAAAATAGTTTTAAAATAAAAATGTTAAAAAAGGTAATATATATATATATATATATATATATATATATATATATATATATATATATATAAAATAAAATGCGAACAATTTAGAACAAACATAACACACATTTGCAATTCTAAGTCCCTTTTGTGTTTAACATCAGTCACAATATGTCGCCTACATCAAACTTACCATTTTCAAACGTTGACACTGCAGCAGAGTATTGACATATTACTATATATAGAATATTGAAAAAGTGGCTTACCGAGGAAGGTGCTGGAGATGAACTCAGACACCTGATTCCCGGAGCGACTCATCTCTGACAGGTGAGTCAGTTCCCGGTTCAACATCCGCTTGAACTGCAAAACAACACACGCATCTTGTTTTAGGGTAACATCGGGACGCGACGACGATAAAGCATGAACACGAACTCAAGTTCTGGGACATCCATTCAACCAGGTCTTTGTTGGCTTGTTCTTTCACACCACACTCATCCAACCACACTTTTATCCACATTGCTCTTCACACTAGCGGAAACAGCAACGAGTCTTCCCCAAACCATTTCCACAGATGCGGAAGCGTACAATTGTCCAAAATGTATTATCGATTATCGATGAATTCATCGATCGCGAGATGAATTCACAGGTTGAAACTGTAGCCAAACCGGGAAGAAGCTGCAGCCAACATCGTGATTACCATAAACACTTTTCACCCAACGTCAGCCGGTAACGGCTCCAGCTCACCCCGCAACCCTATTAAATCAATTCCGAGGGAGTTATTTCTTTCCAATGACTTGGATTTCCTTTGCCTGACAGAGACTTGGACTGGTGCCCGTGAGTGGAGTGCAATGCTCGAACTATTCCCTCTTGTAAACAACAGCGTACGATAGTATATTCGCCACATTCATCGCCAGCTTTGAAGCCACATTCTTTGAAGTGGGCAGGGCCGGTCCTCAGCTGTCCTCCCAAATGCAACGAGAACCTTTCGAATGACTTTTCAAATCTTCTTGCCGAAATCATTCTGATATATGATCACTGTTTATCCTGTTCATGGGGGATTTTAATATTCATGTGTGCTGTCCTGAAAAAAACGCTGGCTGAGGGCTTTATGACTTATTGACACTTTTAATTTAGTGCAGCAGGTGTCCTGATGTCAATACTTTAGACCTTGTCCTTACTTTTGGTCTGCCGGTCTCAAATTTGAAAGTGGAAGTTCCGATCATATGACTGAGCTCTTTGTCCTGTGCTGCTGTCAAATCTACTGCTAGTGAGCGCAGCCATTGGATTAAAAACTGTGCGGTCAAAAGTAAGACCTGAGCCATGGTTCAATGAGAGAACTGGTGCGGCTACACGGGAACGCGGCAAAGCCGAACGCGGGTGGGGAAAGACAAGCTGCGGGTCTTTCATCAAATCTTAAAAGACTGCTGGTGTTGCTCCAAAGCAAAGGCCAAAAGGGAACATCTGTCAAACCTGATTCAGGCAAATCATCCCGATCCACGTTTTCTATTTAAAACGATTGATTCTGCACTTCACCCTATTTGCACAGGCTCTTCCCCTGAAATGTGAAATAGATTTCTGCAGTTTTTCCATTGACAAGGTCTATCGTTTCAAACACCATTTGACCCCTCCAATGTCACTGTCCGCGGTGTCAAATTCCTTCGAAAGTGTTGACATTTTTAAGAGGATATGTTTTTTTCCCCCAGATCGAGCCATCCGGCTGCCCTCATGACTCTGCTCCTCCTCACTTCTTTAAGGAGGTTCTCCAGAGTATCGGTGAATTGGTTTCGGTTTGTCTTCTGGTGTAGTCCCCCAACATTTTAAACAAGATGTAGCGCAAGCAATGCAAAAGAAACCGGGCCTTGATAAAGGTGTGCTGTCTAATTTTAGAATCATTTCCAAGCTGCCTTCTATTTCTAAGATTCTGGAGGAAGTGGTGCACACACACACAGGTAAAATCTTTCTTGGATGACCATAAAGTCATAATCTCAAAATCAGCATTATGAAGGCTTTTTTTTTTTGGATTTGATCCTTTGCGGTGTACCTAATATTTAGTCCATCTATCCCCGTGTGTGTATGTGAGTATGCGCCTGTCCCTTACGTCACCCACGTCTAATTGGAGTGGCAGGAGCTCATTTATCAACAGCTTTGTGATTTGATGGATAGAGGGTGCTTGAAATCAGAGGATTTTTTTCCATAGTGCTTCCATAGCAAAATTGCACAACATTTTTTTTTTTTTTTTTTAAAGAAGACATCCGGAAAAAAAAAAAAAAAAAAAAAAAGACATTTCTTTCAGGCTAAACACATTATGTGTGCATATTGACGGAGGCACATGAATTGGTATTGATCGCTTGAAATAGACCATTATGGTGCAGCTAGAGTGCTTACATGCGCTATTGTGTTTGCTATTGACCTCCTACTGAATAACATCCATTGGTGTGGGTTTAAAAAAAAAAATAAAAATTTGACGGACACAAAGGTTCACGAGAAGAGCACTTTTGTGATTCAAAAAAGAAAAAACTCTGAATACTGAAAAACTGATGAATGCACATGACTCAAATGAATAAACACATGTGCAGAAATGGATGAATATTAACAAGTGTTTCATTGCCTTATTCAAACCTGAAAAGCTGTATGACGCACCACAACAAGAAGCTTTATAGAGGACGGCTAAACCTTCATGTCAAACAACACACATTCTTAAAAAATATAAATATCTCAAGTTATTTATTTACTTTAATAAGTAGCTTTATCAATATAAATGTTCCCTTTTTTTTTTAGACATGATTCAGCAGTAATATAAAGTATATGCTTGATTCAGATGTGGGCATTCATGATCTAACCCTATTCTCCGTGCTTATCACAAATTCATACAATATATATATATATATATATATATATATATATATATATATATATATATATATATATATATATATATATATATATATATATATATTACATGCACATAGTTTATTAAGCAAATATATAAACATGTAAGAAATAATACCACAAAAGCAATATTCTACCCGATTAATCAAGATATAATTAATAAGCCTTAACTCAATTTTTACAATGTCTCATTTTGATAAAATTATGGGATTATAAAGCAGAGGCTTTCATTGCAATGAGGATTTCTTAATACATAGTGAGTGGCTAAAAAAAGTATAGCTAAATGTGCTTTTTTTCCTCTATTTTCAGCCCAAACAGTAAATCTTAGGGGAGAAAAGGTTCTAATTAAATACACTGAAAGAAAAGCTTATTATTGTTGTACTGATGTAGTATTGTTGTACTGTTGAAGTAATGATACAAATTAAAGATGGAAAAATGAATAAAAGAAAAAAAAAAAAGAATATAAAAGGTGGTTTAAGCATTTCAATCAATAAATCAAAACAAAAATTCATGTACAGTAATACTATTTCAGCTGATTCAACATCTTACCTTAATGTATCCCCAGGACACCGAGAACAAATAATTTGCTTCAGGCATTTTGGCAAAACAAACAAGAGCAAAATCTAAAAAAGAGAAAGTGGAATGTGCAAAGTTCCAAAGGTTAAAGCTGAAGTTCAGAGAGCGTTTTCATGGTGCTTCACATCCCGCTAGCATCCGCCGAGGAACGTCAGGTGGAATGCGACTCCCCAAAAGATCAGCACATTGTGACGATTGCGCAACCCCGAGAGCGATGTAGGGCGGAGATGGGATGCGAGTATGAAACAAAAAAAGGATGAGTCGCCGCATAGAGGAGATGGGGGGGAAAGGCGGAAAATTTGTGTCACGGACTGGCTGCCTTCCTTCCTTCCTGCTTGCTCGGCTCGGCTGGGTGTGAGCGACACGAGCCTCCCCCGCCACGCACACAAGCTGCTCCCCACGCGACGGCAGCCAATCGGTTCCGACGGTGAGCTCACCCTGCTTTCCGATTGGCTCGGACGGCAGCAGACTTGAGGTCGCCAGCTGTGCGATTGGCCCAAAATTGCGGAAAATGTACCGTCCTGCGCCGCCATGCTGAGGCATATGTGTGTGCATATTCATACGTGCGCCATCACATGAACGAGTGTGTACAGTGCGGTGACTAAAGTGACCCAACGTTAAAGGAAGCTGAGCTCACACATGTAACACTGAGTCACTGGGATGATGTCAGTGTGCCAGAACGAAGACAACTTAAGCAATTAATGGTGTGACATTCAAAGGTGTACCCGCCGGCTGTACTTAGCAAACAACCAAGTGAATCTTTTGTCGTTTGCCTTTTATTGACAATGTGCGAGTCGTTTCGCATTTTGCAACACTGTGAGACAAACTAACATGCGTGAAATTAATTGACAGCTACATATGTCAAAGATGCATGTTAACTGCGAAGACTGGCCGTAAATGGGTTCGCTTGGCATTTCTCTGGCCGTGACTTGGGAGAAAATTGTTCATACGACACTTTCTGAATCATTCTTATGTCAAAGTGAAATGGTAAGCAGAGCTGCGTCAGGCTCTGCTGGATGCACGGACTAGAATCCGCTCAGCATGAGACTCGGCATTGATTTAGTGTTTGATCGTGTTTACTGTTTTTAAGTCGCTAATTTGTTTTTGTCTTTGTCATTAAATGTTTAATTTTTACTTTCTACACAGCACTTTGTACGCAAGCTCAGTGAAGAGTTGGCTAAGATTCACTTTTGTGAAAATGTGTCTGTGATCGAGATGTTCAGAAT
The DNA here is from genome assembly GCF_054856515.1 of Filicampus tigris. Classification (NCBI taxonomy): domain Eukaryota; kingdom Metazoa; phylum Chordata; class Actinopteri; order Syngnathiformes; family Syngnathidae; genus Filicampus; species Filicampus tigris. The sequence goes on from NC_141221.1 coordinate 6,299,551, forward strand.
TTTGACAGGTTGTGACATCGCAATTGGACAAATTTGCATAACACCGCACCCACATCATCCTTCTCTGCCCGTGACTTGGTCGTTAGGATGGGCCAAGAGTTGCCATTTTCAAGTGACAGCCGGCATAATAGTCCGACTAGAAGGAAGCAGTATAGCAACAAAGCCAAAAGATACGTGTTAGCATTAGCATACTAGCATCGTTCAGCGCACTGGTGACCCTAAGTGTGCTGTTATCCTTGATCGTTGGACTATTCTGACAAAAGCATGTCACAGGCATGTTATTCAAGACACCTGGAGCTGTTTTACATTTCGATTCAAAAAATGACATAAACTCTGCACACTCTGCTGGGAAAAGGGAATACTGCAATTCCCGCCTGCTACAACTTGGGACTGTTTGCTGTGTTGAAATACGCAATCTTTTGCCTAGAAAAATGTTCCATTTTGCTGTAAAGACCCCAAATCCTGCTTCAATTTCAAAATGCTAAGGGCTATTGTGGGAGATAAGTAGAACATAATGCAAGTGTATGTGAGTATTGTGAGTGCCAGGTCAAATATACAATAGAACATGTCTCTTCTAAGCAGTGAAAGTCATTTACAGCTGCAGTGAAGCAGATGAGGCCACTGGCTGATCGCAGACACGCACGGACACACACACACACACACACACACACACACACACACGCACGCGCGTTGCTGAATCGAATGCACACCCGTACATATAGATAGCCGGGAAAGGAGGTGTGAACAAAAAGTATCGGGTACAAATTGGAAAGTGTCACACCAGGCTGGGCCAGGCCCCTAAAGCAATTTGTTCTTTGGCACACTGACCAAAAATATGAAGTCCTTTCTAAACGACACCTGCACATGCTAATGGCATTGCAAAACGTAACGCACTGTATATGGCCACTCTGTTATTATTATTATTATTACATTACTAAATGAAATATGGTGTACTTGAGTCCATGGGTTCTCATTTAAAATATCCAAGTCCAGACAAACTATACCACGCATTATAATCACAAGTATTTTATCTACTTTAACTTTTATTTATTTATTTATACTAAATGTCATATCAAAATTAACAGTGAATTATAAGAAGCAATATAAAACAATTCTTAAACAACACATTGCATAAACACCTTCTTATGTGGAGTTTGCATGTTCTCCCCATGCCTGCGTGGGTTTTCTCCGGGTACTCGGGTTTCCTCCCACATTTCAAAAACATGCATGGTAGGTTGATTGGACGCTCTAAATCGCCCATGTCAAAGTCAAGGCCCGCGGGCCACATCCGGCCCGCCAGAAGGTTTTCTACGGCCCCTGGGATGATATTGCTTTATTATTAGATCCGGCCCGCAGACCGCAGCAAGCCGGTGTGGGTAGTAGATGCGATCGGGTCCTTCGCACCTACCGATGACGTCACGCTTTAAAGGTTGACAAACATAGAGGCAAAGAAATATATTATAGAAATATAAAGCGTGACATCATCAGCAGGCGCGAAGGACTTGATCCAATCCGGACATTTAAAAAAATGTCTTAATTTCTAAAATGAAAATTCTATCAGTCCGGCCATCGGCTTGTAGCAAAAATTTTTATTTGTCCCTCCGTCCATTTTACTTTGACACCACTTCTCTAAATTGTCCCTAGGTATGATTGTGAGTGTGAATGTTTGTCTCTGTGTGCCCTGCGATTGGCTGGCAATCAATTCAGGGTGTCCCCCGCCTACTGCCCGGACACTGCTGGGATAGGCTCCAGCACGACCGTGACTCTTGTGAGGATAAGCAGACTGGATAACGGATGGATAGAGAATACAATGTAAAAATGACTTAAAAATATTAAATAAATAAATACGCACACAGGGCAGGGGTCATCAAGTCCAGTCCTCGAGGGCATCTATCCTGCATTTTTTCCCCATCTCTTCCTGATGCAACACACCTGTTTCAAATCTCCCCCCCCCCCCCTCTCCCCCCCCCCCCCTCTCTCTCTCTCTCTCTCTCTCTCTCTCTCTCTCTCTCTCTCTCTCTCTCTCTCTCTCTCTCTCTCTCTCTCTCTCTCTCTAACATTGAATTGTAATCAGCCAATCGCTGGCAGACAGATGTAGAAGGCATTTGTGGAGTGAGTGAGTCGGGTTTGATTTGCACGAAACACAGCATGATGCAGTTTAACACTTTTCACAGGACATTTTTACTCCATTGAAGCTACACATCTCAGCAATGTGTCAGATGTAGGGTGAAGAAGGTGGCTTGTAACCCTATTCGAGACAATTCGTATTTTATCATATCCACAGTGTCAAAGTTTGACAACCTGAGGATTTGGTTGTTAGGTGATGTTAAACTGCTTAATGTGAACTTTTATAAAAAAAAAAAAACATTTGTAGAGGGATAAATGTCTCTTCCTTCGTTCCTTGTATTTTTATGTATAATTTTTTTTTTGATACTTTGTTTTTTGTCTTGTTTACAAAAAAGAATAAAGATTATTGAGTGCATTGATGTATGTAACCTATTTTGATATAAAAAAAATAACTTCACAAAAAATAAATACAAATTGAAAATGTATTATCTAATTATGATATATAATTGGTAAATTCATTATAATCACTTTCATTATAAAAAAATAAAAATAAAAATGAGGATTATCATAAATTACATTACTACATGTTTTACATTGCATATGTCGGACACAATTTTTTGAACCTCATCTACAAAAGACCATGCCTCTCTGTCCGTTTTAAAAATCAAATATGGCCCGAGAAAAGATTTCAAGTTCACCCTCTGAATCACCATGCAAATAAAAAAATAATGAAAGATTTTATTCCTCAATACAACACCGCCATCTGCTGGATCTGAAGGGTACTAGTTCTAAGGAACTGTTATAAAAACACTCACAATGGGAAAATATTGGCATCAATATTTTGAATAATAAAAGCTCCCAAACTTTACTTTGTTCATATGCCTTTAAGATTTTCAGAGATATCATATCTATTTTTATTTATGTTAGACAACAGACGTCTTTGTTTTAAAATTCTAAGAAAAAGTGGAGGGAGCTCCCAGCATGCTCAGCAGCATGTCTTAAAGTTAAATAAAACTTGACCAGATAAATCGCTCCCTAAAGTTTCCCTCAGTTGATTAAGTTTTCCAAATTTTCTATATAACTGAAAAATGAATCTTTGACTTATCTTTGTTTTAGGTTCAAACAAAAACAAGTACAGTGATTTCCCAGGGTCAGCAGCATCTCTTCTAACGTTAACTGTAAATTTGAATGAATAAATAATTCACAGGAGTTTACCTAGTTTCAAATTAATCGCTTATCGGCAGTCTGATTAAAAAGAAAAAGAAAAAGAAACAATATAGTGACAAACGAAACCTGTTGTGTCCAGGCTGAAGCAGTGGGTTGGGCGTTAGCGTTCCCATGGTCCACAAATCAGGAATGGATGCATCTTTAAGTGAATGCACAAGCAACAATGTGCATGATAGCGGGGCCCTTGTAGGCCTGTGTCTGTTGCCATGGCAACCAGATATAGTAAAGCCATGGATGCTGGGCGGTGATGGTGGTGCGGTTTTAGGGGGGGGGCAAAACATATCCCAGCATTTATATGATCTCATGCGTGCGATGCCAGATGACACCAGCATTTTTTTATACCTTTGTCTTGCTATTTCCATAACTCGCCTGCTCCCCCCCACCCCCTCTTTTTTTGTGACATCACAAGGTGTGACATCACCACAGCTGATCAGCATTCAGAGCGAGTGTGTTGCACACACTCACACGCAGGCACGCACACACTGACACTGACTGAGCATGCTCCTTGGCTGCACGCTGATGTTATCGCTGGCACAGTAGAAGCGACGTGCTGACAATGCTAACAGACGGGCGGCTGTCATTAGTGACGTATGAGCAGAGACGACACACACTCGGCATAACTGTGGATGTACAGTATGCGTTCGCCCTTTAAATTGAGGTGATGCTAAATGTGTGAATACTCAAGAGTTGCAACAATTGAAAATAGAAAGATTCCTCCCACTTTTTTGTCCTTACACACTTCTCACCATTCGAACTTTCACGTTTTTTATTTTTTTTTATAAATAGCTTCGGAAATGCCATGCCATGTAAGATGCCACAAGATGTCGCCAAAGCTCCGTCTAAATAGGAATTGGTGTCAAGGAATTATGTGGAAGTGATACATCACGACTGAGAGGCAAGTTTTATATGTTGGGGAGGAGCTAAGTTTAGCCTGTGTTGTTAGAAGAAATTATGGAGGGCTTGACCACAATTGCACGTACATTCTAGTTTTATTTCAATATTTTAGATGATTTCCAATAAGCCATTTCATTTTAAAGGTTATGCGGGGATATGATTCCAATAAGCGGTTTTCAAACTTTTCACATCAAGAACCACCCCTCCAAAAAATGTGGCTCTTCAAGTACCAACATGACTGACGTTAAAGTATTGTTCCATGCTAGGCCTAAGTAGTCATCAAAAATGAGGCAGAGGTTTCATTTCGAGAATGAAATTTGGAAGAAAAAGCAATAAACTGTGCGCGACAGAAGCTCTGCATGAGTGAGCTCAGTGTGTACGTGTTTTACTGATCCCTGACATTCAAAAAACAGGTTGATTTGGGGACTGTGCTTTTAGGGCATTACAGTAAGTCTATACTATATACTGTATAACTCATTAAAGTCATTATAAACAGATATTGGCAGATTTTTATGATATAGCAAGGATTTCCGTGATAGACAAGTCGGTAAGATTCCATACCAAAAAATTTGCAATGTAGCATTGCTGTGGTAAGTGAACGGCAATATTGCGAGGGAATACTATTCACGAAATTCAGGAACCTCTTGCCTGTGTTTTTCACATTTGACAAGTTGCCCCCCCAAATTTCCACCTTAAAAATTTAAAATCAACGCGAATGAGACATTACTTATCCTTCAAGGCATTTTACACGGTCATACTTCCACAGCCTCACACTATTCAAACTTCTAAATATTCTCAAAATTCAGGCTACAAATCTTCACCTAAAAGCTCAAATTTTTCCACCAATTCCACATTTTTACAATAACATTTCCAAATCAAGAGATATTTTACATATCCACTTCCTCCTTCCACATTTCTCAACCGATTTAAAAGATTCAAAAGAACTGTTAAGCTTGTTCAGGACATATAAGGAACTCCTCAACACATCCAGATACATTCTTCAGCCCGTCCGATCGCACCCATTAATGGCACCCTGGGCTAATTATGTCGTTAGCGTAACTCTTGGTTAGCAGCTTCTTCCCGATAAACAAACACATGACACATTCATTTACTTTAAAGTCATGCATTTCCTCTGCAATAACAGACTCCGCACCCAGGTTCATCATTAGATAGACACACAGCACATTCTGAAATGATGAATAAAATTTGAATCCCACATGGTAAAAAAAAAAAAATAACGGATGGCGCAGCTTTACTGTACCGCGGCAGAGGTCTCCAGCACAACACACATTGTAGGCGGCAGAGCAGACATGGCATTTGTAAAGCTGACGGTAGAGTTTGAAGAGCAATTCCGTCAGTCTCATAATTATGTTTGAATCTATCATTTGAATGAGACAAGTACAGTACCATTATCTATTTGTTGACAATGAATGAAAACATCTAAAAACACCCCAATAAACAGCATAACACCAACACAGATTTTCTCAAAATCACACCGCCTTCAACCTCTGTACACGCCCCAAAACAAAGCCCGTTTACTGTACAGCCAATCAAGGCATCATGTTTCATCACGCTAACACTATTTTTGTATGGTTTGTATTCATTTCAAACTTTCCAATTTGGGTTTGAAATAAAAAGGTCATGCATCCCAGATGCCTGGCACTCCCTGCAGTTGAGTAAACAAACTCCGCCACAATATGAGAAAAAAACAACAACAACACACAAAGCTACTTCTGGTCATCCTTACCTTATTGGAGGCCATCTCGCTGACCGAGTGTCTGGTCTGCAGGGTCTCCAGCTGGTCCAGGCACCAGTCCAGCTCCTCCAGAGTCTCAGTGGCCAGTTTCTGGTAGGCCTCCTCTGCTGGGACGAGACAGGACGGTAAGGGGTCAGTAAGGGCCCGCTTCAGGGGGCTAATGGATGGCCCAGGCCCGGGGTCTCCCACCCCACACACGGCTAAGCTGGGATACCCCGAGTAGACACATGGGTGACTCTTCATACTGGACGGTCCAGCTCTTCGGGAGGGTGTGTGTGTGTGGGGGGGGGGGGGGGGGGGGGTGTCCAGGGAATAGGGCCTTGGGTTCCCTGTGTCCAAGAAATCAAATCCTGAGCCCTTTTCTGGGCAAGTCAGTCGTATTCGATGTCAGCTGGGACAATTAAGGGTGTCCAGATGCTAACGGCAGGTAAGAACCTTTAGCCATAGAAGCCAGAGAGCTGCCCAAGCGGAGAGCACACGCGCACACTCACGCCACTTCCTGCCTCAGCGGCTCCACAATGTCATTCATGTGAGAGGTGTATTTCCAGTCATGTAGCAGGATGAAGAGCAGTCTGCCAAGCAGGCCCGGGAGGAGTGAGGATGGAGACAAACCGGATCCGACTGGGGGGGGGGGGGGGCTCACAAGCGCCTCGGATCCCCGTCGAAGCATCCTGACATGACTACGAAACACGCTCACACGCACCGCACGTAACACTAGCACATGATGCTTCAGCCTCCTCGTGTGCAAATAAAAACATCCACGGTATCCGCGAGGGTAGATTCCTGCATGCTAGCCCGACAGATGTTGTGTGTGTAAAGAGATGGAGGTGGGGCTCGGGGGTGAGAGCTTTTGGGGGGGGGGTCTGCTGTTGCTTCGGCGTCCCTGGTAGCCAAAACGTGCTGTACCTAAAGCCTGAGAGGACTGCACTGTAGATGGGGAAGGGAGAGCGACAACACATGGACCGGATCATAAGCGGAGCAGGAGAGCAGGAGGGATGCGATGTGGTGTGTGCATGCACGTCAAGTATATGATCAGCATACAAATACACTGAGCAGGAGGTAAACAGCTAATATGGCGGGGAGGTGATAGAAGCCAAAGCCCAGGGCTTTTAATACTATGTGATCAGGAAACGTAAAGGGAGCATATTCAGTTCATGTACAGCCATCCACCGCATATTTGCAGTTTACTATTCACAAATTCACCCTTTGGTGTTTTTTTGTGAGGGACTTATCCCCCAGCTAGTTGCTAAAAAAAAAATCGCAACTACTGTATTGCCATTTTCAGTACACTTTCTGAAACGCCCTAGCATGCCCACAAGATGGCGCCAAAGCTCGGTATGAATGCAAAAGTAGCACAATAGATGATGTCAAGGTAGTTGAAGTGATACTGTACACCTTTGACTGAGAGACTAGCTTTGTATGTTGGGCAAGAGCTAAGTTCAGCCTGGGTTGTTAGGCAATGTGGCAAGGCAGCTTTATAGCTGTATATAGCACACTTCATACACAAGGTAACTCTATGTGCTTCACATAGTTACAAAATAACACTTAAAGGTTATTTCAAGTCAAAATAAATTTAAAGACAAAATGATATGAGAAATTAAAAAAACAAAACAAAACAAAAGAAGTGAAGACATTTAAAAGTAAAGTAGGGAAATAATAAGTAGTTTACTAAAAGAGCAAGAACATGATTTAGGCAAATATAATGAAAGAAGTGCTCTAAAATACCTCCATAAATTGTTACTGTTAGTGGAAGTTAGGGAATGTTTCCGCTGCATGTGCTTCGGGTGTACTTTTCAAAATCAAGCTATCTATCGCAAGCAAGCATGCAAGGTTCGAGCAGCGATTCAAACTGCGAAGCTCAGAACTGTGAGGCAGACATGCTACTAACGGCCACTAGCGGACAGCGTTGCCACTTAAACACTTCCTTCACAGGAGTAACGGAAGATTTGAACATTCATTTGCTTGTGCCTTACAGACAGTCGTCAGAGAAGTATGACACTGTATTCACAGAGCAGAAGCAGCTTCACTCATTCACGTAATTAGTTGGCGACGATTGCTTTGGACACAATTGAAAACCACGCACTGTCCTTATGCACCGGCGGCCCTCTGACGCTGTGGCGTCTCTTCTACAACTTAAGTCTCGCAGGATTTGAGATTTTATTCGACTTTGAAGCATATTTTTGTTTATATTTCATGTTGTATGACTTTTGGGGCGTTATCTTGAGAGATTCCGCTGCACACCGAATCGCATGCCGTCGTCACACCATGGCGTCATCTTTCTTTGGGGCTTTAATGACGTACGCATAACATTGCTATCAAGTGACAATAGTGTCACTGCGGTCACACAAAGCATAAACAGGATGCCCGTTCATCTTCAAGAAGCTCCTATGTCATCATGCTATTGTCAACAATATCCTCCTTCTCTTCTTTCTGTCACAATAATCCCCCCCCCCCTTCCCACTCGTCTCGTCTGTCTGTCCTCTTTCTTCCCCGTTTACCCTCCCTGGCTGGGGTGTCAGCGACTGGGGTGCTACCCTTTCTGACAGCGACTGCACTGACGTCAATGACATTCTTCTCATGCTTAGTGCGACATCAGACACCGGGTGCTCGGAGAGGCCACTCTGCTGCTGCACAGACGCGCGGCTGTAGACAAACCACGAAGCGGAGCAGCTGGGTGGGAGAAACAGGACTGGGAGGGAGGAAGATGAAGGGGGAGCCCGAGCCACACCGTGTGGACTCAAGTATTCAGACACACCTCTTAATCAATGAATACATCAATCATAGGGGAGTCTAGACCAGGGTTGGGCAAACTTTTGTTATCAAGGGCCACGTTTGATTCCTAAAACGGATTGATGGGCCAGGTCATTTTTGAAAGAAAAACAATTCAGATGTATATCTAAAAAATGCATAATGGTTCATTTTAAGAACGAAATGATAATCCTTTCTTGTGTTTTAAATTCATTGCTTAGAATCATGATCATATCATAATTAATGTGGAAGGCAACCCAAACATTTTTTTTTTTTTTCAAGAATATGTTCCCTGCACGCCCACTAGTTGAAACACGGCATTCTGATTGATTTTGTGTTTGTGAAATATGAGTTAAGCAGCAAAATGCTATATCATTTATTTATTTTTTTTATCTTAATGTATTATGAAAATATCCAAATGACTTGGACAGCTATGGCATTAAGCTTACATTCATATCATATATATATATATATATATATATATATATATATATATATATATAAAAAATAAAAAGTAAATTTGACAGAGAAAGGCCTTGTCTGGTTTACTTCAACCTTGAGCTAATCTCCCTTCAATGAACTCCATGCCTTGCCGTTACAGGTCGTCAATACTCTCAAACAACCACTACCGTGACTCACAGCTGTCACCGGTTTATGGCAGGGCCCATAATGGCCGCTAACCAGTATGATTGGGCTCTAAATATAGCGCGACATCGACAGACGTCACATATATAGGAGCAAGTGATTTATCGGAAAGTCATTCCTGCAAGGAGATCATTTGGATGTTTCAATGTGGCAATGTCTCTCATTTCCATTGACAAATACAATACATGTGAAACCAAAAAAAAAAAAAAGATTTTAGCATGACTGATCTATATCAGGGGCATATCTGGAAAAGCTCAATGTAAAACAAATGTATTCTTTTTTATTATTACTGTTATTATTATTAAGATGATGATGATGATTTATTGATGATTATCAATTGTAGTAGTAGTAGTAGTTGTTTTCATGTGGGGAATGGGCTCACGTAACCCCCATACTTCGCACACTTCCCCCCTTGGCTTTTTGTTTTTCTTTTAAAATAACAACTATGGCTTTGTCATGGTCACCAAATTTAGTATATGCCACGATCGCTAAAAAAGGACGGTGGGTCATGGATGGACCCTGTACCATAGTCTGGGCAACCCTGGTTGACATTGTGAGACGTTACAGCAAAGTAAAGTGCCTGTATAGGACAAGTGTGCTCTAACCATCAAAGACAGACAGCATATCTCAACATCATCATCAACAACAACAACAAGAACAACAACATCATCAACAACAACAACAACAACAACCATCATTAAGTAGGTCAGACAGTCTCGTATGATATTTTGACCATACAGTGGATGTAATATTTATATCATACACAAACCTGTAAAGGTGGTCTTGGTGATGGGTGGTGGGTTGCACATCGGTGATCTCCTGTTGAGAGGAAAAAACACACACACGTCATATTTTTTCAAATTTTAGCCAAGGGTGCTAAAATGACTCAACTGCAGATAGAAATGGAGAAATGTATTAAGATGGCCACATGGATGCACAAGAGACCACAAGCCAGAGTCGACTTGGTCGCTAATCGTCGGCAAAGACGCCACCTCCAACAAAGCTTAAAATCGCCTGGAATAGTTTACAAGGAACTATACTTTTTAATTAATCTGAGAGACAGTTTACATCCTTTGGTCGGTGCTGCTGTTTTGGTTAGCAACATAGTTCTAATGTGCTCACTAATTAAGATAGTATGTGAACCATAATGTCTATACAGTAACTGAGATAATTACACTTAAAACATTTTTTCCGGGATGGGAATAGGGAGGCATTTATTTAAGAGAGGTTACTTAAAGCACTCTATAACTAATTGGTACAGAAATGAACCATTTTTGTGAGTGAACAATAGCTTCTATGGACTGAGATAATTGCACATACGGCCCACTTTTGCTCTCTGAAAGGAAAAGGGAAGGATCTATTTGAAAGTAGCAGTAGATGGGCCACCCAGTGACTAATTGGGCCACAGCATCCATTAGAGGTTGTTGCACACAGTAGTTGAATAATAACTTAAATTATAAATCAGAACTTATCCATCCGGGAGACGTACTTTGCTAGGTGCTGCTGTTTAGGTTAGCAACAGAGTTCAAATGGACCCAGCAGTTAAACCTTTGTGTGCACAATAGCATTTATTAACTCGGATGATTACCCTTACTATGTGTTTTTTTTTTTCCCGGATGGTAAAAGGGAGGCATCTAATTGATGGAGACATTTATTCCTTACAATTGCATCATGCACCGAGCAACGAATGACAGTAAAAGGTTGTAAAGCTGTTGCTGTAGTACCACTGGGGAACAGAGGAGGGGGCACAAAGCCACATTTTGAGTGAACACAAGGTAGCGCTAACAGTTGCCGACAATGTACAGCAGAGGGGTGCAGACGTACTTATTAGACGCTCTGTCTTGCTGCAGGTTGGTTAACGCACCAAAGTTATTCCGTACAGTTCTTAGGCTGGCGAGAACCTGAAAGGCAAAAGGTGAGAGTATTGTTTTTTTTAATTATGATTTGCAATAGATATGTTGTAAAGCAGTGGTCACCAAGGTGGGGCCCGCGGGCAAAAAGCTAATATCAGCCTATTAAATCTATATCAGGCCCTAATGATATTGACCACTAGTAAAGGTGATTCAAACACATTTCTTATTTCAGAAGTGCATATCAATCTTCACATGAATCAGTTCCAAAAGAAGTAGCTCTCAGCTCCAAGAAGGATGTTGACCCCTGCTGTCAAGCCTGAACATCAAACGGTGGCGAAAAAGCTCACCTGTGCAAATGGCGTTACAATCATGTCGTCCCCATGGCTGGAAAACACAAGAGAGATTTTAGAGAGACTTTAAATCAACAATATCTTATAGCTGTCAATTTAGAATCTGGACATCTTGTGGACAAGCATATGACGTAAAAAAAAAGGTCAGAGATGATGGGGTGTGTCATATGAGACGTTTCAGTGTCCGTCATGCACTCCATCACAGTGACAATGTTGACTTCACATCAGCAGCCGGTCATGGCACTTGCCAATTGTAAGCCGGCTTTCGGTATGTGGCGGGCACAACAATGTGGTGACGCAGTAGAAGCTCCCACGCATGAGGATTTCCTATTCCCGAACATCATTCGTGGATTCTGGGAAAAGCCAACAGGATGGCAGGCGAGGAAGAGGACTTTACGCATTTGAACCAGAGAGACCGTGAGTCACGCGCACTTGTGCTGCTGACCTCAAAGCGCACCGCCAACGTTTGATCAGGTGATCGGTCATGCACCAGTGACACGTAAAACACACACGAACATGACACGGCATGCTGTTTGCTCACGCGACATATGACCGCTCCGATGTATTTAAACATACACATGAAAATCCACGGTATATGATTGCGACTTGGAACACGTTTTTACCTTTGTTAAAAACAGACTTTTCATTCATACAATTTAGACATTATTTATGTAGATTACTACTTCTTAATAATACAATTCTCAGATCACAGCTTCTTAATAGTAAAATTCAGACATTCTTGAACAAAATTATGTATATTTATCAAAGGTTATGACATTATTCTTTTAATATGACCATTTTAATTCATAAAATATCGTGTTTATTCTTGGAATATTGACTTCAGAATTCTGGCATTATTCTTGTAGATTTGTAGAACTTTTTTTTTTAAACATGAGCTTCCAATATTTTTTAATCCATCCATCCATTATCGATACCGCTTATCCTCACAAGGGTGGCGGGAGCGCGTGGAGCCTATCCCAGCTGTCTTCGGACAGTAGGCGGGCGACACCCTGAATTGGTTGCCAGCCAGTAATATTTTTTAATATTTAAGTTTTATTTACAACATGTTTATCTTATTGATGTAACATTACCAATGTTCTTTTTTTTTTTTAATTGTTTGTTTTAGTAAAAATAACATTCACCCACTATTGTTTTAGTAATGACAGATTCTCTAAAGTGAGTTCAGAAATGTGTTTCTAAATACATTATGCATGTTTGAAGATAACTGCTGATGCCAGAATTTACAGGACAGCTTGGTGTCATTATTTATTTAAAATCCCAAGTGAAATGTATTTTGTGTTAGTCAGACTTCCGTAATATGGTGAAATGTAGCGCGTTGGGGGCATTAAACTAGCAAGGAAGGATGAACTCAAATGTGTGACATGTAGTGTGAAGCCACGGGTTAAATAACGTCGTGCTGTGTTTAATAAACAATTAGGGTTACCTGAAGTGTCTTTGTTATGTGGACCCACACACTGACACAACATCAAGCAAAGCCGTAATATAATGCGCGACAGCCCAGAAGCTGGTTAGTCCAGAAGCTAGCTAGCGACTAGCGCCTCTCTTCACGATTTGGCAAATCCACGTCACAACTCGGTGGGATGTACTCCAGCCACGTGAGGCTTTAAGATGGTATATTTTTGCGGATCAAACATATAGAGATGTGTAGGTATACAGTATGCTGGACATAAAAACATATGATTGTCAGTTGAAAGTTTAGCAGGGAGTGCGAGAGCTGAAAGAATGTCTCAAATTAAAAAAAATTCTATTCTCATAATTGGATTATCTCTTCCAGTGTGGACCGAATACATTTTTTGTATGGTGATTAACATTTTATTTCTACATTCATACTAGTGAAATATAATGTGTACATAATGACATTTTTTTTTTAAGATTTGGGAGAGATACTTGCCAATTCCATAAGTATGCTGAATATTTGCAAGGAAGGTACTTTAAAAATAAAGCTGAGTTGGGGCTATTTCAGGATTCTCCGTGTACCAAATAGTGTATCCAATAGGCTAATCGGGTCAAATGATGAAAGCCAAGCAAAAAGCCGCAATAAGGTCCATCCAGTATCTGACGTTAATGCAGATCATTACTTTTCCTCCATTCATTGTGCTTTTCCCCATCTTCCCTTTCAGACTCGATCAAGAAGCTACGTTTTCACACAATAATTCCATTTTCACTACGGCTACTTCATGTAACCGGATAGCGGCTGGGGAGCATGCTATCATCATATGAAGAAGGCGGCGTCGATCAAAAAGGGGCATTATTATCCCGGTGAGTTTTCGACACTTACAGTGTATTGGATTTGCTTGTGCAGGAGTGTTGAATCAATAAAGAGTAGTGTGTCAACGGCAGCCGTTTAAGCAGTGATTTAAGATACTTCACTGCGCAGCTTGTGCGCGATATGTGATAAGAATAGATGTGACACCACTCGGCGAGCTGTTGGTCATGCACACTTCCCTCCAGAGCCAAAGGTGGCCCATGTGGCAGCTTTATGACCTATACTGATAAACATCCAGCTGTGGCACTCAGACAAGACACTCAGACAGGCAAAAAAACAAGCTCTACAAATAGAATACAAAGCTTTCAGTGCAACATTGGGGAACACTGAGGTAAGTTTTGAAAAATGCAATAAATGAATGGCAGGAAGCGCTCACATGTCGCTGGCGATGGAGGAGTTTCGGGACATGGACTTGGGCGAGAGGTCGTAGTCGCTGTCCGAGCGGTACAAGAACGACTCCCTCCGCTGACTGTGGACAAAGTTGGCCTGCAGGATGAGGCCCGATCCTGGACTGGCCATCGGGTCCAGCGGGCTGCGACCTGACGATGTTCCATTGTCCACGTCGAAACTGTGTGGAAAAAAAAAAAGGGGAAAAAGAACAAGGAATTTTAACAGAATAATGCAATGTCTTACTAAACAATAGAAGATGTCACTCAAACGCCTGTCAAAGCTAAACAATTGTGATTTGGATGAGCACCTAATTTTACATCTCCAAACACAACATACAGTATACAATGCGTTCCATTCATCACAGGGCACACGTTTCATAAATCATCTGAGATATAGACAGAGACTATATGAAAAAAAAAACAACACGCTTTAAACACAATTAAACCACGGTTTTGTATCGTGATATCACTTTGTTAGATTTGCGCTTTGAAGAGGCGGGGCCTGGTGCGGTGGCATGAGTGAGTCGGAGAGAGGTGACAGGCTGGCTCACGCTTTGACGAGCGCTTGAGTGTCCGGCTGTGAGGTGTTGCCGACGGCAGCACCTGCACGAGAGCGCTCATTGCAATAAATGGCTGAAAAGTGCATTGGCAATTGTGGTTCTCCTTTCCTACATTCAACGGCATTAGAGATGTCTGGTTCTGAAAGGTTAGTTGTCTACACCAGCTCGTACTCAATCGTGTCCTTAATAAGGGCAAACGCACTAGAAAATGAAAATGAATGGACTGTTGTGCCTCGGTAGGCGTCGCTGTTTTGGTTAGCATCAGTCCTGGCGCTATTATTGTACAGTATTGTAAACTACAAAGATTGTAGATGCATGATGTGTGGCTTGTAATATAAATGTGAGATGGGGGTGAGATTTGATAAGTTTTCTTCTTCCTACTCCGTTGTTTGAGCAGCATATGTAAGGCGGTCGCAAATGGTGACATGGTGGCCTTTTGTTAGTTGTTTTTTCTATAAATATAAGATGCCTGCGCTGGCTTGCTCAAAAAGAAATAATAATAAAAAAAAAAGATCTGCGAAGGGCACGGGGAGACAAAATATGGTCCGGGAGCCACACGTGTCCCCCACCGTTCTTTTACCCGGCTCACCAAGCATTTACATTGTCAAGACTCCTGTATTTAATGCATTTAATTTAGTGTATACACTCTAAAATACATTTGTGTTCATTTCTCAATAAATAATGTATATGATGTATTGTAGAGAGGAACATGAAAAAACTGCAAATGTGTATATAGCATAAGTAATATATATATATATATATATGTATGTCTGTGTGTGCGTGTGTGTGTGTGTGTTGGGTATCCCATGACGCTCAGCAACGACGTCGCCCCCGCACATAATCATCATCCTCACTGTGGATCAGGGCACGTCCTTAATCCGGCGTGACGAACTTTGTAGTGTGTGCGCTACAGGAAGACGTCAGCGGCGTGTCGAGGCATGCGGTGCACACGTGGATGATTAGAACGGTTCAGAGGGAAAAACATTGTCAGAGCCGATGAATTGTTCCTCACCATAGCTGATTCATAACTTCACTGCAAAAAAGTGGGATTAAAAGATGTCCCACACTAGGACATACTTTGTATGTTTGTATGTGGGACATCTCTCGACCGTAAAAATCTCGACCAGCGCCGACGTAAATTTAAACGACCCGGAAGTGGAAGTCTTTGTTTCCTCTTAAAATAACCCGGTGTTATTTTGCAATCATTATTTTATAAAAACTGAAAACGTCTTGCGTTAACATGCAAACGTTTTGCAATAAAACGCAATAGTATTGCGTTATTACTGAATTTTAAATATATTCGTGACCGTGCTCGTGATGCCCCTGGCTTGCTCCGGTCCGCATTATCATCATCATCATCATCATCATCATCTTCATCACATTGCAACGGTCTTGTGTTGGCAGCTAATTGCTATCTTGGTTTAACAGTTGTAAACAATTCAATCCGCTCGCGATACTCCCAGCCGGTAAGTGGACGTGCACAGGAAATTAGCCAGCTAATGACTTTTAAATAATGTTTATGAGTGCACGCATGTTTTTTTATTTTGGGGGGCAGCACCGGAATGTAAGGATGGAAGCGCTTTTTAAAGGATGGGGTCGGAGGACGATTATTTTTATGAATAAGGACGGAGGGACGAGGACGGAAGGGCACACAGGTCGCGGACGGAGGACGGACGGCAAAAAAGGGTCAAGTTTTAAGGGACACATTTTTACAATATTATAGTCACATTGATGTGTATTACAGACCTCTGCTTCATAACGCTATGAGGCTTATTATATGTCATCCATGTTCTAATAATGTGGAACAAATATTTGTTCAATTTATTGTAAAGACACTAAGCAAATTCTGCCTTTTATGGAAGACAATCTTTGATCTAAAATGACTACTCACCCGATTATTAAATGTCATAAAACAAAAATGTCAAAAAGAATTTTAAAAAAAATGTAAGAATGTAAAAAGAAAGTCATAAAATAAAATAGAATATCTTGGCAAACAAAGGAGACCACATTTAGCCATGAATTGAGATATTTAACCTTGGTTCGAGTTTCATTTTTGCAGCATTTTAATGCTGGATTTCAAATGTTTCAATAACACATTTCTAACTTTTTGCTCTCAAGTGCAGCATTTGGTCACATATCATGGCAGCCCGAAGAGAAAGAAAAACACACATGGAATCTTCTAATCAGACTCGGGCCTCTTCCAAATGTGGATAAAAATCTGAAACATATCAGATAATTGTCAATACAAGTGCTGTGTAAACACAAATCGGAGATACACCACCAAGGCCTGTTTCTGGGATTAACTATTTTCCCTTCTGGTAGGTGCAATGACCATGTGTCCCAATACTTGTTTTATCAGATCTGAATACTATCCATTTATCTATTACGTGTCATTAAGCATGAAGTAAGAACTGCAAATACTAAAGTAACAGAGTCCAAATATTCCACCAAATTACTCAGAAATATATCAACCTCCGCATTCATTATGATTCAGGCATTCATTGAAAAATAAAGGAAACGTTCAACAATTCTATATCAATGTAAAAGAAAGTAGTCTTAATACTGAATACAATTCTTTCAAAACTACAGTATTAGGAAATAATGCCATTAAAAACAAACTGTTCTTGACTGCCCTGCAAGTGGAAACTTGCATGGGAGCACTCAAGTCACACCAATCCACCCATGTGCCAAAGAGGCCTAATCTAACTGATATTAGGACACCGCATAACACATGACAAGCGCGAACTGTGGCGGTTGGTGATGAGCGGTGAAAATTACGTTTTTTTTTTTTTTTTTTACACATTTCATTATCATTCAATGTGTAAAAAGACATTAACCACTAAAAGCAAGCAAATACTCTGCCTTTACTTTGATAAGGAGTTACAGTGTGTGTTTAGTGAAAATGGCTTAAAGCTGATTTTGGCTCCGATCCAGTGAACTGACAAAACGCACGGCGATGAAATCATTAGATGTGGATGAATGTTTTATCTGTGTGCGTGCGTGTGTCGCTATGTAACCGCTCGCCAAAGTCACAATGAACACACGCGCGCACACTCGGTTCACGCCAGGAATTTCCTCCCCAACTTCAACACTGGTCTCTCACACTCTGTTGTCTGGGAAGCAGCAGCGGCTAAGTGAGTGTCAGCTTTGGCTGGCGAAGAAAGGGCAATCGAACTGTCCTCTTTCTCTCACGCTCACACACAGTCGCACGCACGCACACACCCGTGCACACAGCCAGTATGACTCCAGTAACTCCTTATTTGTGTTGATTGGACATCACCGGTATGTCTGCACCAGATTCCTCTCACCACCACACGACATATTTAGTATCAGGCAGGAAAATGAAACCACACCTGCACACAAGCACCCTTTACACTGTCTTAAAAAAAAAAAAAAGGTCATTTTTACACATCCCCCCCGCCGATGTTCTATATCGAGAGCAACGACACCGAATGGGGACAGAGTCAACCCGGCAATTTTTCCTCCTACAGAGGTAGTATCAGAAGCCAATTTTACACTGCCTGTAATCTTGTTCTGTGTCACAAACGGCACAGACACAGAATGGGTGGACAAAGTCAAACCGGTAATTTTCCACCTTTGGAGAAAGTATCGGAAGCATCTTTACAATGACTACAAAATGTGGTCCTTTTCCCACTTTTTCTCCATGTCAATTTTCCCCCTATGGGCGTAGTATCAGAAGCTCTGCCTACAATACCTGTACACGATGGAAGCGTTACATGTAAGCGGCAACTTTTTGTTATGGTCGGTAGAAACAACATCAACCCGAGTAGGGGTAGGATTTTTACCAGGGTTATAATATTTTTCAATTTTTCATTATAGTTAGTTTTTATTTCGTTTTGGCTTTTTTTTTTTTTTTTTTTTTTTAAATCCGGTTGGTTTTAAGGAGTTTTTAGGAACCCTGACAACTCATGTATGATATTAATTGACAAATGTGAAAACGAAGGACATTTTCGCTATGATTCTAGTTAGTTTTAGTTTTATAAAACGAACACGTTTTTTTCCATCTAAGTGTTACACTGCCTGTTAAAAGATGGGACATGATCTCATAAACTCAGCGTCTTCACCTTGAAGGAATCACACAAGCCCGCTTTAAACTGCACGTAACCATTGGCCTATATTGTATTTTCCATTTTTCTGTGTTGCTCTGCTTTATTGATGGCACCAACAGAATTAAGGAAACAAAGTTGGCAATTTTCCGTTGTAGGTAGTATCGGACTGCTTTGCACGAGCTGTATTTTTTCTGTGTTGTTGTTTTGTGTAAATGGCTTTGACACGGAGTAGGGGGGTGAAGTTCATTCTGAAAGGTAGAATGTAGAATGAGTAACCTTTTTTTTTTTTTTTTACACTGGCTGTCAAATCGGGGGATTTTTTTCTGCCTTTTTCTCCATGTTACTTTTTAATTTAGAAAGCACCAATCAGAGCGAGGCGGTGAGATGAATCAGAAAATATTCCGCCTTCGGAAGTAGTATCCCCTGTACGTAGCTTGTAAAAGTTCACATTTGGCCACTTTTATAACATTTCTCTGGTGTGTATCGTTCTGACTCAATCCACGACGCTTAATGGACTTGTCAAGAAGCCAGTTTTATAATCCATTGTCACTGTCCTGTATAAATGTCATGAACACTGACTTTTCTTTCTTTTTCTCCATGTGGAACTTATGACACGCCTTCTCTGGGAATGTCTTGTTGCGGTATTGCACCAGCTCTGACGTCACACACAGAGGGAGGTCTTCTTTTCCTCTCTCCTCTGACAACAAGCTCTTCCACATTTCCCAACAAGGAGCGACTTAGTCGCCTTGGAAGGAAATCTTTTGAAGAGTCAGCAGATGCCGGATATGACTTTAATCTTGCCTTTGTGATAAAACAATATGTCTTGTTGACATCCAGGAGGACAGTAGCATGTCCAAAGATGGAAGATCGAGTTTCATCGGCCCATACGTAGCAAACGCATGGAACTCCCTGCAGGAACAATGTTTCCCACGTGAGTCAAGTTGCGTACTTGGATGTCAGGAAACTTCGCTAAATCAAACTCCTCCTCACACTCCACAAAAAGTGTGAGATTAAAATCACGTAAGATCACAGGACGCAGCATTTGGTACACCTGCATGAGAACCAATCTGCCTTTACAAACACACTGTCAGACACTCTACCATAGTTTTGATTTTACTTACATTAGAGTGCCAACAGCTGCCAGTATGATGCAGTTACAGTTCTACAGGGCTTGTCCTCGTTAGGATCACGGGTGAGCTGGAGCCTATCGTAGCTGACTTTGGGGCAAGAGGCAGGGTACGCAATGGATTGGTCGTCAGCCAATCGCATGGAAAATATAGACAAATGGCCATTCGTACCAATAGATCATTTAGAGTCCAAAATGAAATTAAAGATGCAAGTTTTGGAATGAGGGAAGACGCGGTAGTACCCGGAAATATGCAAACTCCACACGGGAAGGCCCGAGATTCAAACACAGAACATTTTGACCGTGAGGCAGACAGAATAAACACAATCGCACCGCACCACAGTATTTTCTAATACCTATGTTTATATTTGAGTGAGTACCCTATTTTGTTTTTTATTTTGAAAATGTCATTTATTGGATAATTTTTTGCTAGCTAGTTTGCAGTTTCAAATGTCACAAAACCTGCTCACGTTTCCAAAAAAGATAAGCAGCTTTGTTTGTTGTGTGACCTTAAAACCAGGGTACCGAAAAGTCATTTTTGGCATACTGTTGCACCCTTGATAGACACATGAGTGGGAATCACATTTGTATTGGATCTCTCTGGATGGTAAAGTGTATTTACTATACTTCTAATTTACACGCATACGTCAATGGTGACGTTCGCAGTGAGAAAATTAGCATACAAGCGTAGCCAATTGTGCCATCTAGCTCCATCTGGTTAGTCTTGTTCTGCCAGACGGAGCGCAAAAAAAGTCAACACCCGCTGCTTGTAGTCTCTACGCTGACTGTCAATGCGCCATTCATACGAGTCGCTCAGTCGTGAAACGCGTGCAAATAAACGTCACGCACTCAACCAGTTCTGCTAGTCTTCCACTAGGAATCCAAAGACTCCCAATGCGACTAATCGAAAACAGGCCTTCAGCACATGCAAGCGGCATCATCGCTCATTTGGCGGTTGACGGACAAAACGCAGATGAAAGCACTTCAAGTCAAAGTCAGACATTGGCGTTCTTCCATGCTTAATCCCAGCATGCCATCATCCGGTTTTCTAAGTGGGAGAGAGGTGTGACAATGCCGGTTGATATTTATTATTACCTCATCATAACGAAAAAGAAAAATGAATTAATATCAATAAATAAAACATGCCTTCATCTTATCCGCCTCAAGTTCTGACACGGACACCCCAAAAACATCCAGCATGATCTGAAGACAGTGCGAGGTTAGGATTAAGAAATTGCACAATAAAAGGCTGATAAGCAGGATATGAGTTGGTCAAACAAAAGATTTCGCAAAAGTCAGAAAAGAAAATGCGGAGCCCTTCTGTAAAGTATTCCACAAAATAGCTGACATTTTTTTTTATGCCATCATTGAAAAGTGGCCTATTGTTTTCAGAAGAAAATATGTCAGATGACGTCTATTTATCTATTCTGTAATTCGAACAAAATCTATCAAGTTCAACCTCAGATCAGCAATCTGTACTCACTTTCCCAAATGAAAGCAGAATATGAAAAGAGGATGACTGTAGACCCGAAGGATTTCTGCTACAAAACGACACTGTGGGAAACTGCGAAAATCACGCTGTTTCGAACGTATCAATCAGAATAAAACAAGCGAACAAACCATCAATGTAAAAAAATGACAGCCTCCTGCATTTCCTTCACAGCATGTCACCAACAGTAAAACATTTTGTCCAAGAGCCACTTTTTTGGTTGGCTTTTGAAATTTGAAATTGAAATCTTGAAATTGACTTTTGGATTTATTGTACATAAAATATTTGGTTGTTTTTTTTTTGGAGTGTCTGCCAACCAATTAAGTGGGAAATTAAACAACCAAATAAATCTTTTATTATCGACCAAAATGTGTCAGTGAATGAGCTGTTTTACATTTTACCGGACTGCGATGTCACCATTTGACTGCTATACATAATATCCACCACTAAACTGACATTCTCAATCCATCACATGGCCATATAGGTTGGGTTAAGATCCAGAGCCACTTTCAAGTTACAATGTCTGAAACTCTATCGTAGAGCAACACCCACATCCCCCACGGGTCCCACACCCTGCTATCACGTCAAAGCCAAAAGGTAAGCAGGGCTGCCTTGACTTTTGTTCAATGCAGAGGTGAGCGTTAGAGTAATTGTCCTACACTGTAAAAAAAAAAATGCATATACCAACTTTGAGGGAACAATCCGACTGAATTGGAAAGTTGACCAGCTTCTGACCTTAATGCGTGCACTTTACTACTCAATTCAAAGTAAACAGACATCCGCTCTGTTGTGGTATTGAGACAGGAGGTGTGCCGCGCACCACCTGAAGGTGTCGGATCCACACGCAAACATACATAAGCACGACAAAAGAATACAAGCAGGGCTAAAGTGCTTTCTTATCCAAACAGAAAAAGCCAAACTATCTCCCACACCCATCAGCGCTACTTGCATATCTCGCGTGAACAATAAGCGATAACAAAACTGAGCAAGAAAGCACTGATGAAAGGATGTAGATAAAGACAGGAGATAAGAGAAGAAGCATTCCCCTCTCTCCTGTACGATTGGAGCGAGGATTCGGTTTATTTATTTCCAGCGCTGTATGACGGCGTGACAGTGGAAGAGCATATTTACCGGGGGTCCGTCCTCGCGGCATGAAAGCGACAGGAGGACAATTTGTCAGAGGGAAATGAGAGCTGACAGCCAAGGATGAGTCGAGACAAGACGAGGGCAGGGCAGGTTGCGCCTCGGGCTGCATCTTTGTTTATCTGCTACACCAAAGAAAGAGAGATACTACTTCCTGGTAGGACAAATGGAGATGGTGTGGAACAGTGACTGTTTAAAACCTGAAGTCTTGCCTCAGGCCAAATGGCTGTGCCACCACTGAAAAATACAACTATACTATGGCGGTGTACCTTGACATTTATATACTGTACCACTTACAAAATAAGAATGTATCCTGCTTTGTATTGCATTCAGTTGCATTCGTAAATCCAATACGGCCATATTAGACATTGGGAGTTGATTTTTTTTTTATTTTTTATGATTGAATCTTAAATGGTATAAAAGGATCTTTAATTACAAGTGTGTGTTGGCATGTCAAAAACAGGAAGTGGTCACGACAGCTAGTTATCACCACTCAACATACCTTCACACACAAACGACAGCACAAATTTCAGCCAAGTTGTTTATTTGAGCGCTGCTGCATGTTAGCAATATCGTTAGCGGTGAAATTTGGCATTTGGTTGAAAAGAAAATGAAAAATATTGACTCTCAAATGGGTCAGTGTTTGACCATCCAACTGCACCATACTGTGAGAACCAACCAAATATCCACGTTTAGACATCTTGTTCATTGTTTACGGTACGAAGTCTACTTTGTGACTTAATGCTAGCAAGACAAGACGAAAGACATTTGATGACAAGTGAGGTTGAGGTCAGGACATGCAAATTAGAAGAATAAACTGTCCAGAATATGATAGCGGGGCAACTAGTGAACATTTTACTGACTCCCGGGAACTCACTCTATGATGCAATTTGTTAATAATCTGCTTTAACAATGCCTTGAAGAAAAGTATGAGGCTACATACATAACCCAATAAATGACCTCGCTCCGCCAAATACGCACTTGGTGACGCTAATCCTCCTTTTCGCTGCCCTGTAGCGGCTCAACTCAGCTTTCCCAAGTTTTCCCTTCCAAGTAGTACCATGGGAAACTGGAAAACACGTGGCAGTGGACGCATCATTCGCAATGAAACGCTAACAAAGAATACACAAAACAACAACACAATAGAGGAGAACGAGGGGCTCCTGTGTTTGACATTTTATGACATTTATTCTGAGAGGAGACTAAGGACTAGGAATGCGGAGTAGAAAAGTGCCGAGGCACAGCAAAGGCTAACATTAGCGCGTGTTTAATTGTGTCATTTCTAGCCATGTATCCTCAAATGTTAACGCGACAAATCCGCTCGACCAAAGACTAACCAAGCGTGGTTTGGATCACGCATGATGGTTAGGACCCAGACTAACCAGCTACTGTATTGTAGTAGCATGTTGCAAGGTGACTGAAGACTCAAAATTAAGTTTCTATTTCATTTTAATAATCTTGCTATTCCACACTAAAGTCATTTGTCAAGATTGCTTTAAGTGCAAATACCTCCAACATTATTCTAATAATTGAAATTAAGGATGTTCGATACCACTTTTTTACAGACCGATACCAGAAGGAGTATTCACTTGTGTACTCACAATACCAAGTAGCGATACCACTAGTACTTATGATACATAAATGAACACAATGACAGATATTTCTGCATAAAGACCTTTCTGCCTTTAATGAAAGTCTTCTAAACGAAGTCTTCTGAAGTCTTCTTAAGTCTTCAATGCCGCACACGATAATTCACCAATGTATAAAACAGCCGCCACTACAGTCAAGAAAGGCTTACTCGATAGCTGATTATTTTTTTTGGGCCTAGAGTATAACTGGCTGGTATCGCCTTCCTTCACAAGTAGCAGCCCAATACCGATAGCTGACATCAGCAATCGCCCATCCCCAATAATAATCATAAAATTCCAACTTATTGACTGTCCAATCATGAAAATAAAAAAACAAATATTATTAACAGCTGTTTGACCACTGTAAGAAATTGGAGACTAATGGCTGCACAATACGGCAGAGTGCAGTCTTAGCAACAGCATGTGTTTATTAAGTGCCCTAAAAACATCTGCGGAGCAGAAATGCGGCCAAGCACAAATAGTCCCTCACAGCTGTAATATAGTCCCTCCAAACCTGGCGGTTCACGCTCATGCCAGCTCCGCCGTACATTAAAGCTACGGCCTGGAAGTGGAAGTCTTTCGTTCTCCTCCTAAAATAACGTTGCATTATTTTGCAATCATTATTTTCATTGCGAAATAATGCAATAAAAACTGAAAACTTATTGCGTTATGATGCAAACGTTTTGCAATAAAATGCAATAGTATTGCGTAATAATGCAATCTTATATTATTTCAATTTTCTCGTCCCCTGGCAAAATGCTATCTTGTGACACTTAAACAGTTGTAAACAATTCAATCCACTCACGATGTAAATAGGAAATTAGCCAGCTAAAGAGCTTTAGATAATGTCATGCACTGACACTTTTTTTTTTTTTTTGGGGGGTGGCGAGGGGGACGGAATGATGGAATGTAAGGACGGAAGCACTTTAAAAGGATGTGGACGGACAAGGTCGGAGAACGATTATTTTTCCCCAAAAAAGACGGATGCTGGGTGGACTGGCAAAATAGGGTAAAGTGCCCATCTCTGACAAATTGTACCTCACCTCAGAGTACCCGCTTGTTGTAATACTTTGAGATGTTGCATGGCAACCGGGTTTTTCATTCTGCCGATTCCGATCATCCATGAGTGAGATCGTCTTTTACCAATTCCAATAGCGATCACATGGATTAGCTGCGCGTTTTTCAATTTTGGAGCTACTTACTAATGATCATTTTAATAATCAATTCATCCGTCGACTACTTTTTCGATCGATGAATCAGTTTGAAAAAACATTTAACCCAAATGTCGATCTATTTATGATACAAAAACAGGATTTTATTTCAAACGGACCGGGCAGAAACTGCACAAACATTCTTCTTATTATGATTCAGTTAGTGGTTTGGTCTGCAACGTGCAGTGCTAAGGAAAGTGGGAAGTGACGCTACACTGCACACAGGCTGGTCTCTAGTTGGCTACAGTCTGCAAAGTATGAGTTGTGCATGATCGGCGATGAAGGCAGTCATCGACATATGACGATCATGTACTTTTCCACAGAAACTGGCCGATTACAATCAGTGGCCGATTGATCGGAACGTGACAAAATATAATTGTTGATGTTAAAATGGTTGTAACTCTAAAATACTCAATATTGATAATTGAACGATAAAACCTTAACATGTTCTTCTTAGCTGAAGGCGAAATCAAGAATTATATCAGAGAGGAGACGATGGGCTGTTGCAGCCCAGTGGAGACTGTGGAGTTGTAAACGGCCGGGGTTAGCATAGGATGGATGTAAACCAACAGGAGGTCACACTCAAATAGGAAGGAAGGAATGGTGAACAATGGCGTGACACAGACAAACAAACACACACACACACACACACACACAAATTGAGGACAGGATGAAGAATGTCAGTGTTTCCATTTACCATGTTCCTTCAGTGTTCTTCAGCGAGCTGGTGGAGCGCGACCTGGGCTTTAGAATGATACTCATGGTCTTACGTTCCCGCCCACATCCACTTGCTCTACTCATGCACATGCACATCAAGCCACATAAACACACACACACACACACACACACTTGAGGGCCACCTGGACCTCCAGTTTCTGTACGCTCCCTCGGATCCAGTCGTCCGTATTCCAGATGATTCCCGACTCCCTTTTGAGCGTTCCCTCCTCGTCAGATTAGTTCTTCAATCGTCTTTTGAATCCAGACAACTTCCTGGGTTCCGTGTCCCCACTCGGCGCCCTCGACCCCTCGCCCCAGTGGGAGAGTTACATGACTCTTCGCGCTCTCTCTCTGCCTCGCTCCACAGCTGCAGCCTGGCTTTTGAGTGCAAGTGGGAGGAGTTGTTTTGGTCGTAGTAATTCCTTCAAGGGCGGGACTTGCTTTCACCCTTCGCCTACCTCCCAGGCGTCCTTACAATCTCACTAGTCAATCACCCACGCTGTCACGGTAACCCAAAACCAATGGCAACAACGCCAGGAGAAGTGGCCACTGACCCCCTGTGTTTTGACCGCAGAAAAAATAAAACGTCTGGGAGTAGACTGGAAATGTGCTTTAACCCATTAAGGCCTAAAGCGCCTGGCTCAACACTTCCCCAAAACCTAAGGGCGAATATCACCCTCTAAAACCTGAAGTTTGCCCAGAAATTCAACACCTACAAAATAATTAATGTTTCAGCTCCGGTAGCAGATAGAAGCATAATTCCAACATCAGATCAGATTCAGATTCAGGGTTCGGATCAGATTCGAATTTATTGTCATTACAACAAGTGCAACGAAAAAGTAAAGTGCAGGCCCTTTTCAGTGCAAAGACTAAAAAACATATACACATTTTCATACATACACACACATTTACATGTACATGTACACCCACACATAAATAAATAAATAAAAGAATCAAGTTTTCACTGTTAAAAAGAAAAAGAAAAAGGCACATTACAGACCACGGATTGAGCAGATATTAAGTTCAACTGAGTTGAATATTGCATGTTGAAAGATGAGTGGTAATTACCATCCTCTATTCTTTTACAAAGCCGTCGGTATTGTCATCGTCTGCAAACATATATCTTAACCATATATCACGTTCGACTGGTTCTACTGGATCAAAGTACCCCATATATATATTACTGCCGTTACTTATTTCACAGCTCCCGCGAATGACGGCGTATGCCATTATGACTCGAAAGTATTCCGGAACGTCCTCATTGGGCTCACGACACCGTCACGTGTAAATTCTGATTGCATTTCATTTGTTAAGAGACCAATAATTGGATAAAAAAAAAAAAAAAGAAAAAAAAGAAAATGACATATACGCTTTCCCGGCTTTAAAGGTGAAAAGACGGAACAGCGCTCCAGGCTCTAGTGGTAGAAACTTGGTTTCTGCTCCCGGCCTTAATGGGTTAAATGGGAGATCAGGGTAAGTCAAATTTAAAAACCCCAAAATAAAATATCTATAAAATCTGATGTGTGAGAAAAAAAATAAGAAACATATATATTTTTTAAAATCAGTATCAAAAATGTGTTTATAGGGACACATGAAGCGGCTATGATAAAAATGTACTGCTGGCCAGTGTAATCTGCTTTAATGGAGGACTACAGAAACGGATAACATTTAATGTTGAGTAGCTGAAATTTGGACCACTGTAAAATAAAAAAAAGATATTGAAAATTTTATAATCAGTTAGTTGATGATTAATTGATTAATCGTTGCACCTCTTAAGTAAACCATTCACCATTTGCTAAGTGTTTAATCCTAATATTTTGCCATTTTACTCGTAAAACTAAAACACTACTGTTGGCAACGGTGTGGTGACAAATTAAATCCAAGAGGAGACTAAGGGCCACTGCAGACATGAGGAGACTGTTGAGTATAAAACAGTAGTGAGGGTAAGCCAGAATGCGTGTGCTTATTTAGAAGCATCAAGAACTAATAGAAAAGATAACAGTATGCTGTTATCTTTTCTAGTAGTTCTTGGCGCTCATATCTAAAATCAACAGATGTGTGTCTTTTTTTTCTAAAATTATACACCGTAAATATTACTTTTGAAGCCCATCGACCACATGGAGGCAAGATAAAATCGCAAATGCATGGTCACAGAACAAATGATCCAAATACATACCACAGGGCACCTTCTGGACTTTCTCACGCATTTAAAGTGTAAGAAAGCAAGATAAGAGTGTAAATGCCCAAAACAGAACAGGAAGTCGGTCATTTTTGTTTGAGGTCAGCCATTTTGGGCAAATTCCAGCACTCTTATTTGGACAAAGAATCCAGATGAGTACCAGTCGGAAGCGGGTATGTTCACCAGGGTTTCGCAACCATTATTGAAAAACATCACATACCATATCAAACATAAATGTCACCAACAAAATGTTAAGACTTAAATAATGACAATGTTGTCTCAATTTACTCAAAAAATTGACTAACACTGTTTGAAATCTGGGCCTGTTTAGTTCAACACAAAGCTGATCTACTTGCAGGAAGCCATGACAACCAACAGGTGAATACAAAGGTTAATTGTACCTTCTTCTACCAAGTGGAAGAACATGTCAATGCTGGCATAGAGAGTTGACCAAAGATATTTTTTGGAAGCAAAAAAAGAAAAAAAAAATCATCTTCAGACTAATTAAATGAAATTGCATAATTTCCTGATGCACATGGGGCGATGCTAATTTCATTGGAAAGCTTTTTTGCCTAATGGGGGCTGAGAATGCCGTCAAAGTTTGATTGTCATTTTAATAATTTGTTAGGGGTGAAGCAAATCCTCGAGTAATTTGAGTACCTCGATAAAAAAAAATGTTTAGAATTTGTTTTGCCTCGGATACCCGTTGAATTAGTGCGCACCGTCAGGAACTTAAGCCAGCTGCGGCAACAGCAGCCGCGGCAACAATTGATGACACCCAACACACCGCCAACATGGTCCAAGTCCAACTTCAAAATGAAATCTTCCCACAGTAATACAAGGACATCAGAGGCATGGGACAGTTATATTTTGAAGTTGTTTGTGGCAGAGCGTGGTGACTGACTTGACTCATCTTCCCGAATGAAAGTCGCATAGTTGGAGCCCGGTTTAAATTTAATTGCCATCACAAATTGTTGACACCGACATCAACATGTCATCCTGAAATCATTTTCAATCACTAATTAAGGATGGCGAAAAAATAATGTCGCTAAAATTGTAGAACTGTCCCCAGCATTAGTCGCTAGTAGCTAGCGGCTCGTTGCTAAGCGAGGGCCCCATATAGGCTGGCAAGAGCTAGCAAAAATATAATTTTTTTATTTGATCCGAAAACTTTTGGTAGATTTCGGTAGGATATCTGAATATGCTTGTAGATATTCTCATTCATCCAGGTCATTTCTTTCTCGGGACATTGAATTCATCGCAACTGGACCAAAATATTCGACAGCTGCAGCCGTAGAATTCGCCATGAAAAAGTGTTTGCAAGGGCTCAGTCATTGTTGCTTTTGGATTTAGAATTGCATAGCGGGCCGGATCAAATGCTCTCGGCTGTGGGTTCCCCGCCCCCATCACACAAAAAACGTACACTATGATGACTGTGTTTTTTTTTTTTTTTTTTTTTACATGAACAAAGAAGACATCCAACACCAAGATGCCCCGAGGTCAACTTAAAAGCAGCCTTGAACATTTCCGACTGACCGCGGACGTAAGCGACGGCAGAGTGACATCAGTCAGCGCAAGGTTCCCTTTTGTTCAGAGTAAGCACGGCGTATATAAAAGACATGCAGATGGAAACACGTCCATCTGCAGTCCCATTCAAGCCAAAACAAACGGCCTGCCCGACCCTTTTGACTGATAATACCGCGGTCATCCACTCCAATCACATTCGCGGGCTTTCATGTCACGAAAAGAAAGGCGGTTGAGGCGGCCTTGAGGTAAATGCAGGATGCTAATGCTGTAGCGTGCGTGCGCGCGTATGTATGCCGATGGGCTCGCAAGCACAAACATGTTCGCATGATGTGTGAGCACCATCGCAGACTCATCTCAACACACCGTAAAGGGGAAAGTTCAACTCCAATCCACACTTAGGACAGTTGTTGCGACACAGCAAACTACACAAACAGGCTCCCTTGAACTAAATAGCTTATCATAATTCCCATTTAAAAATCTCGAACATATGATTAAATCATGTAAATTAAATGTACATTATACTTTCATATCATCGCCGTCCAAACACGTATGTCCAATTTTGTCATTTAAAAAAAAAAAAAAAATCACGTTAATGGGATATCTGCAATGCGGAAACCCCATTAATGTAAAAATGAAAAAACTGGACATAGGTGTTTTTTTACATGACAGCGACGATACGCTGGTTTATATCATTTGAGAAAAATGCACAGGCCTTTGCTTTTATTATTCAAATCAAAGTGTTACTAATTCATTAAATATCCACTTAATTTGAGTAATGGTATGCATATAATAATAATAATAATAATAATGTATGCAAACAGTCTTACGCAAACAGCTTCGAGGAATCTAGATAATCATGTCGTCATCACTGTCATTTCTTACTAAACTCGAACATTAATAACTATTTTACTGTCTTGCCATACTTCATTTTAGAAATAATATATCAACATGAACAATAAGAATAACTTAAATAACCATACCATGGATGTGAACACCGCAATCCAAAGACAAAATTAAATACAAGCTCAAAAAGCTTCCAAAAACTCCCACAAACGTTTGACCCACAAATATTCACCATAAGTAATAATTAGATCAATAATACACAAGTAATAGAACAACAAAATAAGAAGACATCTTAACCCGAATGCTCTCTCATATATGACTTACATGTTATAGGTCAAATCAAAAATCTTGACTATCGATGTACAAGACAGCCACCTAGTGCCGCTTGCTCTGCAAGTGCAGCATTAACCCTGCCATAAAAGAGCAGCGGCACAGATTGAAGTGACAAACATCAATTGACAAAAATGATTGATTTTAATGGTAGGAGAAAAAAAAAAAAAAGAGAGAAAAAAGTAGTCCAGCGCGTGGTAAACATAGAGAAAGCGCGCTAAGTAAACGCCGAAATATATAAATAGCACTAAACGGAGCAGAGCACAGATGGCTCAGGCGGGCTATTGACAAGGCTCCATCCATATCTATATGTCTACACAACCATTATCTAAAATTCATATGCAAATAACCCTGCACTGCAGTGACACCCAGAAAAAGTCAAAATCACAGAAAAAAGACGCATATACATCTTGGGTGTTGTCGAGGTCACTGAGTGTATGCTGCTCACAGAAATATGGGGCCGTGATAACAGACCTAATAAGCTCTTGAAATTTGTTGTGCGGGGCCTTAATGGACGCAGAGTGCTCTGATTATGAACAGTGCGCCCGAACACCTTGATTGAGTGTTCATTTGCTGTTAACCTTGTTGTCGGAAAAAGCAAAAATGAGGCATATGGCATTATGAGAATATGACACACACGCGCACACGCGCGGGTAAGCGCACGTGCACACACCCGAGCTGAAGAGGGACCTGCGAGATGGCTCACACTGGCCCCCGACTTCAATGGCAAATTCATTGGCACTGCAACTTTTTTTGTCAGGATAAAAAAAAAAAGCTTTCTGGAGAAGATGTCCTTAATTACACTGGTCAATAGCAATTTTTAATCAGAAATGGCTTCATGTGTCCCTAAACTTATTTTTGAGGCTGATTTTAAAAAAAAGTCCTTTTTTTTTTCTAACACAGCAGATTTCTAAGATATTTTTTTGAGTTTAATTTTTTTTTACCTATACAAGCTAGCGCAATGTACATCCGACCATCCAATGCAATTTATAACTGACGTTTCAGAAAATAATTCCTCCTGTTGCTGAATACAACCCGTAATTCATAAGTATTATTAAATATCCCGGACGGGCGGCCATTGTGGGGACGGAGGACGAGAAGTTTCTATTTAAAGAGGACCAGCTAAGGAAGGACGGAAATGGATTTTCGTCCGTCCCCGTAATCGTCCCTAACCAGGTCAAGTACCGACTGACGTGTTGTGTTAGACAAAATACTTGAGCAGATTTGGAATCAGCACAAAAAAAGGAAATGGACTTGCATCTCTGATTAAAAAAAAAAAATAGTCCAGTATCTTTGTGTGTGTGGGCGGGGGTCCCCGTGTTCCTTCTTGCTTGAGGACCCCCCCAGGGGATATAAAACACCCCTACACACACAACGCAGAAACACCCCCCCACACACACATACATACAATGTTGAGTAAACAATGGCAGACGACAGCAGGTGGAAGAACTCAGCAGATAATCAGTCATAAGAATGCACACAAAGCAAGCTCGCTCAAGTTCAGATTGACTTTCATGCTCTCAAAGCAAGCACACAACTTTCTGGGCTTCTTTTAGCCAAGCCCTCTCCCCTTTGCATACCCTCTCCTGCCGCGAGGTTTGATGTCGATGGGCTTGTTGGTGGCGTAGGGCGAGCCGTTGGAGCAGGCGTGGCGGTAGCGCGCTATCCTCTCCAGCGACAGGTACTCGGAGTTGACCGGCAAACTCATCTCGATCAAGGGCGGCGGGGGTCAGGGAAGTGGGGGGGTAGTTGGAAGCCAACCGAGCGGCACCCGGTACCACCGAGGCTTGGGCCGTTGAGAGGTTGAGTGAAAAAGAGGAGAAGAGCGGAGTGTAGAGAGCCAGGGAGGCGGTGGGTGTGACTTTGAGTATAAAGATGATCAAGGGAGAGAGAGACAGGGATGCAATAGGAGGGGGGCAAAGTGCAAATGCAGAGCAAACTAATTTATCATATCTGTCAGCTCATAATCAAGTATGTTTTCTAGTAATGCTGCAGACTGGCTGCCTGGCCGCACATTCACGTCCTGAAAGGCCCTTCGCCCTCATACATTCAGGCTCGTCCGGGTGCGTTTTATTTGCCAAACTGTTCTGACAGTTAACAGCTGAGTGGACTTTATCATTGGAAGCTGATGTTTTGGTTGCTCATAATCTCTTTTTCTTTTGTCTGCACATTTATTTAAAAAACACATGATCAAAAGAAAGGCAACAAACATTTTTTTCCGGGGGGGGGGGGGGGGGGCTTGCAGAAAAAATGTTTTATTTCTGTGTGCGGTCATATTTTGGGAGATATGGTGGGAAGTAATAGGACGTCTGGGTAGATTCTCAGTCATGACTGTTCTTGGTAATATTATCATATTCAAGTTAATCAACGGAAGGAGGTCATAGTTTTAACAAGTGAATTAAAAAAATATATTTTTTTATGATATTACACCTTGTATTCGGGGGAAAATAACTAATAACAGTAGCGATGCTGAGTCCCAAACTTAATTATCAAAACTATTAACAAAAAAAAAAGGAACAACTAAAAAAGGAAAGATTATTATCATAATTATTATCATTATTATCAGCATTGGGGGAATTATATTAGGTTTTGTTGTTGTTATATGTATTTTTTGAATGTTACGTTAAAAAGGATGAAAGGAAGTTTCATTTCCAAACTCACCCATTAAAAAGATACCACAATTTGAATATACAAATTGAAAAATATATATATAGGCACTACAAAAAAATCAATCTTTCCAAGCTCAACTGTTAGAACGACTTAAAAACTCAATTACAATATAATAATAAATAATACAATACAACTATAAAAAAGTAACAAACAAGTAACTACTACTACTACTAATAATAATAATACTGTATTTATAAAAATGCATTATATTATTAATGTATTAATACATTAGTAGTAGTGATGGTATTGGTATCATCAACCGTCCATCATCAAGGCCCCCCGTCACTCCTCCCCGCAAACTAAACTGTGAAAAATGATACCAGGAGTGTCAGACATTAGCCAGTGTAAATCCTTCCCTGCTCGACTGTGACGGTGCCCATTCGGACACTAAATCTGATCGCTCACACCATTGAACTCCTGTAATTGACAGTTTCCACCAGTAGGAGGGAGTAGCGCATCACAAAAAAAAAGCCAGGAGTCAACAGAGGACACTGTACTGTCACTTTAAATCATGAATACGAGTGGATACCAGAATGGACATAAAGCTAAATATTTATTTATTTATTTATTTGATTTATTTATTGTTTTATGGTCTACAGCTGTGGGGAAAAAAACCGCTGGATCTTTTTGGTATTTTGACTTCGGCTATTTATTTTTTTCTGCAAATAAAAGCTGTTGGTGACAACAGTTGTATTTGGAATTTGAGATTGACGTGAGACGTCTACAACATGACACATTCATTCAGTCATTTTCCTCAAATTCAGATAAATAGCAACATTTAGAGAGTGATGAATTTGTAGTTGTCTCCATTTTTTTTCCCCAGAGTTGTTCACATTTTACATTTCAATTCATATAGCACGCACATGCATACGCACGCACACTTACACGCACACTGTAAATCTCAGCGGTGTTCCTGTTGCTGCGCCGCTCTGTCAGACAGCAACAGATCATGCGTGTGCGTGCATGACAATGCCATCACGCCGGTGGGCCCTGTGACAACCGTGCACGCAAACAGTACCCATGTACTGACTTAGGTGAGTGCGTCGGGACAGGTGACAATGACACGCATGCTCCACTGCAGAGACAACCATCTCCCGTGCCGCCTTGCAAAACAAGCGACAAAACAAACAAGCTTTGCGCACGCTGTCAGCCCATAGAATGACAACGCTACTGCCGTCACTCCGTCTCCCGCCTTCCCTGACGCACGCTGCTACGTAACCAGAAGTGGAAAAAGTACTTGCAGTCTGTACTTAAAGCGGAGGTCAACCCAAACATATTTTTTTCAAGAATATCTTCCCAGCTTGCCCACTAGTTGAAACACGGCATTCTGATTAATTTTGCGTTTGTGGAATATAAATCAAGCAGCAAAATCCAGACGTTTTTAGCCATCTCTGGGGGCGGCCATTTTGTCTTCTGTCGACCGAAAATGACATCACAACTGCTCACAACGACCAATCACGGCTGACCTGTTTTCTGAATCTGAGCTGTGATTGGTCGTTGTGAGCAGTAGTGATGTCATTTTCAGTCGACAGAAGACAAAATGGCCGCCCCCAGAGATGGCTAAAAACGAGTGGATTAACACTTTGAATGTCCTGTTTCAACCGTTGGGCTTGCATAGAACGTATTCTTGAAGAAAAAAAAATGTTTGCGTTGACTTCCTCATTATTAAGTAGACCCAGATACTGATGACAAGCAGATTATTCACTGTATTGATGTGTGCAGATGTGATTTGCAAGGTATACTTGACTTGCTCTAATTAACCAATCAAAGGATGGAAAAATGCTGCTGTCAAGTTACATA
Source organism: Filicampus tigris (assembly GCF_054856515.1). Taxonomy (NCBI): domain Eukaryota; kingdom Metazoa; phylum Chordata; class Actinopteri; order Syngnathiformes; family Syngnathidae; genus Filicampus; species Filicampus tigris. The sequence goes on from NC_141221.1 coordinate 6,335,060, forward strand.
GGACAACACTACTGATTCTGAAGGCCCTTGGCAGATTAGATTGACATGGCAGCACATAGAGGCTGATATGTCCATGCATCCACCCATGCAGTGATAGCCCAGGTCTGCTAAGGGGGTGTGGCAAGCCTTGAAAGACTTCAGTCGCTGCCCAGTGTCTCTGGGCTGTTCCGTCTGCCCCCCGCCTGATGCCCCCACCCCTCCCACATGTGCAAGTATTTGAGTCGTCATTGTCTATGTCTCCTATTCATGTGGCTTTACATCCCATATTATGCCCTCATAAGAGCAAAGCTTGCAACTCCCCCCCCCCCCCCCTTTCCGTATGTTATTCTTTTTCATTGAAGAAAATCGGGGCACCGTTTGGCGACATGTCAGGTCTCTCCATTCTGTCTGCCTCTGTTGGTCATGTTTTTTTGTCCTTATGTCTCTTGGATGGGTTGTAATTTGTAACTGTTAAGTGAATTGTGTTGCTCTGTACTTGTGCACGTGCAATGGCAATACATTTGATTCCAATCCATTCTCATCATCTTATCCGGGGCCGTTTCGCAGTGGCAGCGGTATTGGCAGGGAAGCCCAGGCTTCCCTCTCCTGTGCCACTTCACCTCGCTCTTCTGGGAATTCCCAGGTGTTAGAGACATATTCTTTCCAATATGTTCGGAGTCATCCCCGGGGTACTCCTGGTACCCAAAACATCTCACAGGGAGGCGTCCAGGAGGCATCCTAACCAGATGCCCGAGCCACCTCAGCTGGCTCCTCTAGATGCGGAAGAGCAGCGGTTCTACTTTTTATCCGGGATCTTGTTCTTTCAGTCAAGACCCACAGCTCGCAACCATAGAGCGGCGTTAGCTTCTTGTTCACCACGAAAGCTCGACGTAGACCCGCCTGTCCATCTCATGATACATTTTTCTCTCACTCGTGAATAAGACCCCAAGATACTTGAAGTCCTCCACTTGGAGCAGCAACTCATCGCCGACCTGGAGGGGGCACGCCAGCCTTTTTCCGACGGAGGATCATGGTCTCACATTTGGAGGTGCTGATTTTCATCCCATCAGCTTCACAGTCGGCCGCAAACCACTCCAGTGAGAATTGGAGATCATGGCTTGATGAAGCCAACAGAACCACATCAACTGCAAAAAGCAGAGACATAATACCGAGGCCACCAAACTCGACCCTCTCTCTATGCCTCGGCTGCGCCTACGTGCTAACCGCAGCTTCACCACGCTGCTTTTATTAACTACTTTTATAACAAATATTTTGAACAAATGAAAGCCATATTTGACCGAGCACCCATTATGGGCCAAGTACACCGCATTTGTGGTCTGCATTTGAAGGTGCTTTTGAAATGGGATATCCTTTGCCATTATGACATCATCGGCCTTCAAATTAAAGCCTCCAAAATGGGTGCCACCCCCTGATTTGGGACACAGCTATGCTATTTTAGTGCAGTATGTCTGACATGTTGTTGGGACGTGTCACAACCTGCTGGAAAGCGCTATAGTCCCATTCTAATGCAATTGCGTTCCGATTCTGTCTTAATTTTCCTTCATAAACTGTATGAAGGATCTGCCCTATGCAGCGAGGGATACAGATGAATCACTGGAATATAACAAATTAAAAACCTGCATAAATCCTTTAATTACAATACAGAAGCTATACAAGCACTTTGCTCATATTTTACTGCAAATCGCATATTTAATGGTAGCTTTGAGCGAGAAAATATTTCGTCATATATTGACCATTTGCTCAACCGCACATTTGGGAATGCGTCTATTGGAGGTCAGGCCTTCATTTCTAGAAAATGATTTTTTTTAGAATATTGTAATGTTAATGTGTTGTATAGATTTGTATGTTTTTCCTTTCAGAAGCAGCATGGGTGGGTGGTGATGGGTGAAATAAAAACAATATGGGGCATTGCGTCTGTGGGACTGCATGGTAAACAACATTGTATTATTTTTTCCTTAGTTCTCGACTTGGACCGACTGGGACCACGTGCGCCGTTTAAATACGCAGACGGGAACTCGGTGGCGGTTAGGCGATGCCCAGCTCTGCTTAACCGTGGCTTTGAGTGACTGATGACAAAACAGTTTGGTGGGTTTACAAATACTTAACGCTGCAGTCAATCAGTTGGTGCATTACCTTTTATGTTTTACTGTTTCTTCACAGATAACGCAGAGTAGGAGTGACAATCCGATTCGACAAAGAGGCGGAGATTGGTCATACACACATCTATCTTAAACCACTGGCTGACAGGATAGTACAGAAAGCACATATATCAGAGTTAATTGAATTCTCCGCAACGCTGGATAAATGGTTAAAAAAAAAAAAAAAAAAAAATTATTCGCGGCTCCCGCTAAGGTGGCAGATTATCACCATGGCAACTGTACCTCGGCCACGGGAAAGCAGGGTGACACAAAGACTGACTATCCATCTTCCACTGTGTGTGATTGAGTAAAGTTATTGTGAGGAAGAGTCGACAGTGGCGCGGACAAGAAGCCGGTCCTTTTTGACGCCAACAAAGCATCTCTTGGCCAATGCCGTGCCTCACATTGAAAGGGGGAAAAGACAGGTTTTGTGTGACAACGGCCAATTCCTTCGCCTCGCACTTCCTGCCCACCTTTTGCCGAGCCCGCCGAGTCATGTTTATGATGTGGTTGCCTTGGCGATGCGGCAGCTTTGAAAAGGGGCAGGTAACCAATCGGCGTGCAGTTGCTAAGGGTACGAAATGATGACAAAATAGAGGATGACGAGAGTAGACGTGATGTAAACACGACACAATGGGAATTGATCCCCCAAAATATATTTGCGAGGAACCATGACAGTCCATCACAATAATGCAGCATGCAGTGCATTCAAATGACAAATATAAGTAAAATAGTAACATATCAACATAATTAAATGCAATGAAAATAATGTAAAAACAACAATAATAAAAGAAAGGTTGTGTTGTACTTGAAATGGGCTGAAAATGTGTATTTCCTCATAAAGTGGGCTGATTATTTATTCAATCGCATTGCACGTCTATTTGCTTTTTTGTATAAACATTTGTAGAACAATCCCTCCATTTTCTAGCGATGTAGCGTATCTCAACTGACTTTAGATGAAGAGAAGCACCCTGGATTGGTAGCCGGCCGATCACAGGGCACATGCAGACAAAAATATTCCCACTCGAGATTCACACGTAAACAACATCCACAAAGAAACCCGGCGCAAGCACGGGGAGAACGGGCAAACCCCACGCAGGAAGTCAATATTCAAACTCCCAATTTAAGAGCTGTGAGGCAGAGGTGCGAATCCCTAGCTGTCTTGTAAACATATTAATCAACATCTGCATCACATCTTCGCCGATAAAAACTACGCTTGGTTGAAATAATATGTCAAGTAAAAGCATAAACATTCAAGTGCTGCCGCCGGCGACGCTGAATTGGGTAACTGAGACGAATGTTTACCTTGAAACAAGACAATGATCCTAAACAAAATGTAAAATCTACAATGGAATGGTTCAAAACTAAACATATCCAGGTGTTAGAATTGCCAACGTCCAGACTTAAATCCAATTGAGAATCTGTGGAAAGATTCAGAGAATTGCTGTTCACAAACACTCACCATCTAACCTTACTGAGCTGGAGCTGTTTTGCAAGGAAACAATTCAGTCTTTAGATGTGCAAAATTGATAGAAACAAGACTTGCAGCTGCAATCACAGCAAATAATTTAGTTCGACCCACTTTTCAGTTGTTTCATTCTAAAAAAAAAAAAAAAAAAAGTTGAAAATATCATATGAATTCCGTTCCACTTCATGATTGTAGCCCACTTGGTGTTGGTTCTTCACTCAAAAATTCCCAATTTATATCCTCATATTTGATGCTTGAAATGTGGCAAAAAGGTCAAAAAAGTTCAAGGGGGCGAATACTTTTGCAAGCCACTGTATGTCACAGCATGTGTGCGCACACGTTTCTTTTCTCGTGTGGAGGTTTTCAAAATCGTTCCCAAGGGGAAAAACATTACGCTTGAGATATTCCACTATGTATGATTCCTTTAAATGAACTTGCACAGCTCATTTCCATGCCAGTGTTCCGGTGATGCAGTGACAACAAAAACATTCACTTCTATTGATTATGGACACAATGAAACAGATGTTCAAGTGTCAACCGCGGCACTGCCGTCAAGTCCTTGCGGGATTTATGCCGTCCGCGCACACCGACTGCGAAAGCCGTTTCCTCTCTAGACACTGTGGTAAATTGATGGAGGGATGAATGGACGCGGCAGCCTCTTAAACGTTCCGCACGGCTACACGATCGCGCGCGGGCGCGCAACCACATCGCTTGAGATGCAGCACGGTGCAAGCGCATGGGGCAGCTAATAGGTTTAACCTGGCAGCGAGCCCGGTGATGTCACGAGTAATCCCTCATTAAAGCCCTGATGACATCACTACTACGCTGGTGAGAGTGTGTGAGCGAGAGCTCAAGCCACATGCTTTTGGACAACCTTTGTATGTGTGCATGAGTACGTGTATGTGTGCGTGTCTCTCTCTCTCCCTCTCTCTCTCTCTCTTTCTCTTTGTTTGCATGGCAAAAGCCTCGTCATCCTACCTTTATTGTGTGGACATTTCTCTTTGTGTGAACATTTTGGACAGTCCACAAGAGAAACCCCATTAGACTGTGAGCGTGTTTGTGCGTGTATAAGGGACAGCCTGTCATTGTGCGCCAACACAGACCAGGTAATCCAGGATGTTCCCCAGCAAACGCACACATGCCTGGAACGCTAGTGTTTTTTTTTTTTTTTTCGTGTGTGCGTGTGTGACTACACAATGTGTTCATGTGTAGTTTATGTAAGCGCCACCACCACATGCACTCACACTAACAAGAACATGGAGTTCCACATGGGCTTAACAGGACCGTCAATAAAAGCAATTAAAAGCAGAGCAAAAGAGAGTTTATCGCTAAAACCGCTGTGGAATTTCAAGAACGGTGGAAAACTCCGTCGTGATGATTGTAAAACGTAAATAAAACTGCGTTTTTGGGGAGGGCAAAAGAAAAAAAACAAAACGTTTGAATGCAATAAAACGTTTCCTTGTCTGTGAATATAATTGAGTAAATAGTTAATAAAAAGAAGTGGGGATCACAGCAGTAGTAGAAGAAAACAATATAATTCTTTTCAACAGAACAGCATGAAAGCATCCGTTACCTATTTGACAGAGCTGGGCATTCCGTCACTGTGACGGACCGGTCCGTCTATCCGTCATTGACCGGCGCCCGTTTTGCTGACGTTTGACAAATGGCGGGAAAAATTTGAAAATAGACAGATTAAAAGCATAGACGGAACCGCCCTTTATGTAGTCCGCCATTTGTCTGCAGTCCATCGTTCGTCTGTTTTTTCGTGGCGAAGCTTCGATGGCCGCCGCGAGCGCGGGGAGGAACAATAGCAAGTTGTTGTTGCTTGGGGGACCGATTTGAGTGAGGGACCAGGCTGTGAAGAGGCTTCCAAAGCGCAGTGAGTCGCTATTTCTGTTCAAACATCATCCAATAGGGTGGTGGTTGTGCTAGTGAAAGTTTAGTTGGACTCGCCGACGGACGGCCGTTTAAAATTAGAGGTGGACCGGCCTATAGACGACTTTTCCCCCCAGAAAAAAGGTGAATGACAGACGACGGAGTCATGAGGCCTTTTGTCCGCCTTTACATTTTATCCAGGTACAGTGATACGTGATAACGTGCATAATTGAAGAAAACAAGCGCAAGTACGGTAGCTCTAAGATGTCAAAATTGCTCCATCCTCATCATACCCAAACACTCAACATTTTTGGGTGGGAAAAGGGCTTGTACTTTTACGCACTTCTATTTCGCCCAAATGAGGCCCGATTGGAACGAAGTACCTTCGATGAATGGGCATTGCTAAACCATATTATGACGATGATGATTGTTATTGCAGTAAATGTTGAAAATAGACAATTACATAGACGGAAAAAAAGGGCTGCTTAGTCCGACTATTTTTTTTAAGTTTCCCATCTATCGCTTATCGCCTACAAAATGGGCGTAGGTGGACCGGTCTGTCACATAGGCAGAATGCATGGCTCTGCTTTTCCTGGTTATCATAATTCATTTTTAAAGTATTATTATGGTGCAAGTCTCACGTCCTTAAGATCGTACTATTCAGAAATTGGCTAGAATTTACAGGAAAAATGTGAAACTTTTACTACTCTTATTTGAAGTACGGTGGAGATAAAGTGGTAAAGAAAAAAGGCCCCAAACTAGACAAAAACAATGAGACTGATGCATGGATATTCATAGCCAAGAGGTGTTTTTTCATACAAATAATTCAGACTTTTCTACAACGTAGGTTACTGTAGCGTACAGCCCGTTCCCACTTGCATAAAAAATTGTGGTAACGTTGCAGAAGTAGAAATGGAACTCTGTCTTAAAATCAGGATCCCTATATATAGATAGTGTTGAATTTTCACATGAACATTACGGCACAAGGTGAACGACACGTAGGTCGGGGTCAGAACCTGGCTCAAATTTACAGGACAAATAAGACACTAATGCCTCTACGAGATCTTGGCATTAAAGTCAAACATTGTCTGGCGCGTTGGTTTTTATTTTGTGTGACCCTTATTCATACTATGGTGGCCTTAAAGAGGTAAAAAAAAAAAAAAAGGCTCAAAAGTAGCCTGACGACACGCAATTGCAACAGCCCACAGATTCCCTTATTTAAAAGCAAATAATGGCACATATACAACAACTAAACCCCGCGTTAGAGTTTAATTGTTGTCAGAGCGTTTCGAATGAACGAGTCCTAAATGACTGCTGACTTGAGTGTTATTCTTCATGCTGACAACGTGCGAGTCTGTGCTACCGGATGGATGAAAAATGTGCAGCAACAGTTGGGATTGTGCAAGTGGGAGCGCGTTTCCTCCAAGGAAGCCATTGCATTCATCGTGTGCCAGAATGCGCACACACACACACACACACACGCACACACCCACACATGCACACACACATGGGACAGCGTTGGCTAAACATTGGTTCTAAATGTTTGTACAAATGAGGATGTAATGCCAAGTTTTAGAGGGGAAATGTGAGCCAGAGAAAGAAGGTAGCGGTGTAGAAAGTTTCAAGTCTGTCATTACGATTTGATCCAGCCAGGTACGAGGGGGGGGGGGGGGGGGGACTCCCTCTCTAAACCCGTCTAAGCCGTTGATTACGCCCGGCCATAAACACTGTCGTCATCCAAATCGTCAGCGTCATACAGCTTTGCCGCTAATGAGGGCGATTCCCGGAACGCGTGTCAGGCACCGCCTCCAGACCGCGAGGAACGCAGTTGCGCCACAGCAGCTGGCCATGTACAAAGTGCTTATTACCTCCTCCAAGGGCGTGAGGTTTCCAATCACTGTGTGTTTGGCAGCAGGATTAAAAAAACGATTTATGGAACACATTGTTTGGTAGTTTTCCCCTCACTTTTGTTGACATTTTTACTTTATGATGAATCATTACTGTGAATAATCATATACAATCAGGTGTAACGGAGTGGGAACTGTATAGTCCGTGGGCCACATAATTATATAATAATCTTATATCTGATCTCATATCAAGAGTCCTGGAATATTTGTTGCAATTCATTTTGCCATTTTTGCCGTAAAATTGGTTAGTTCAAATGTTTTTCTTTTAATTTTTGTTTCATTGGTCGTTAAATATGAATTCAATGTTCATAGTAAGCGGAATGTAGAAAATTGTAAAATAACGCAAATGTGCATGCAGATTTAAAATTGTATTTTTATTCATTTAATTAAATAATTGTTCAAGTATAATTACATAAACAATGGCATGTAAGTTTAGTAAAAAACAAACATATTTGCTATGTAATTATTCATTTGTCTGATTGATCATTCATTTACCGGTAATTGATATTTTGTAAATATAAATGTTTTTACCAATTCTGAATGTATTTTATTAAATAATTAGTAAATTAATATTATATTCATTCTAAATAATCAACTATTTTACAATTACAATGAACTATCTAATTATTTTTTCTTTAACCTTATTGACTGCGTAATCAATGGCTTGGACAGGCTTAGAGAGAGAGTCCCCCTTGTACCTTTTTATTTTAAATTTAAAAAAAATTGGAATTTAAAAAAATAATAATTGAAATTTTAATTGTATATATTTTTTTTGGGGGGGGGGGTTAATTTGTGTATTTAATTATTTTTATTGCTGTCAGGTTGGAATTGCACATGACAATCCGTTCTAAATTGCCTTACCTGGATAAATAAAGGTTAAATAAATGATTACATTTTATAAATCCAATACAGCCCTTGAGCACAAATGTTTTCCCTCCCCAGGTTTAAACTATTCGCAGAGGTAATTATCATCATTTTCTCGTGGTCTTTTACTCTGTGTGGATAGTTTCATACTGATCCAACTTGGGAATGTTCTGTCTTGGCAGAGGCCGGGCCATTCTCACGTGGCCATGTTCATACACTAGGTTCCAACTGTGACAAAGGTCACGTCCAAGAGTAGCCATCCGAGAGCAGGACGTCTACATTATTAGTGGATGATTTCCTTCAAACGCAACCGCATCCCTCCATTCACATTGTTTGGTTTCATTGCCATTTATTAGCAGCAGTGGCACCATTGAAGTGGACGCCTCCTTTGTTCGTACAGGAAGGACCCGCGCTTGATAGCATCTCCGGGCTAGCCTCAGGTTTTGTTTGGGGTCAAAGGCTGACGTACGTGGCCGCACAGTGGCAGTCTGACTCTCCGCACGTATTACATTTCACAGAATCAACTTACGAGGAAACCACAAAGGCCGGTCTAATCCAATGTTTGGGACGGGAATGAGGCTAGCGAAAGGATTAGCCTTCGTGGCTAGCCATTAACTAGCTTCAAGGGGTTCATTTTTGTGCCACAGGCTAATGAAATAGATTCCACTTAAAACATATTGCTGTTGATAATGATGCGGAAAACCTCAATTCTATTAGTAATTGTTGTCATTAGGAAGCAACAGACAATATTTGCAGTAAAATGATTGGATGGTTCAAAAAAATATATACTGTAAGACATCTGTAGAAAAACACACTTCCATTAGTTTTTGTCACGGAAAAGTATTGGGGAAAAAAAAAGATATGAAACACAAAAATAACAAAAAAGAAAGAACTGAAAATGAAAACTATGGCACATACAGGACATACACATTCAGTATATACACAAGCACACATCCCTTCCCAAATTCAACAATATTTTTTTATTATTGACGTTGTAGTTTGTAGTCGTGGAAACTACAACCATAATAAGAAACATATTGTGGAATTAATATCTCTGACAGAATCGTTTATTATGACCTGTGAAGGATCATCTTGTAGTGTTGTGGTGCAACTGTCACGTGACCTGAATAAAGTAGAAGCGTCATAGGAAACAAACCACATTTCATGTCCCCCAAAACCAATCAGTCATTCCCAGTCAGTCAGTTGCCTGAGTCAAAACTGCAGTGGTGTTGTTCTTAATTTCCAACAGCTCACAAAGACATGCATCATGACCGCCAGCCCCGGGGAGGGTGCCAGCTCGCTGCTCTGTCTTTCTTATTGATCTGTCCGTCTTCTCCCCTTTTGTGGGCGAGATGAACGCCAGATTGAGCGGCCCTGTGTAGCAGCTGCTGTGCGGACAGCGCGGCCTGATAAATCAAATTGAAAGAGAAATGGATATTTACAATCGATGTGATCTCAAAGCTGCCTCGGGGCTTTGGGGAGTCTTATTGCTATCACATTTTTTTTTTTTTTTTTTTACCCTCTTCTGAAAGTACGGTGTCATGTAGCCATTTCTGAACCTTGCTATCAAAGACAAATATTGTGTGTTGAAAGGCTCACATCTTTATTGGTCATGGTCGAACTTTATTTGCACAAATCAATTTGTACAAGACCTTAGGGCTTGTTTCTGGCTCCAGGTGCCCTTTTTGTGTTATTCGGGAGACTTTATTCAACTGACCGATGACAACGCGATTCATGACAATGGCCAAAGCGATTTTCGGTCTGTTTTTACCACTAAAGGAGACATATTATGCCACTTTTCCACTAAATGAAACAGTTCCCAGGAGTCTTAATAAAGTGTGTGACATTTCCCTGTTATAATGCCTCAAGGATGAAGAATGACAGAAAACAGTTTGGCTCTGGGGGACTGTGTTGTCTCATACAAATGCACCACTGCTCACTTTACCACACGACTAATGCAGAGTATGGATTTCGTCACCATGATGACTTCCCGGAAAGGTTATAAAAGTCACACATAGAACAGGATGTTACCAAATGGTTAATTGTGAACGTTATGTCACTTTGCGCCTCTTTTTGTATGATGGCATCTACTGTGCGTAGAGTTCATAGGGCTTTTGTGGCTGAGGTGGCTATGCTAGTGACTATTTCTTATTTTAATTAAAAATGATGCGCTCATGGGAAGGTAATAAGAAAATAACACTGATATCGCTGTTGTTAATGCTAACATTCAAATCCAACAGCGCTTCGGCTTTGCTTTGCTTTTGACTCGACATGATAGTGGTTATGTGTAGTCAGTCTTGTAATGTAATTGAGTACAAATACTTTTAGTCAATATTCACGTTTAGGTATTTTACACAAGGGTAGTGAAATCTTTTCTGCAGTTAGCACTAATTAATTTTGCCCAACTGTGACGTCACGGCGGGGCCCAATTCTAAAGTCACATTTTCAGATATAGCCAGTTCACCAAAAGTCAAGTAGTTGTGCAATTTCACACGTGATGGACAGGCAGACCATGCAGGGACTCAACTATTTGTATTCAAACTATTAAAAAGTATTTTTTCCATAATCCGCCCTATTCAACTCAGTTTCGGTAAACAGGCACGAATGTGCGATGGTCATTTTTGAGAAAGAATTTTGGAGAAAATTAACAAATGAATGAATCGTCCTTTTTTTCATCATTTGATCATCTCTCTCAGAATGTTTTGAACTCCTGTTTCCATTTGTCTTACTGAGTAGACAAATACCGGGCGACAAAATTGTGGCTATACGTGGTTGTCGCTCAACTTTCCATCTCCTGCTACTTTGGACAGCAAACTAGTTGAGACCGAAACAATCGCACATCCGTACTGTCGCCAACAATGCACTTCAGTTTAGCTCAATTGATTCAACATTCGATTAATCAATCAATTGCAGACAATGGACAGCATTCTTAATCTATTAGTTGCTTATGTTGATTCCTGCTCTGATCCATGTGTTTGCGCACTTACACACAGCTGTTAATAATGGAAAACCAGAATTTCAGTCAGTTAGTAAAACTTTCATGAATTACTAAAATCAAACACGCATAGTCATAATTATTGTTATTTATTGATTAGTGGTAAAATACCCTCACATTTTATATATTCATACGGTTAATAAGTTCAACGATAATCATTGCGCAACATTGCGTTCAAGCAAAATAATTGTATATCGAGGGTTCTGGAAAGTGGGTAGTTGATGAAAGAAGAAGGTTGTAAACACAAGAGCAACAAAGTGTGAAGAAAAATGTGGATGATGACTCAAACACGCAGAATAGTGTGGGAAAACAAATAATATTTTGGACATGAAGAGCCTGAAAGCAAAATACACAAAATCAAGTAAACACTGTTTCTGGTCAAACAAGTCGTTGCTTCTTCATCTAAAAAAAAAAAAAAAAAAAAAAAAATCAGGAGGTGAAACAGGGAGAACTTTGTTGGCAAGAACTAACATTCCACGTTAGCGCCCATGCACACAAAACTGAGACGGATCGGTGAGAAACATGTCTGTTATGCTTCAAGTCACTTCATAATCAAGTTACCACTGCCCCGCGCACCTCGTGGGACAAATCAGTGTTGTCACAGACTACACAAAGTTTGCTGTAGGTTTTGATTTTAAAGCCGGCACACATCAGTGCATTTGATTAAAGAATCAAGTTGCTCTATCATAGAGCAATGCTAACTCCGTAGTACTGTGTTAGTCCTAATTTACAGCATTTTTGGTTTATTTGATTAAAAACACTTTTCAGCCATACATATAAAACAAATGAGAAACAGTAACTACATGACCATGTAGTTCTGCGACGCATCTAGCACATTTTTTTCCGTGAGACGATAAACAGCCGCTGCAGTGAATGTTGAGCATAAAACAGTGAGCCTTGGTCTATTTGTGGTTCGCAATCACAAATGGATCTATTTGCATTTTTTTTCTATAACATCCTAAGATGCCAAAAGATGGTGAATCAAAGGAAAGTAGTAATAGGTGCCAAGGAAGTATTGTGTAAGTGAAATTGATCGGCTGAAGGAGTAAAATCTTCACATGTTGGGGAGGAGCTAAGTTTAGCCTGGGTTGTCAGTGGATGTTACGGAGATCTGCATTTTTTCAAATTCAAATAATCTGTAACCGTTTTTGTTTTAGGGTGATGGTGAATTGAATTTCAATTTTTAATGACATGTTTAGTAGCATAGTTTGTGTTTTATCTCTGGTTTAAACCATTCATATATAAAAAATTTTTTTAGCCATCCTCAACTTATTACAGTACCAAATTTGCTCAGCCAATGAGACACCAGAAGTGGTTTACATCACCTATATGGTGTTGACTTGAAATAGTAAAGTTGCTACTTATTAAGTGTTTTGGCCACCAAGCGTGTGTCTTTGTCATACTCTGCAAACTGTGAGTGGCGCGTATGTGTCGTCACAAGTGACAGCAGGTCTCTGGTCTCTCCCCCCCAAAAACAAAACAAAACAAAAAAAAAAGACAGTTTCAAAAGTAAAGCAGCTGGTAGTGATAGAAAGTCATCTAAAGTTTGCCTGAGCGCGACAGGAATCAATGGCATGCGGCAGATGAGTGCGAGATAAGTGTCTCATTGTTATAGAGGCGAGTCTCGGGCTAATGTGGACGAGGTACACAGGAGGGTAATCGAGGCACAGGAATGAAAATTGACCATTAAGCGGTAAAACATTTGAAACACGCACACTTTGCGTCATCCGTAACTGGTCAAACAACAAAACAGCTGCAGTCCTCAGACCATGTGTCTGGCTGAGCGTACATTCCATTGCATTTAAAGTAGTGCTGAAGGCAACACACATTTTCCACAAATGACAACAACCAAATCAATCTTTTTTTTCATACTCAGTTTTGAACACAGACAGATTAAAACTTACTGTATAGACCCTAGAGCTCATATGCTACCACATGGGAGCCTAAACTACACAGAATGTCCTCCATCCATCCATCCATTTTCAACGCTTCTAATCCTGTTGAGGGTCGCGGGGTTCTGGATCTTATCCGAGCTGTTTTGGGGGGGAAAAAGGCGGATTACACACCGATTAAAGACGTTTGCCAGACATTTGCAAACATTGATGGTGGCAAAGAATTTTCTGGAGGCCATCACATTATGATGATGTTCAACATTTTTCGACGTTAAAACTGTTTGCAAATGTCTGACGTCTTTGCAACTATGAACGAACCCTGACGAAAAAAAGGGATGGATGGATGGATGATAGATAGATAGATAGATAGATGGATAGATGGATAGATAGATGGACGGACGGAGTCACACCGCCGCTAGACTAAATTAGGACCCATTAGCTGACCAAAAACAGACCCGGTGTAAAATGCACGAATCAAGCAATGAACGAAACAATACTCAGCAATGTCAGTTTATAGGCGATAGACGATCACACAGACGGACGAAAATGCACTTCCATCGTTTACCGCCTACAAAATGGGTGCCCGTCTTAGGCGGACAGACAGACCTGCCAGTCGGCTAGGCGGAACGCCCACTTATTAAATATCTGGTGAAAAAATGTGCTTGAATTGTTTTGGGGGTCAGAAAAAAAGTGTATTTTTTTGTGGGATTTTAAACCAAATGTCACAAGTCATATTGTCACACGGACGGAAGGGGAACGGCTCCATTATCAAGGTGCAATGAATTATACACATCGTCCTAAAAGCTCCTTTGGCTACGCAACCACACACACACACACACCGGCACACACTTGGGCTCAACGATAACGGAGCCAACTTGTTAGTGATCGATTACAACCGCAATTCTTGCCCGGGTATAAATGGAGTCCACGAAGCTCATCTGTCACGTTCCATAGCCGAATGCTAGCATGTGACAAGCATGGTACAACGCATTTAAAGAGCGTGCCATCTCACTCTGGCGGCTGCACAATGAAATAATTCAACAAAAGTCCTATTGATTAGAACAAAAAACATCTCTCTATCCTATTGACTGTGGCCTGTATAGAAAAGATGCCAACATATCAAACAAAAACTGTAAGCCGTTTTTACATGTGGTCTACTCTAACATGTTTGCAAAACTCCAGCAGCACATGTTTCAAGAGAGGAACAAGGATGTTTGAGTGTGTTGAAAGCAATCACGAAAGGTTATTTGACTGCACCTTCCTGTCTATAAAGGCCACCCTCTTCCGTGCATGACGCTGTAGTAAAATAAAGATACTGTACTGACGTCTTCACTCACGTCAATGTCTACTTCCGTCACCACAGCAGCTCAACTTCTGTGTATTGAGTGAAAAACTCCCTGAACCTTAAGCGTGATGATGAACAGAGAATAGCCTCGTCAAAACTGCCTCGTGAACATTGAATAGTCCACCCAGGAATATTCCTGAAGAAGTGGTAGCATCAGAAACATCTTTTACACTAATGCCACTTTTCTTTAATTTATGAAAAGCAAAGATAATGAACCGGGGGGGGGGGGTTGCTTGGGGGGGACAAGTCAACCGGCAAATTTCCTGGCTTTGAAGAGAGTATAACAATTCGGATTTGTATACCTTTTGTCTGTCACTGTTCTGTATGAATTGCAGGGACGCGGATGTGGAGGCGAAGTCGGCCTGCAAAATTTCAGCGGTAGTAAGCCTGTGCTTACTTTTAAAAGACAGCATTGTCCCCCTGTCATCTGTTTTGAAGTTGTATACAGTATAAGCGACACAGATACCCTATCAACAAAATAGCTTTTAACTTTTCGACCAAATTTCACAACTTTGGGGGTCGTGTCAGATGCCCGTAAAAGCTGTCTTTTTTTTTTTTTTTGCTTTTTTTAAACGTGACTTTTCTGCGTGAACTGCACCAACAGAATTGGATGGCAAAATTAAAGACAGTATCGGATGCCCCTTTTAAAATGTTGTTTCACCACTGAATGTGTATAAACAACCCAGAACGGAGGGATAAAGTGCACCGGTGAATTTCCCGGCTTCTGGGGTGATATCAGAGATGCTGTTCATTTTCTGCCTTTTTCCCGAATGGCTGTTTTGTATGAATGGCTCCAACGTGGAATGCGGCTGCCGAGTTGCCCTGGCAATTGTCCAGCTTTGGCGAGAGTATCAGATGCCCCTTATGTACTACCTGTAAAAACTGCCATTTTATTTTTATTTTTTTAATGGTACCGACATGGTGTGGGATTAAATTGAGAAAGAAATTTGGGGTTTCGGCGGTAGAATCAGAGGCCCGTAAAAGCTAACTTGTTGTTCCCTTTGAACAGCATTGACACGGAATGGGGGTGGTGTAATTGACGAGGGCATTTTCTGGCTAATAAAGGCTCACTAAATAGATACAACAAATAATAATAAATAGCATCAGACCTGATTGCGTTCAACTTAATATAACTTTTCACAACTTGCATATGTCATGGTGCAGACAAACAAGAGACAGACTGCTTTAAATCATGTGATGATAAACTTGGGTCCACTTAATGGCCATAAAATGCAAGCAATTTGCCATCCTAAACAGCACTTTCTGATGACATCAGTGACACATCCTCTTGTCTTTGAAGTGTAGCTATGGCACAACTACAGTATTCCCAAAAGTTGTTGTTGCCTCATTGGAGTGACTAATAAAAAAATACCCCCCCCACCCCCACCCCATCTTATGGATGTTTAAAAGGACTAAACATCAAGTTGTTGCACTTACTATTTTTTTCGCCTTGTTTACGTTCTGTTGTAGAAGAAAAATAACAGGAAATGTTGGACCCGTTTCACAATATGTTTCCTGGCCTGAGATTGCACAGGGGGAAAGGGCAAGAGGAGTTTTTTTTTTTAGTTTTTTTATTGAAACTTACCATATCCAGGAGTGTCTTCGAAAGGGGAAGTGGCTAAGGTGCTTCATGGTCCTGTCACTGGAGACACCTGGACACAGTCCGGGCTTCATGCTGAGGCTGACTCAGCTCTTTTCTGACTCGGATTGTAATATTCTATCCACGTGCAAAGACCAAAAGTGTGCGCCGGTATCATGTGCGGTGTCCCTGCAGTATACCAGACAAATCCAGCAGAAAGCTATAAATAGAAGTCTTTGGTTGCAATAAAAAAAGCACTTAAAAATGAAGCAGCACCATCAAATTTATAAAAAAAAAAAAAAAAACACTAATAAAAGGCAGATTAGATCCCAGTGTAAAAACTGCAGCGTATGGACTCCCAGCAGTGCGGCCACCCACGCTGAGCCCTCTGGGCCGCCGCCACCGCCGCTCCTTCTTTTTTCCTCGGTATTCTTCCGGCAAAGGTCTGGAAATGACTGCCCTGCATCCACATGGTGAGCCGGCTTCAGGGAGTCATTCCTCCGGAGAACAGCTGACGGGGGGCAGCGGCGGCAGCGGCGGGATGAGGAGGAGGAGGAGGAGGAGTAGTAGCGTTAGCGTGACCGAGCATTTTGCAAAGCGCTCTGCTTTGTCTCGCTTACTTTCTCAACATCCCGCAGAGGAAAGTAAGGAAATAGGGAGGGAGAGAGAGAGGGAGGGAGATGAAAGAAAAAAAAACAACAACAATGAACCATCTGAGCCTATCTCTGCCTCCCTCCTCCTCCTCCTCCTCCCTGTGTGGGATGTCCTGACCCTGTGTAAGAGGTGTGCCTTCGTTCTCCACTCTGCTAAAACCTATTGATCCTCTTACCAAACGCGGTTGCGCTCCCTTCCTGAGCGACGTGTCTACACATGCTCTCGCGCAACACACACACACACACACACACACACACACACACACGCCCACACGCCCACACACACACACACACCCCAACCCAGGAAGCCGATAATGTGTATGTAATGTGCACAAACATGAGTTGACACAAGTAATTCCGCCCACTAATATCCATCTGCCGCCGCACCTTTCTTTTCTTTGGGGAGTACGCCTTTGTTTGTTCACCGACGTCATCATAACCGCGCAAGGAGGGCAGGCTGGTCTTATGTTGCACTGCATGTGGTTCTTTGTGTGTGTGCGCGTGTGAGTAACTCCACAAAAAGCATGCAGCGGGATTCTTGGAAACTCTTACATAGGATGTTAACTACCTCGTAACTATTAATCAGAAACAGACATTTTCTCTTCTTACACCAGCACCGTCGAGCCGCTGTTGAAAATTGTCTGTAAAACCATAAATGTTTTACATCAGGGACGGGGCAACTTAAATGCTGGAGGAAGCCACAATTTTTCAGTGCTACTGGGAGGCCACATCGGATCATGCACTTCCCAACCAGATGTATGTAGACAAATATGCAATTTTAAATATGGACAAAATGCACACATAAATACATGCTATAAATATATTTCATTTTTCATACAGCTATCAATGCATGTATAAGAGATCTACTATCCTAACTCAACAACAAAGGGTATGAAGCGAACAATAAAATAACCACATGCTGTGATTTTCTTTTCCAGTAATAAGGGCTCGCTTGAATAACAATTACTATTCAAGGATGGCACAATACTGCTGTACAGCAAACCAAATTATTTAGTTTCACAAAAAAAAAAAAATCAACTCACTCAAAATCCTATTATCTTTGTCCTGCATATCATTCCAAATCCGCAAAAAAAAAAACTTATTAGGCCTACTCACGTTGTAGTATAAGGTAGCATAAGACCTGGTGTAAGATCAACTAAGCCTTGTCTTGTCACCATCTAGTGGTGAATGGTGATTTTACAACTTAACACTACCACTAAAAGGATTTTGAAACTATGAGACCTTACCAGACCTACTTGCGCTCTGTTGCACTCTGACAATGACGTCATCGCCTAAAATGATTAATACTCGCTGCTCGAGTGTCTAAGAAGGGTATTTTGTTTAATCAAAATTTTGTTGCGAGTATCTTTTGAAGTAAATTACGTCATATAAATGAATGCGAAACAGTTGGTGGAGCGCTTATTGTCCGTGTGGCTGTAGCGCTGCACGTGGGTCAGCTGTTATGCAATATATTATGGCAACATGGTTAGTTAGCACAACAAAGCAAGCTGTTTGCCCCAAAAGAATTTGCTGAGATGTTTTACTTATAACTCAAAATTGGGTGGCCAATACAAGGGACAAGAGTTTTGAAAACTCTTATTTTTATGTTGGGAAATGCGAAAAAGCCTATTTACACAACAGCAAAACTTGAAAAAAACATTTAGTTGAATTGCCCAACTTAAAATTTGATCAAAGTTTGATGCCTTGATATTTGGAATCCCTACATCTTCCAACACTATAGTTGACATTTTTAATGCAAAACAAAGTGTCTTTTAAGATGTGACCCACAGAGGAATAGGTTTAAAAAAATTATTTTCATGTAAACTGCGTAAAAAAAGTCCGTGTTCCACTAGTTACAGTGTTTTACACCTTGGTACAAAATTCTGCAGCATTCTCGTGAGAACAAGCTCAGTCCTATTTAGAGTGTGAAAGAGAGTCATACGTCATGATGTCATTCATAAGCAATGAGGTGTGAAGATAACTACAACCCCCCCCCCACACGCAAGATTGACACTGATTGTAGAAAGCGTGCGTATTTGCGTGCATGCATGCATTTAGGAATTTGGGTAGGGGGAGTGGTTTGCGAGGAAGTTATGAGTGGCGGTCGGGGTGAGTGCACTGCGTGTGTGTGTGTGTGTGCGTTGTGCGTTACAAGTCATAGCAGTGGCGCGCCTCCAGTTGCTTGCGGTCTGAAAAACAGGATCCAACGCTGCTTCTTGCACACTTCCTGCCCGACACGCACGTCAGCAGCCTCTCAAACGCTGCCAGGAGTCAAAACCGCCTCGCCGCCTCTGTCGGCTTGCACCTCTGGGCTACGCGGGGTTGGGTGGGGCAGCCGGTAACGGGCGGGGAATCCGCTTGTGGCCAACGTCGGGACCGAGATGCGGTCCCGCTGGGAGACTGTGGCCGGTTTGTGCGCGCAAGCGGAATGACTAGTGTCGTAAAAGCGGCGACGGGGAAAACATTTTCATTTAGGAGGCTTCAAAGGACAGTTGCAAAACCAACGAGACCTCTTCCAAGGCTTAATTTAAGTAGAACATAAATGCGGGGTGCCTTATTTGTGTTTGTTTGTCCATCCATTCATGTTAATGATGCAGTTTGCACTCCATTTACGTCATGGTGACCCAAAAAGTAAAAGAAAGGGGGGGGGAAAGAGTCTTTAAATGTGGAAATACTTTCAGGATTTGACACAAAATCTTACTGAAAATGAACTTACAAATAAATAAAACTAATAACAAATACTTAATTGCAATGAAAGTTAACTAGCAACGTATCTCACTAACTTAAAGCTGAGTCAACCCAAACATATTTTTTTCAAGAATATGTTCTATGCAAGCCCACTGATAAATATTGCATTTGTGGAATAAGAGTTAATCCACCCGTTTTTATCCATCTCCGGGGGCGGCCATTTTGTCACTTCTGTCGACTGAAAATGACATCACAACTGCTCAGGGCTCGGATCACGACCAATCACAGCTGACCTGTTTTCAGAAGCTGAGCCGTGATTGGTCGTTACCTGAGCTCTGAGCAGTTGTGATGTCATTTTCAGTCGACAGAAGTGACAAAATGGCCGCCCCCTGAGATGGCTAAAAAGGGGTTTATTAACTCATATTCCACAAACGCAATATTAATCAGAATGCCGTGTTTCAACTAGTGGGCCTGCTGGGAACTTATTCTTGAAAAAAATATGTTTGGGTTGATTTCCTTCCTTAAGGAGCAATTGTTATGCGTGAACTATAGTACAGGTTTCAACTTTACGACGCCGGAGTCTCGTCCGCCATTTAGTCTCCAGCCCCATAGTGTGAGTGTAAAAAAGGAAGCAGGATATTCTAGCAATGCTTTTGCAGTCAAGAGGAAAGCCATTACTATGGAAATTAAGATGGATAATATCAAAAGGTCGGAGAAGGGCGAGATGCCGACAAACATCGGATATTTATTTAGAAATTTAGGGGGCATTAAAGGGTTGATTCCGATTTACGCGGAAATTCGGGTTACGTCGCCTGCGTCGGAACAGAACCCGTTCATAACCCAAGGACGTCCTGTCTGTACAAATTTAAGTAATTACACTTCATACTTGTTTCTATCCAATCTGACATGAATTTGAATTTCCTTTCTTGCAAGTTATGCTAGACGGAGGAACAAAAACAGCATTTGATCCAGTTTTGAAACCACCATATATAGTTGCATGGGGAGTATGGAACCTACGACAGATGGCTTTGTTCGAAGGACTATGATAAACCAATTGAAGTTAGATTTTCTCTACTATAAACATACTATCACATATAGACAGACACCCATTCCCACTGACATACACACCTACAGGGAATTCAGAGTCCTCAATAATCTGATCATTCTGTAGATTTCGCTCTGTAAATGTTGGTGGTTGACGGAGCCAACACTGTGTGTCCCTGTGTGTCTCTGCTCGTCGTGTTGCATAATCTTAGACGTTTCCCCGGCGGGCTCTTGGCCCCCGATCCACTCAGCGCTGGTGAGTTGTCACGACTCATTCTGCCATTCCGCACAAGGTAGCAAAGGCTAAAACAAATATGTTAAAAGTGTTCAGGCGTACACAAAAATGAAAGCGGCACACAGAGAAGGTCTAGGAAATCTACTTGAGGGTCGTGGTTTTTTCTTTTTTTTTTAAAAACATTTTCTCAGTCATTTCCCGACAACTTTGTCCCTAGCAGGAGGTTCATCTGGGAGAACAATGGACAGTATCATTCATCCGATAAATACTGTATCCCATCGCGTTGGTGACCCAATTGGAGAGATGCACACCCCTACTATTTATATTATTTTCGACGGGGATGTTTCGCTTTGGAATCTGGACAAATTGAAAGGTTGACCAGCATTCTTATGCTGCCACAGCTCATCTCAATAACAACACTTATAATACTCCATATAAGATAGATTCTCTCCAGACAGGTGGGGCGATGCTCTCCAGAGAAGTGGAGAAAAGTGGAACCTGGCGCATGCTTAGCTCCTTGGAGGAGGGCCAGCTGTCCATCACTTGTATGTGCGATGCTGTGCAAAATTCCCAGAGGCACCGGCCCTCTTCCTTGCCATTCACACAAGCGTATACGGTGGCATTTCAGAAAATGCTAACTCATTGCCCATTGGAGACAGATATTTGTAATCAGATCAGCATCTTTTGGGGGGGGATGGAGGGAGACATGGAGGCTTCAAGGACCATTTGAAGAATATAAAGAAGGTTTAAGTGGCAAGAGAAGAAATTGCTCACTTGATAAGTGGGGGAAGAGTTTTTTTTTTTTTTTCCTCTTTTCCTCTGACTCTGGTTTTATGACCAAGTGAAAGAAAGGCACGGGCTTCTTTTATTCAACAAAATCCAGACTTCTAAAGCCCTTACTTTGGCTTCAAAGAGCTACAGGATTTTACAGACGGGGTACTTTTTTGGTTACTCAGAAAAGGAAAGGAAGCAGGAAGCTTTTGGAAGTGTGGAGCTGACACTGTCACCTTGTCTACTTGTCATATCACCACGAACGTACCTAAGCGGTAATTGGTCTAATAGTCATCGTTCCATTTTCTTTACCACTGTGCTGATTAGTTTGAGTGAGTGATTGGAGTTTGCAGGTGCTCCATTTGCCTGCGTAGTGGGATTTCTCCAAGGTACTTTGGCTTCCTCCCACATTCCAAAAGCATCCCTGTTCAGCTAATGAAAGACTCAACTTTCCATAGGTCTGAATGTAAGCGTGAATAGTTGTCTACATGTGCCCTGCAATTGGCTGCCGAACAGTCCAGACCAAAGTGTAGCCCGCCTCGAGCCCAAAGTCGGGTGGACTCCCACGCTCGTGACTTTGTGTCTCCATATTGCTTACACTGATGGACAAAGACAAGAGCTATAGAACATAAACAGACAGACGGACGGACGGACTACAGTAGGCGATCCGGGTGATGATGTTAGATGTTGGACCTTAAACTTCTAACTAGGCTCTCTACATGACCAAGATTCTGGAAGATAAATTGAATGTGTTGTCTGTTGACACTTGGAATTTTACGTTTTCAAAGGCTAACCGATCCTAAATTGACCAAAGGTGTGAATAGTTGTTTGTCTGTCTGTGCCCTGCGATCCAAGGACCGAGTCTTACCGCAAATAGATGATGATTGCCTATAATAGTTAGAATTGTAAATATAACACAAACTATGATTCCAAAACAATTTAATCTCTTATCAAACCCATTTTACAACATTACATGTAAAAAGATCATTTGATTTTGGAAATATTCTACAGAAGCATGCATGTCTATATACAGTGCATGTGACAAAGCCTCTCCACTCACAACCCAGGCAAAACGTGGCACCTCTGCTCCATAAGAAGCTTGTCCCTCAGTTGTATCCATTAAAGCGTAAATAAACTCAAACATATTTTTTTCAAGAATATGTTCTGTGCAAGCCCATTAGTTGAAACAAGGCATTAATAAGAGTTAATCCACTGGTTTTTAGCCATCTCTGCGGGCGGCCATTTTGTCACTTCTGTCGACTGAAAATGACATCACAACTACCCAGGGCTCAGGTAACAACCAATCGCGGCTCAGCTTTAGAAACCAGGCGAGCTGCGATTAGTCATTCCCTGAGCCCTGGATAGTTGTGCTGTCATTTTCAGTCGACAGAAATAACAAAATGGCCGCCCCCTGAGATGCGGGTGGATTTTGCTGCTTAACTCATATTGCACAAAAGCACCATTAATCAGAATGCCGCGTTTCAACTAGTGGGACTGCTGAGAACATTTTCTTGAAAAAAATATGTTTGGCTTGATTTCCCTTTTTAAATATACTTCCTTGAGACCAATTCCTATTTAGAGAGGCCTTTTGCGCCATTTTGAGGCAACTTAAAGTGTTAGAGAAAGAGCACAAACAATGTGACTGAGTGAGTTTTTCAGCAAATAACTCAGGGTAGTTTCTAAAAAAAAAAAAAAAAAGCGTAAATAGGTGACTTTACGAATAGCAAGCCACCAATAGTCGGACGATTGATTACTGTATACGTTGAGCATAAATGTACACCAACGCACTTGTCACCTTGTCCCAATTCTTCACCATCAAAAAGACAGCATCCCTGCCCGTCAAAGGGTGCACCCCAGCACCTCCATTTCCCAGCTCCGTTGCTCAAGCCCTCCAAAAATAGACTTCTCCTGCATTGCACCAACGTCGTGTCACCGTTGCGGTCCAGACGCTCAGCCTGACTTCTCTCCCCTTGTGTCGGCTGACTCGTCGTAGCCTTAATCACCGGGCTGTATGGACTGACTGTCAATGTGAACGTGATTAGTAATGCCACAGAGGGATGGTATGGCCCATTCGTGACCCTGTGATACAGTAATTACCGCAGGCTCGTGGGGAAAAAAATACATCCGCTCTTGGTCTCAAAGTGGAAAGTTGAATTGGAATCAATTATTCAAGATGCTTATATGGGAACCAAAAAAGTGATGTTAATGGCACACCAGATTGTAATATTGACACTATCATCTCACACCGCCAGCACAACCCTGGAACATGTATTTTTATTGGTCTATGATACTGGCGGACCAGCCAGGACACTGCTCATTCTGTTAGCATCAGCGCTAACCATAGATTAGATAAGATGCTATAGCATAGAGGAGTTATGTTAGTACATTTATTGGTTTGACTTCATGTGGCCTTAATTTTTCTTAGTGTGCTTAAAAAGCACTTGAGGACTAAAAACATGAAGCAGCAAAAATCGCTCTAAACACTTATATTCAGGCTAAGACATATTTGAATGACTTGTTCGGGCATTTTGTGCAAAAGAAATGAATCACATGGCTTTTTGTGTCCTGTTTTTTCCATCTGCCCTGAATTCCGTTGAAGGGCATGAATTATGAAGGCGGAAAGAACAGCACACGGGAAGTGCGTTGCGAATGTACATGGGGGCGGGAGTTGTGTGACATTAAACTGTTAAAGTAATTACGGGTTGGGAGGATCTTTGCGGGGTACAAAATTATCTTCCAGGCAAAAAATGTGCAGCCTACAAAGTGCGGAAGAAAAACCACCCGACTGAGCGGCATACGCCCTTAGAAACCAACCCCCAAATCATCCACACTAGTGGTCAAGAATATTAGTGAACCAACTCGGACACCTCACCTTTTTTTTTTTTTTTTTTTGGCTTAAGTGGCAGTTCCATGTTACACTTCACAAACGTGTTGCAACAAACAGCATATAAGCACGGAGCATAAAGCGCATCAAACATAATGAGTCATCGATATATTTTGGACAGCTGGAATTCTCAGCTGACTGGTCATTGGAAAATTGCAGGGAATGTACAGACAAACAAACGTTCAAACTCAACTTTACACCTATGGACAAGTGAGACTTTAATTAACCTAACATGCATGTTGGGAATGTGGGAGGAAACTGGAGTGCTTGTAGAAAAACCGGGAAAGCATTGGGGATAACATACAAACTTGGCTGATTAATAAAATGCTACAACAAAAAACATGAATCTAGTCTCTATTTTTATGTACATTTGTTAGCTGCACCAACACCATTCTTCTTTTTTCTTTCAAAATACCATTGGCACAATACACATTTTATGCATCAAAAGTGGTATCGGTTACTTGGTCCCTGTACCGCTGAGTACTCAAGAGTTGAGTACTCCGACTGGTGTTGGTCTGAAAAAATGTGGCATCGAACATCCTTAGTGTTTAGTATCCTCAAAGGTTACAGATTTGCTCCAACGCGCGCGAGGGCTTGTCAAGTTGTTAAATTTTGTGGCAAGTCATTTGGAAAAATGAATTCCGCAATTAGTAAACACAGCGGCTCTTCAAGCAAACATTCAATTTCGAGAACATTGTAGATTAAATTGAAATGAATAAACTATTAGAGTAGCAGTCATGAAGCGGTCTGCTATCAATATTGCTGTTGGCCTTTGTCTGTGCAGAAGCAGCAGAGTCGCTGTGGGTTTTGTGTCTTGACAGGATGTGACAGCAGCGACTGAGGGGCACGCAGCGGCGACCCGGCCACCCCTCTGCGTGTGTGCGCGTGTGCGTGTGTGCATGCGTGCGTGTCGACGCGGTCATGGCTCCCGTGACATTTAAAAGTCAAACTTTCACCTCCTTTTCATTCACACGTCGCCGTCACCCGAATGAAAATCGGCTGTCAGTCCGCTGGGACTCCCGGCAGATAGGGGAAAACAAATAAAAAGGCTGGTCGGCCCTCGACTTTGGCAAGGTAAAAAACGAAAAGGCTTTTGCAAAAAATACTGTACTGGGGAAAACGTATCTCACTTATTATTGTGTGTCGATGGAGCTGCCATGAATAATTCTTCATAATGGATTGCCCTTCAACACATTAATACCAGATGACAGTGTAGCAACAAATACATGCTAGCATGTTTGTAACACCGCATTAACGATACAATGCTCAGCTCTTGACACTTTTTTTTTTTTTTTGCATTGGATCTCATAATGCAAAATGAATGTTGCGGCCACTGAGAGTACGGTACATAATGCAAAGCACTTAAGACTACGCACCTCCTGCGGCCACATGTTAATATTTTAGTGGGGACCCTCGCGGCCGCTGGTGTCTAGCAGCTCCAGGTGCGCCGCTCAGTATGTGAGCCTCCCTAATGACGTCATCAGCGCGGGGCACAGACAAATAGAGAGCTTCCCCGCAGAGATCAACAAAGTGTCACGTTACGGCTATTATTGTCCGCCCGGGTAAAACGACCAGGCCGAGCCGACAGCACCTGCTGCAACAAAGAGCGCCTTTGCTCTATTTACTTTTACTCTCGCTATTATCTACTGACTGATGGATTGATTCTACCTCTTGTTTTGTGAGCATATTGCATTCAACTCAACTTTATTTATAGAGCATTTTAGTAACAACTGCAGACGTAACAACGCAATACACATGAGACTGACCGTCAAAAAACGTCAACTTCAATGAACATAATTAATAATGGGAGTGAAATAATGCATATGATTTTCTAATCAGAATGCGCAGGAGTTCCATTTATAAACAGGCAAGTTTTGAGTTTAAGTGCATTTTTATTTGGTGTCTGAATAACCTTTAGATTGTAGTAAGTACACAACGTGCTAAACGACTTTAAAATGAAAATTGAATATTGAAGGCAAATATGCAACAATCTTAACATGTTAAAAAGCACTCAAAGCCTTGAACTAGTAAAATAACACTGGTCAACCATCTTTATTTATTTATTCATTTATTTAAATCAGAGATGCTTAACTTTTCTAGATTAATTTTCGCGCTGATTCAGCATCTGTCTTTGTTTTTTTTCTCGAGCACATCAAAAGAAAGAACCGGCTTGGCCTCACGACGCGTGCGCACCCCCCCCCCCCCCCCCACACACAGCTATGTCATACATATTAAGCTAAAAGAATATTACAATAAAACAAACAGTTCATGTAACAGTAATACAAGATGCATACACAAAAATTTGGATTTGATTTGAATCACCACCGATTTGTAAACATCCCAAGCATGCAAAAAAAAAATATATATATATATATATATATATATATATATATATATATATAATATATATATATATATATATATATATATATATATATATATATATATATATATATATATATATATATATATTTTGCCTCCAGCAAAATTTGTGCCTGCCTCCAGCCAGAGTGTCTGATATTGCTCAACACAGTGCGATTGATGTCCCCCTGTGGCAGCAACATATTTTAACTGCAGTTGCAGCGTTCACCACTATCGGGGCGCAATATCAGGCCTGGCCAACCCGCAGCTCTTTGCCCGGTTTCATGCAGCCCTTGAAGCCCTTTTCGCCCTGAATTTGCAGCACGTCGTTGTCCAATCCATTCATTGTGTATGCGGTGAGGGGCGGCACCGCAAAATGGAGCGTTGCTGGGCGGCGCTGCACGTACTTGGACGTCTGCCACGACGAGAAATCCCCCTCAGGTTGAAACATATTCTACTTTACGGCGGTGCCGTCGTCGGAAAGCGTTTTGAATAGCCCTCTCCTATTCGAAATCCTTTCTGACGTCGCTGGCAAGTGATTTACTGCTATTTTGGCTGACTTATTTACAAGTCACGGCATGAGGACAATGGAGGAAGCCTTGATAAATGAAGTGCATTTACTGTATTAACACTGAAAGATGCATCGTCTACTCTTGATTTTCCTTTTCAAACTGAGCAAAGACTGGCCTTTTTTTTTTTTTTTTGTAACAATGAAAGATCCATGTTGTCAAGAAGAGGTCTCCTCATCCACGCCAGTGGGAAAAGCCTCACTTTTTACTTCTGCTACGTCTTCACTTCCAAATATGGACACACTGTTGCGTATATGATGAAGGGCTTGTCTGAACACGGCAATTGAACAGATTATATTTGGCCAGCGAGGTATCAGCTATGTGCATCTCAGGCATGCACTTTGACGCAAATGAGATGGAGGGAAAAATGTTGAGCAATGTTGCCTACCAAGTTTACTTTCAAAATGGGAGGGGAAAAAAAAATCAGAGCATAACAAAAATATGAAGTTCAACACTTGAATATTATGGCAACCCCACTAAAAAAAAAACACAAAAAAAAACAGCTACATCAGTACAAGTACAATTAGCATATCTTGTGAGCTCATATGCTGGTCTATGCTGGGATGTTTTCTGCAGGGTCATTCTGCCTCATATGTTTGGCATCATTCGAGCAAGCGGTCCTTCAGTTCCTCCATGCAAACATAAACCAGGAATTTTCCAAAGGGGACTGAACTTCACAAGCACAAGTTGCTCTCTTTGAAAGGTCAGGCAGAAAGTAGACACAGTTGTCCCCAAAATGCATGAAGCCCTTGTTTCAACTTGCGTGGAAGTTTTAACTCTGCATAAGATAAAAAGGCATACAAAGAAGGGGATTTTGTCAACATTTGCAAGAGAGTTAGGGAGTGAGGGGACAGGATGGGGCAGTTTATGTGCACCCATATCTATAATGTGGCTTTTTGCAATAACACTTTAAAAATGGTGTCTCTAGTTTTAATAAATGAATGCTTTAACGCGATAATAGTCATTATTATTGGAACTATTAACTTAAAGGATGTTCCCTGTAAAAGAATGTGTGTCAGGTGAATGTACAGAATACATGAACGTCATGGCGCATGGTCAGGATAGTACCACCGTTGCCTCGATTTGAGCCACCCTGCAAATAACTTTAACATTAAAAAAAAAAAATCCTGCGCATTAAACTTAAATTAACGGGTTGGCCATTTGAAAATGGGAAACGGAGCAGCAAGAAAAATACCGACGGACACTCTTGAGCGTCTTTGCTCTCAACTGTGAAGTGTCAGCACAAAAACATCCCACTCAAACACAATGCAACTGGGCCTTGGAAGATGACCCCCCCCCCCCCCCCACTCTACAAAAACACAACAAGTTAGAAAACCGCTGAAAGTGGATGTGTGCGGGGAGCATCGTTACGTAACGGTGAGGAGAGAGCTGCATGGGAGCAAGCAGAGGGGAGCTCCCGGGCTTCTCTGCAAGTCGCAATATGACGCATTGCCCACACGCGCGCACAGAAGCACCCACACACACACACGCGCGCATGCACTACAGCACACGTTCACTTTGATGTACAAGGCTAGCCACTCCCACACTTTACTCGCGGTGCGGCAAAGCGGCCACATCAACACGTCCGTGCAGCGCTGGTGTGACACATGATGTCCATTCAAGCCATGAATCATTCAACACATGTGCGCTATCGTTATAGATTTACAGCCATATGTCTTATTTATTAACAAGTGGGGATTCAGGGAGTGTGCGGTCTGACTACAGTGTGCGCGTGGGTTCAAGACAACCTAGAGTGGAAGCTGTAAGGTTGAAAGGTTGCTATTTTTAGGACTTGCGACTTGCTTTCCCAAAACTTGGGAACGACCTGACTTGACTTGGGACTTGGGATTCTAAGTTTGTGGTCGCCAACCTTTTTTTTTTTTGCCACGGACCGGTTCATACAAGTCTATACCCTTCCCTGTAACTATTCCCCGTCCGGGGTGGGGGGAGTGAAACTTTCCAAATGCGTCTGTTGATTTTACTCTTTTGCTAGCTTGAGCATTTAATATTAGCGTTACGTTTTGCGTTTAGAGTCAGTCATAGATGGATGAAACGGAGAGAATCCAGTCACTTTTCAATATAAAATATAATTCAGCCTCAGATAATAAATAAACCGGAAGTACTGTACTTCTTTTTTTTCTTTCTTTCATCTTTGAGGCCCGCCGCGGCCCGGTGGTTGGAGACCCCTGTTCTAAGTGACTCGATTTTGCTTAGACTTGAACCAAATGACTTGACAAGTCATCTTGTTTATAGTTTGAAATGTGCATTTTAACAAAGTTTGCCTTTTAAGGAAGGAAAGCAAAAAGAAAGCAAAAAGGGTTTTTGCTTCATGCCGAACCCTATTTAATAAGATAAAGCGATGCGCACTTCCAAAGTAGCTCCTATGCACCGAAGAATAGACGGCAATGGTTGAATTTTAAAAAAGCGGAGCCAAGTGTTGTTTTAGCGCTGCCACAAACTATTATGCTCGTCGACGAATCATCAACAGTTTAGTCAACAGATTAGTAAACTAATCGGATCATACTAATCCCTCGCCACTTGGCGGTTCGAGTTTCGCGGCCTCAGTGCATCGCGGGTTTTCCAAAAGTATTCATTAAAAATTAAAAATTAACAATACGGCCATATTGCAAAAAGACGCATTGATTTACAGAGATGAGTTGACTCGGAGGCTTTGTACATACCCGCGGGCACTCATAAAAGGCGCGCGATTGGTTCGAACAATGAGAGCACAAATGGATTTATCCCGTGAGCTGATAGGCTGCGATGATGCGCAGCCAGTCTCTAGTCTCGTCCACGCTAACAAACGAACAGCACTTTTGAACAACGTTCTGTTCGGAAACTCATAACGTTATTCAAATGTGCCGATCGTTTTTAGTCAGAGTCAAGCGGATAGTAAACAGCAGTGTTCAGAAGCTGTGAGCGGAGCGCGCTCAGCCACCCGGCAAGCACGACGTCCTCAGCACATCAAGGACGACGAAATATCGGCAAATAAAATGTTAAAGTGTTTGTTGGTTTTGTCCTAAGTTTGTCTTAAAACAGCTTACCTTAACTAGAATCCCCGTTGCATTTTATCCAAAGGACCTTGTTGGTGTTATTGTGCAAAGAAAAAGTTAAGCCACACTTACTTCCGGCGACCGTGCTTCTTCTTCGTTTTAAAAGAAGAAGAAGGAGGCAACGAAGAAGAAGCGGCAGCAACAGCATCAGTGACGCTTTTGCTTTGCACAACAACAACGACAAGCGTTTAAAAGTGCATTACACCAGGATCGCACCATTGGATAAAATGCACCGCGGCTTTCTAGTTAAGGTAAGCTAATTTTAGGATAAAAATTAAAAAGCTGCAACGTAGTTATTAGCTAATGTTCC
Source organism: Filicampus tigris (assembly GCF_054856515.1). NCBI lineage: Eukaryota > Metazoa > Chordata > Actinopteri > Syngnathiformes > Syngnathidae > Filicampus > Filicampus tigris. The sequence goes on from NC_141221.1 coordinate 6,365,691, forward strand.
GTCGTAATCGCCCACTGCCGGGGTATTAGCTCACGTTCCTCTCTCAGCTTGCAGCTTGATATTTATTCTTCATTTTGCATTTTTAAAGTTAAATTTGTTGTTTAACAAGCATTTAGAAGGGTGGGAACCATGTTGGGGGGGGTTCGCAACGGTGTGAAATAAAACCTTGTAATAAATATAATATGAAATTAAAAGTCAACCTCTATTTCGCGGTTTTTCACCAATCGCGGGGGGCTTCTGGTCCCCATTAACCGCCGCGATGAACGAGGGATTACTGTATATGCAATTACGATACTAAAATATGAATACATGAGAAATGTGGCGCCTTCGATGAGAGCTTCCTGCATTCATCACAGATGCATTTAAGTGTTGATCGTTTGTTTACACACTCTTTTTCCAGCAGCGTCTCCACACGCTTCGAATTATATCTCCAGGAATCCGTGTCTCCTTTTGCAAGCTATTTTTACTTTTGCAAGCTCGCACACACAGCAACCCTGAGAAGAGGCGGGATCGATTGATGAGCTATGAGAAAAAAAAAAAAAAAAAAAAAAAGCTGCGTTCCTCCCCATCTGGGAGCGCAGCCGTGGGCCGCCGCAGAAGACAACGCGGCATGATCAATATCCCGCAAGTTAATGAGACAGAGCCGTAACCTCAGAATCTGATTAGATAAACAGATTAGCAGCCAAACCACCACACGGCCAGCGGGCGAAGAGACGCAGACCACTCCTCAGGCGAGGGAGTCAACCCCTTGTTTTTATATTTTTAACTTGGTGTTTTTAAATTTATTACCATATTTCCTCATTTAGTGGCCAAACTAGTCAAATTAAACATGTCTCTCCAAATACAGAGGATGCCTCCTAACCATTTTGCTGCATTTTCCCATGACAGTCCTTTTTTTAATTCAAACTTAAATTATATTTGATTAGGGCTGAAAATTAATCAAATTGACATCGCAACATAGCAGAATGCAATTTCTAAATTGTAAAGGCTGCAATTTGGGGTGGGGGAGAACTTAGCTTCATTTCGATAGGTCAGTAGGGTTTATTTTTTATATACAGTATACTTTATTTATCCATTTATTATCTATAGTGTCTATATTGGTTCAATGCTTAAGAAGTGCAGCCCACAAGTTTATGTGGCACTGTATCATGAAACAACAATTATCAAACACAGATTCGAGTGCTGCTCCAGGAGCTGGTAAACAGTCTCAAGGTTCACATGATTAGCAAAGGAGTAGCAGACAGTTGCTAATCTTCAGAAAACTGTCCCAAATAGCAGCTAAAAGTCGCATCTGTCTTTCGCAAACACTTTCTCAAAGATTTGCACGTTGTCTGTAAGCATCGCTCATCGCTAAATGTCGCTAGTGACACATGCGGCCCACTGATTTTCGCTAACATTCGGCAGAAAACGAATACAAGATTGGCTAGCTACCTTCGCTAGCATTCGCTACTCAGTGAGATATGGGCTTTATATACAAAAAGGAATTTGAAACAGTCCAAGTACAGATAGATGGTATAAAATTGGAAAGGTATATGAAAGTACATTTCTAGGGGTAATTATTGAAGACAATATTTGCTGGAAATCACATCTATACCACAAACAAACCAAACTATGTAGAAGCATTTCTGTTCTATCCAAATCCAAATACTTCCTGAATTATAAATTACTCCTAATTCTTTATAATTCAATGATATTACCATATTTGAATTACTGTTCTGAGATCTGGGGAAATACATACAAGACATTGGAAGATTAATTTGAGAAAATAAACACGCCTGGCCGCTATATGAGGAAACATGGTGTCACTGAAGAACTAATTCATACAGTTCTTGTGATGCTGGCATTTAAAATATGCCACCTTATGTAACGTTTTTTTTTTTTTTTTTTTTTTTTTTTTTAAATCAATATTCAACAGACAGAACCATCCAAATGAGGTTGATGACTGTAAGCTTTACCTTGAGCGGCACCTCATGCTCACTTCAGCAACTTACCTACAAAAAGAAAAGAAGAAGGGAAGGAGGGATGGAATGGGAGAGAAAAAGAGTGAGAGAGGTTAACCCATCTACTCCAGTCAGGTGTAATTTGCGCTGAAACAAGTGTCGGAGTACATTTTAGATGACTGGAGCTAGCCCTTGACACCCTCTTGCTTAATGGACACCACACACACACACACACACTCATTGGGAGTCCATATCAATTTACTGCAGTGGCAAAGAAAACGTTTCTTTCTTTAGCTTTCCCCGCCCCCGGTGCACTACGGCTTATTGATTATTTGAGTCAAGCCTCCCGCGTTTCTCTGCGCACACCCTCCTTCGTTAACAGCATAGCTCTCTTCCTCAAATAAAAATAGAATGATCCGTGGGTAAGAGCGGGGGGAAACCGCGGACCAAAATGAACATTTTAGATAAAGTGAAATGACATCCCTAAAACAAAAAGGACAAGTGGGACTACATTTCCCTGCAGACCTTTGAAAGGTGAATCACATTCTTCCCAATAACAGAGTCGCCAGAGTTATGAAGCATCTGCTTGAAAGTCGGTATGCAGTGCAAAAGTTTTGGTTTCAGCGAAGCTTACCAAATGAATTTCTTGACAACCACGGCATAATGTCGCTGTGGTTAGAGCGTCTGAATCGTTTTTAACCAAGGCGCATTAACTTGATCTTATTAAAGTCCACCAGCTTAATGATAATGCACGAGCTAACGAAACTAGCATCTACAGCATGTTATAGCAATTGTTTAAACAAACTATATTTGAACACAAGCAGTAACACCACGAGCGGGAACAACATGAGCCTACAACATCACTCAGGCATATATTCTTTATCCTCTGCAAAAATCATCAACATTATTGCAGTATAACTGAGATGGTCTTCTTTGGTGTTTCATCTATTTCTAGTATGTCTATGTATTATACTGCCCCTGGTGGCAAAGGTGCACACACCAGTAGGAGCAGCACAATGCCCATTGACTGTTTAATTTTTACATTCTATTGAATTACGGTGTTCCGTTATGTTTATTTAAGCTAAATACCGTACAGTGCTATTTTTCTTAATAAAACCATCTTGTTGGTGTTTTTTTTTTTTTTTTGGGGGGGGGGCTGGAACAGAATAATTACAATTTAATTCATTTCAAGAGGGAAAGATGATTTGACATCAATGTTTTGACCATTCATGGAATGAATTGAACAACAGACTCTTCCCAATCATGTACCGCATGATGCCCCAAAATTAAGTAAAATGATACAAAGAGTTTTATCATTTGCACCCAAAATGTAGTATTTTTTTAGTATCAATGTCAACCAAATTAGGAGATTAGTGTATTAGTTTCCTAACGCCAATAGATAAACACATTTAGCAAGACACAGCAAAAAAAAAAAAAAATACTGGTTCCACTATTGATGTAAACCTGTGCCTTCACTGAATAGCAGATGACTACAAGAGCAGCAATGAGGCAGTTGGCAGAATGAATGTGATCTGATCGCTGCTTGACTTTAGCACTGGTGTGCAGTGAGGCTTGGAAAGTGAAATGAAACTAAATGGGCGCGTGGCTGATTTTCATCCATAAAGGCACAGTGTGATGTATATTGCATTTCACCTATACACCGCCAACCTGTAAGAGAGGTTAGCGGTTGCTAGGGTACATGTGGTAATGTAGAAATAATGTCTTATTTACAGTGCAGTCGGGGGATGCATGCTGTATATCTCTGTACAGAATGACACTCCATTTGCAAGTACACGTACAATTTGCAAGTATGGGTAGTGAACATAACCAGATCACATTTAGAAAGTCATTATCTGTGCATATTTTGGAGGATTTCTGCTACAAACAACTCCAGGATTTATTTTTGAGAGGATGAATTTCAGCTTGCTTCATTTTTTTGCCATTAATATGCACAAAGATGCACCACAGCGTCACCATCTTCAAGGGCTGGAACACGTTGACAAAGCAGCAGGGTGTGTACTGCCCAGTCATGGATTTGAATTGTTTTGAAACAGTCGCATGCATGTTAGCTGCACATGGACAAAACCTGACTCGTGTTGCTTTTTGACCGCATACGGTACGAGACCTGCACGCGCCCGTCGAGTGCACCGGCTAATAGGACAAGCCTCTCCAGTCACATAATCCTAATGAGGCCCGTTGCCATGGCGACGGGATACTTGGCCGGGGGATTTACGGCATCAAACAGTCGTCACCTTCAAAGCGCGCGGTCGTAAGTGAAGGGCGACAGCTTGCGCCTGGCGAAACAGCTGCGGAAAACAGGTGTGCGCTCCTCAGTACGGCGTGAGTGCCATAACGATGCCTTTTAATCACTTGCCTGAGAGACGGGGGTGCGCGCACACCGTCTGAGTGCGAATACTCATGCATCTGCTTGTACCCAGTCGCGTTGCTTTTTATGCAGAGGATTGTATTCTCGCCCTCATGGTGTGAAGTAATCAAGTATGAATGCGCAGTTATTGTAATTGGATGTATTGATCGGAAATCTGTACTTTACCAGAGCATTCTTTTTTCGGAAGACTTTTACTACCTACATTCGAAAACGGAATCTGGACTTCTCCATACTTTGTTCAAATAGACTTTAAAATCGTTGTAAGTGGTAACAATGTGTGATTTTATCGCATTTTTTAACTCAGGAAATGTTAGCTAAAAATAAAGTATAGCATAGGTCCACATTCTTCACTTGCATCGCATCTTCTCCTCCTCCTCATTATGAATGAAGATAAGGCTTTTGTTTTAACTACTTTACATCCACACCAGTGGGGAAAAGGCAACAGTTTAGCAACTGGTGCCAAATATGGACATTCTTACGCAGGCAGGCCGCCTTTGTCCTTGTGCTGTCCTGCGCCCTGCCCCGTTGGTGAGCACCACAAACGGTAGTTATTTTCCAATTTACTTCAAAAATATATACACGAATTCAGCACAGCCTGTATTTGAAGAGAATAAGTCCAAAATGGACAAATTTCTTCAGTTCAGATCATTAGCTAATTCGGCATTTTTTTGTTATGTTAGCAAAGCTACGTTTTGATCGCATAAAACTGAGCCGACACCGGCTATTTTTCCCACCTTTCTTAGTATGGGCACTATGCAAGTTAATAGAGGGAATCTTGATTCTATTTGTGCTCAGATTTCTCTGCACTTTTAACGTTGACAAGTTAATATTACCAGAGTCCTGTTTTACCAGAGCACATGCATACTTTTGTCATCGCAATCAGATACATGAAAAATGATAATAAGATGCAGACATAAGCAAGGTAGGAAGGTCTCACCTCTCAGCGGTTCGCACTTAAGAACTTAAGCTCCAAAACAAATAAAGAGAACAGACCCAAGCTCTGCTCTAATCGTAGCAGCTTACATTACTTTCCCCACAATTGGGAAGCCACTGTTTGCCGTTTTCCCACCCTTGGCAGACATCGTACACCCTCTCTTCGACACACTGCGCAGGCATGTGTGCGCAATCAAATAATATTATCTTTATATTACAATGTACAGTTCTGTGTAAATGTCCGAGCCCACAATTTGATTTGCCGTTATAGCAAGAATGTCAGTAGGGACATGCGGGAGTGGGTGCTATGGGTGCCTGGACAAATGCCCCATTTCCCTTAGTGCCCCAAATGCCCTTTTGTTCCTCACGCCCCTGCCTTTATAAAAATATACAAAACCAAAGCTCATAGTGGCAAGACTTTTGAATAGTACTGTATGTCAAATGAAACTAGAGTGTAAAGCTAATTTTAAAAGGACTACTGCATTATGGAAATATAAATGCAGCATGTTCGCCTCTTGCCCGAAGCCTGTATGATAGGCTCAAGCTCATGCATGACCTACATGAGCACAAGCAGTCACAGTTTTTAATATTTGATATTTGAGGAAATGAAATAGGAAAACAGTTTTTCTTACACAAGTAAAAACTTTTTTAAAAAAGCGTTTTTTTTTGTATGTGTGTTTTTTTTTTTTTTTTTAATTAAAGACAGTACTGTATATAAAATAAAAACATATTTTACACTGTGCAGGTACTGATAATTCACTTACAACATGGGGTAGAGTGCACACCCGTTCCCTTGCATTGATAGGTTCTGCAGTTTTTGTTAGCAAAATAGTTCAAATGGCCTCTATTGGCCAAAATAAAAAAAAGTATTTATTACCCATGTCCGTCTGCCCCTCTGAACGAGGATTATTACAGTTACATCCTGATCCGTTTCCTGGATGACAAAGGGAAGATGTTCATTTGACTACAGTGGATGGCACAAGCAATTGTGGCACCAAAAAAAAACCGATTTGAGGAAATTCGCTGTGGCAATATTATCGGCAAACGTGTGATGGGTGAGTTGTGTAACTGTCTCTTATGCATCATTAAAGCGGAAGATGTAAATAAACATTTCATGAACAAGCTAATAAATGTGCAGTGACATTTAAGAAAGTGTGCAGCAATCGGGACTGTAAACGCGTTCATGTATTTTTGAAACAGATTAAAGACGTTGAATGTGTATTGTGAGCAGCCTGCAAATATTGAGGATAAAAGGTGGAAAGACTGTGGCAAATGAGTCACAAGGATTAGAATTTCATATTGAGAGACGTAATAATGTTATGTCGCTAGCTCACTTTTTCTTTCCCTGCGCAAGCCAGCAACAAAATACATTTAAAAAAAAAAAATCTGGATTACGTCTGGCAAAATCTCCCGGGTGCGTTTCAGCCTCCAAACGGGAGGAGTTCTTTGCAGTCACAGTTTGAAGACGCTCATTAGTGTGAAATGACCCGGTACGTCTTTTTAAAGGCATTTATACGAGCCGTGCAGGGAGTCTCAACCTCACATAAATCATGGGAGTGTGCTGCTTAGAAAACGTGAACTATTTCCTGTGTGATAACGCTTGCATGACAAAATGGGCCCCAAAAAACCCTCCAGATCTGATTAACCTCACAGCATGTTCCATCTCCATGAATAATACAGACGTCCCCACGTGGTGAATGCTAAGAGCGCAAATCAGCTCTCTCCGCTGTGCCAATTTAAGTAATGAGATTCAAATATCAAAATTTGATCGAGCCCAGTATGGATTTGAGTTGTTCTTATTTTTCCTAACTACAAGCCGATTCGCACCCGACATGAATCACATGGCAAGGCTCGGAGAGGTCAGCGGGGAAGTTCAACCCGCTGACGCGTGCTGAAAATCAAGCGGGTGATTTACTGGCCAAGTCTTCGCCATCAGCGCTGCCTTAGAGCATTACCTTGTTCCCGTCTGCGCTCGTGAGGGCGCTTTGTGTCATGTCGCTACTATAATGCTTTTTACAGCCTCCCTTAATATGGCTTACGTCACACACAGAGCGCATCGTGGCAAAAGAACTTCAATGAAATCAAAACACTTTTCCTGTACTACGCTCATTGAAGAACGATTTAAAGAGGTCAACCTAAACATATTTTTTTTCCAGAATATGTTCTATGCAGGTCCACTAGTTGAAACAAGGCATTCTGATAAATATTGCGTTTGTGGAATAAGATCATCAGTTTTCTGAAGCTGAGCCATGATTGGTCATTATCTGAGTCCTGAGCATGTGTGATGTCATTTTCGGTCGACAGAAGTGACAAAATGGCCGCCCCCTGAGATGCCTGAAAACGGGTGGATTTTGCTGCTTAACAATTATTCCAAAAATTAAAATCAAAAAGAGTAGCTATCTTATGTGTCATACGGTTGTATGACAGTGAAAAATGTGAAAATGTTACTTCTGTGGAAGAAAACAATATGTCGAACTCTACAAAGACAAAAATTATTATTCTGTAGTTCGGAATAAAGCAAAATGTCAATGCAAGACGTGACCTCTGGTGGCCAAAGCACCAATCCCGTTTTCATTTCACCCCGCGAGTTGTAAACCCGCATCCCCACTCGCCTCCTTCCTCCCCCCCGCCCCCCTCTCTGGTACCAGAGATAAGCTTTATGTCGAATACCAATTTCGAAAGAAGATTACGCAGTTCTGGCTCTCAAATCAATTTGATCCACTCTGCCGCAACATGAAGACAAGCGCATGCACATGTACAAACACACAGACACACACACACACGCACGTTCACAGAAATGCATCACGATGCACAGCGAAATTGGAGCAAGGCAGCTCCCTAATCAAACACACTGCGCAAGTAATTAAAACAAGCAGTTGCAACATTCCAAAGTCAAATATTAAGGTGTTGTATATTTTAAGTTTCCAATTTGTTATCAATATTTCAACACAAAATGGCTGTAGGTTTGTAAAACTGATCCAGCATCTTTGGTCAGTTGCGATTCTTCAGGAATTCAGAGTGGAAAAATTGATTTTTGATGAATCACGTCTTGAAGCAATTCAGGCAAATTGGAGTGCTCTCACTGCATTCAGTCTCACTTGGTTTGCTGTCTAAAAAAGATAACGAATGAGCGTTACCTAACCAAGCTCACGCGCCTGGCCAGTAGCCCTGCGTGACATCAACTTCGCATTTGATGGACTGTCACTAGGGTCAGCACGGTGGTGGACTGGTTAACACGCCTTCCTCACAGTTCAGAAGTTTGGAGTCCAAATCCAAAATGAGTTTTCTCCAGGTACTCCAACACCACATGAGAAAAATATGTACTGGTATGTTGTAAAGGGTTGTGGAGACCCAATTGTCATAGGTGCGAAATGAGAGTGAGTGTAAACGTTTGTTTACTTATATCAGAGTTTTAATAGTTCTGGATTTTTCATTGTACTCCGTTTTTATTTTGTTTTGACTTTTGTTTTTTTTTTTACTTCGGTAGGCTTAAATTCGTTTTTAGAGTGTCTTTGTTAGTCTTTATTGTTTTTAAATATTCTTCGTTTTAATTTAGTTAGATTTAGTATTACTCTAGTTTTATTTAATATATGGAGTATTTGTCAAGTGCAAGATAAAAAAAACAGGTCACTGTGTGATAAATTAAAGTAAAGTACAATTCCCAAATAACTGTTCGACCTTTCCTTCTTTTACACAGCCGTACTGTAATACCGAGATAAATACATTTCAAATGAAAGCCGAAAGTTCATGTATGATATTGACAAAGATGAAAATGAAGGACATTATCAGTATAATTATAGTTCCTTATAGTTAGTTTAATAATAATAATAATAATAATAATAATACAAGGCATTTCATGCTCAACAATTGCTGTTTGAAGAAAAAAAAATATTCTTGAACCAAATATGGCTAACCTTTGTCCAATGTGTCTGTTGCATAAGCCCAACAGACAGATCCACCGACTAATAACACTAATTTCAGTGGCTTGGCAATACAGTGCTTCCTTCATGAGTGATTTATTGTATTTTGGATTTCATACAACTGAGATCCTACCTCATGCCAAGAAAAAATGTAGGGAATGAAACAAATCAAAATGACAATTTGCCCTGCGAGGAATAGGAGCGCATGTGCTCCAACATGCATAGACAGATTAAGTAAATAATGCTGCAGGCATGAGGAGGAGTTCACATTCAAGTGTTGTCAGCTGGAGTCAGTGACATGGTTGGGGGGGGGGGGGGGGGTGGCGGATCAATGAGCAGGACCGATGTGACAAGGCCCTCTGGGGAGCATCTAAAAACCAACAGCTCTCAAAGAGGCACGCGGCATCCTGGAGAGCACGGTGGCGCGTGTGCTCGCATTCTCTGAAACACCGTCAATTTTTTTGCCGTTGCAATCACTACAGTGGCTATGAAGGCGGTATGCTGCATTAGCGCGCTACTGCTGGAGATATACTGCGACTGCAGGTCATTCAGAGTTCACCATGTGAGAATGCCCCTCGCTTTACTGTATTCCAACTGCTGTGTTAACTCAAGATGAATTTGCTGAGTATAGATCACAACGCATGGATGGAAACTGCTTTTGAAAAACAAACAAAAAATTATATATATATATATATATATATATATATTGGTGTTGGGGGGTATTCACAAGGGACAGGGACCGAGCCCAGATGCCAATAGCAAAAAAAAAAAAAAAAAAAAGGAATTGATCACCCTGAAAAAAGGGTGTTTTGAATTTCCTATATTAATTGTTTACATTTTAAACACGCCACAAAATTATGACTCCAAAACACTTAATTAATAATTAAATAATAATTTCAAATTTTCCTTTACATTTTTCCTGACAATAATATAATCTATGCAGTCTAAACACGGCATTTTGATTAATATTGTGTTTGTGGAATATGAGCTAAGCAGTAAAATCCACCTATTTTTGACCATCTCAGGGGGCGGCCATTTTGCCACTTTTGTCGACTGAAAATGACATCCCAGGTGCTCAGGGCTCAGATAACGCCCAATCGTGACTCACAAAAAAACAAACAAAAAAAAAAAACAGGTGAGCCGTGATTGGTCGTTACCTGAGCAACTGTGAGCAAAAATGATTGAGGGAGAGCTAGGTGCTTTTATTCACATATAGTTGTGTGTTTTATATAGTCATCAAGCGTCACTGTCATGCTCCTGCCCCATATGCAACAATGAAACTCAACTTTTTGACAATTTTGCATTGCCCATCGGTATAGTACCAACGACCCTTGCCATTTCTCAGTTTGCCATTTCAAATTTCCCTTATTTACGTTTTATTAGTGGACCTTAACCTCAGCTATTCACTCAAAAATTTGATTTTTGTTTGTTCTTTTTCTATAATGCCCTAAAAAAGCCCTGAACATATTAATTGGTGTGAAGGAGGTATGTTGAAGTGATGCAGCTCCACGGAGAGAGGCTAACATCGTTGTATGTCGGGGAGGAGCTAAGTTTAGCCTGGGTTGTTAGTGAAAGTTATGGATAGCTTTATTTGATTGAGCATCTACATGCGTTCTTGTGGTGCATTATATTTTTAAAGCAATTACAATATTTTTTTTAACGAAAATAAACCCTAAATTTAACAATAGTTGACCAAACCATGGAAAGCTTAGCATAGCATGAAACACCTCCTTTAAGACTAGTTCTGGTTCTACTCCTGATAGACATGAGTACAAATGTCATGCTAAGTGAAACTGCCTTTGAGGGCTGAATAAGATTCCATGGCCGGTGAAGCAATTTTTGGCGGGTACACCCGTGACCAGCACCAAAACATACCATTTTCACCAAGATGAACACACCTACAAAATGTGATGTTTTTTGTGTATGTGAAAGCCCTGAAAACGGTGGGGAAAAGGTTTCCCACCCTTGAATTTACATTTTGATCAGATTGTCTTCTCCTTTCCATGTACCATAACCCTCGCTTTACCTCCAGTATTGCAATAAAACATTGTTGAGGCAAACACAATGGATAAAAAAAAAGGATATTTTCAGCTATAGCTCTGCAGATTTTGGAGCGTGCACTTCCATTTGTGCCTTTGTACTTGTGCATACCGTGGGTGGGATGTGATGTAACTGTTGTCTAGTGTGTTTTCCTGTTTCCTTGTTTACTTGATGTGTGGGCATTACTGCGGCGCATGTTGCCAAGATACTGTGCCGTTTGGGATTAAGGAAACGTTGTTGAGTTTGTTGTTTGTTGTTGAAGACTCACCAAGTGACAAAAAAAAAAAAAAAAAAAGGAAATTCCTCGTCCAATTAGTGTAAAACGTGTTCTCTTAGCCATTTCCTCGACAACGATTGTGCAACATGCCAGGTTAGTGAATTATAAAATCACAGTCACAGCGCTACTCCCCTTGAACTCGATTTCAAGGCTCCGTTGCTGCGTCCACTGAAAGCCATGTGAGGTGAGCCGAGGTCGTATTCTGTTTTTAAGTATAGGTACTTGCGCTAATCCTTCCACTGCAGTTCAATACCCTGAGAGTCCCTGAATGCTAGCAGAAAGGCTTTGTCAATGGAGGCCAGACGCTGCACTTACCTGGCACTGCGACACGCTCAATGTGAATTATTTATGACAACATACCTGAAAAGGTGCGTTGGAAAATACATTATTTAAAAGTTTTAATACAGAGATTTTAACTACTCCGAAAAAACAACATGTTATTGTTAGCACTGTGTAGATTCCATCCATCCGTCATTTTTTTTTTTTTTTTTTTTTTTTAACTGCGTATTCAGTTCAGTGTGAAGGGTAATTTGGAAACTATCCCAGCTGACTTTTGGTGAGAGCTGCGGTACACCCTGACTCTGATTCTGACCTTTTGCCAGTCAAACACAGTGGAATCTAGAGTTACAAACATCCCACCCACAATTTGAGTTGTACACATTTTTGACCGGCATTTATCCCACATCACCAAATCCAATTCAACTTTTTCTCTTTTTGGCACATTAGACATACTTACCTGCACTCCTTAAAGCCATCTGCTCAGTCACACATCTACCTGCTGCTCAAACATCTGTCATGGTGGAAAACCTCTCCTTAGAAATGTAGCTAAGTTGAGTTGAACTCAAGAAAAAGGGCTTATTGCTTGACAAAAGTTCTATGTGTACAATAGTAGATTTTGTGTATTCTGGTATATTAAAAGCACATTATAGCATTCAACCAGAAATATCACAGGTCTCTTTATGGCTGTGACATGCTTCGTCAAAACACGCCAAGGATCGGGAAGTACAACGCACTTTTCCCATTTGTGATTTTTAACTGCAATATTTCATTCACCGAGATCTGGCACATGCGATTTCAAGAGTTCCAACGGAGATTTGAAATGAAAACCTCTCAATTGTGAGGCAGTTGCGCAAACCACTACAGCACCATGATGCTACTGGCCTTTTCTTTTCAGATTAAATGTAGGCTGCACAATACATAAAAAAAATATCGATATCGCGATAATGGCCTACACAATATGCATATCGCAAAGACTTGCAATCATTTTCGAATTCGACAAGTCAGATGCAGACTTAAATGTGCATTGCCGCCCGGTAGTTGGACGACAAGGGGAATTACAATTAATTAGCTAAGAACACATTGAGCTTGCTTATTTTGCCACAAAAAAAATGTACTTTTTATTAGATAATTTCTTTAGGTACATGTTAAATACCGCAATAATATCTAAATCGCTATAGCCAACATCTATATATGGCATGTCTTTCCAATATCCTGCAGCCCAAGTTAAAAGAAAAAAAAAAAAAAAAAAAAAAAAAAGAAAAGATAAATGAACCCAACATGCATGTTTTTGGAATGTGGTAGGAAGCCAGAGTACAAACCTCAGAACTGTGAGGCAGAAGTACTCAATTACCGTGCTGCCACAAACATTCAACTATAATATAAAAAGTGAAAAACTTGTGTTGTGGACTTTTCGACATGGTTTATACTTGCGGCTATTGTTTTGTGAGTTCAAATATAATTGAGGTGTTTTTAAAAAGTTAGTTGTAAAGTCTTTAAAGTGTGTGGTAGGGGTAAAAAAAAAAAAAAATGGTCTTACATGGATTTTTATATCGCAGAATTTCACTTGTAGCAAATGGATTCCCCGCAACGAATGAGGGTTGATGGTACGACCTCAGCCCGCCCCCTCCCGAGCAACTCGTTGCGGACCAGCAACCTCGCGCACTTGCAGAGCGCTGTTCATTTTTGCCATTTATCACTGTGCGAGCAGCACTGCGGAATCGATTCAATCAAAACAGGCGAGCGCATCAGCGGTTGAGGAGACAGCGGACAAGGGGGTAATCAGGACAGGTTCTGACAAAAACAAGAGCACACATAAGAAGCACACGCAAACACGTGCATTCATTGCGTGCGTGTATATACGTACAACGCAGGCAGACAAAAAGGCGCCAGGTGTATTGACGCAGGCTAAACGACATTTACACGCGCATTCATATAGAAGATAAAAACGGGCCCTCGTAAAAAATAAAAAAATAAAAAAAATGTAAAAACAGGATATCGGGAGGCAGCTGTGAAAAACGATCAAGGGATGACAAAAATGGCAGAACAACACAGGGGGCAGCTGCATGTTAATTGGACATGCAAATCATTAAGAGCGGCCAAAGGTGGACAGTCCATCTTGTAGGTCACACTTGAACATAAAACAAAACATATTGGACGCCAGCTGGTTTCCTATCCGAAGAAGAACAACATACTGTGATGCGATTCGGCAAGTGACACACGACACTGTAATGCCGCCAAGTAGACAACTTCACCAAGCAATCACCTATGTGCCGCTTATCGGAAGCTAACGCTGTCAGCTAATGCTAATCTATGCATTTTGGCAAGCTTCAGCACAGCTCTGCTTACCATTTGGCTTTGACATAATAGCAACAATGTTGCACCTGTGGGGGCGATGGGCGTTTCTAGTCGAGTGCTTCTGGTCGTAGACAGAGAAAATGGGGCGGTTGTTATGTAAATTACATTAATTGTGAGATGTTAATCCGTCAAAATTTAGGACAGCTCACGCACAGACGCGACTTTCAGAAATAAGATGATAATAAATCACATTGACGCCACAAGACCACCACTCCATGCAAGGTTAGTGCCAGTGTCAATTTGTCACAAGATAGTTACTTGCGTGTCAAAACAGAAAAAAAAAAAAAAAAGTACATTCAAATTCATTACCCAGAGTTCACTAAAACCAAGAGTGCCCGTTAAAGCACTTCAAGATATCATTCCTGGGACAAGTAGAAGGAGGCGTTTGCGCCGTTGTGGGAGGGAACGCAGCCAACTTGTTTGCCATCCAATGGAAGTATCTAGTTCCCTTTAAATTCAGCACAGAAGGGAGGCGCGCAGTCGACGTGCCAAGAAAGGTGCCTATGAATAAAATGAATGATTCTGATCATGATTAGGGCCATCTTTTTTTTTTTTTCCAACCCCCGCTCAAGTACTTTCTCTGACATTAGTTCTACTTGACTCTTTAGTAAACAGATGCCTTATCCTTTGGACTGTCCAGATGCAATGCCTCCTTTTTAACGTAGCTATAATCCACAAGCATCCTCTTAATTACCTTTGCTGCTCTAGTTTAAAGACACGAGCAATGCGTCAAGGCCCGGGAAATGCTCACTTTGATTTGGACTGGCTGTACGTTTTATCATTCCTTAACAAGCTCGGGCAGTCGTCTATAGGCAACCGTGACCAATGGATTTAACCCAGCAATATATCACTAAGGCATCTCACCTTCCAGATAATAAGCCCCCAATCAACTAAATGTGATAATGAGAGCCTTAGGGCACGTTCAACCTTCATTTTCAGTCACGCAACGTTAAGTCGGCCATCTGAGATGAGACGGGATGCGTGGCAAATGATGGAGTTATATGCCTTTATCTTTGAACGGTGATAACGACGCACGGCTAAAACGAGCACAAATGACTATATGACCATCTCATCAAGAAAGGACACTCCATTAAAAACACTTATCTCCTCCTCACACTCTTGATTCCTCAGGCTATTCTGTAGAGGTGTTTTTTTTGGTTGTTTTTTTTCCCGCTAATCGGCCACATTCATCACACGCGCGGCTAATCAGTCACTAAATTCTCCCGTGGTAATCAACTTATTACTTGGACTACTAGTGGTGAAATCCGCAAAGAAATTTAGCAGTGCAAAATGTCAAAGATGGATAACAGATAAGCACTCTAAAGATGTGTGGAAAAATATGCTATTTTCAACGTTGAGGTTGGAAGAAGAGTTTGAAAGTGACACTAAACAGATTGACCATAATCCAACGTACATGAATCGTGCCGCAACAAAAATAAACCTTCAAACTGACTACTTTTCAATATTCAAACGAAAAATTAAAAATAGAACGAATGGGGGATGTGCGAGTGTCTTGCAGTGGCCACTGGCAAAATCCTTCCTGTCATTGGGTTGAATCAAACAAGATATCAGCATATCAAAAAAGCCTTTGATGAAGCCCTGCAGCTGGGCCCATTCAAGCCCCATTCTTTCTTGTCACAGTTTAATTAAATGCGTCGGCGTGCTAACCTCGGCCGAGACACCTTCGTGTGTCTGCACCAGTTGAAAGCGACTCATTGTCATTATGTCTACGATGTGGCCTTTTTTTTTATTTCCAAATTGCAAAAACACACAGAATACAGCCCGTCTACTACCTGCCGCTCATTCGCATGGAGGACTGCACTGGTGTGGTTAACAGAGGACGTCTACCCAAAGATATTTTTTTCAAAAATATGTTCCATGCCGGCCCTCTAGTTGAAACAAGGCGTTCCGATTAATATTGCGTTTGTGTTAATCCACCGTTTTTAGCCATTTCTGATGGCGGCCATTTTGTCACTTTTGTCGTCTGAAAATGGCATCACAAATGCTCAGGGAATGACCAAACGACCAATCACGGCTCACCTGTTTTCTGAAGCTGAGCCATGATTGGTCATTACCTGAGCCTTGAGTATCTGTGATGTCATTTTCAGTCGCCAGAAGTAACAAAATGGCCCCCTAAAATGGCTAGAAAGGGGTGGATTTTGCTGCTTAACTCATATTCCACAAACGCAATATTAACCAGAATGCCGTGTTTCTACATGTGGCGTTTCCAGGACTTGGCCTAACAAAGCATCACAGATGTAAATCGACTTTGAAAGCCCTCCTCCAAAGCACCAAGCAACAAATTACAGAAGGCTTTCATGTATGCCTCATTCAGAAAGATCCACGGATGTGAAGGTATATGTCAAAATTCCCCCTAAAATTGTGATTGCGTTTTATATAAATGATCACTCACTATCCTAATAAAAAAATAAATTAAAAAATTCAGTGCTAGAACTTACAAGTGCTAATCTATTAATGTTCGTGTGAACATGCCCAGTTATTGAAGCAGAAAATAGCTAACATTGTGTAGACGGTGTATTTATTTCACGTCTTGTTCTGGGAACTCTGTGGAAGCTTAAAATGCTGTTCATTTTGGGTGACAACGTGTGCAAATTTGAAATACAACCATTTTCATTTTCTATTGTTTGTGGTGCTTTAGAGGAAAAAAAAAAAAAAAAATTTAAAGACTCAGGCTCTGTGTTGTTTACCCGTGACTCTGAATACACGGCTGGCATATTGCACATAACTGGAAAAGGCTACCCGCAACAAATATGACGTCACGGCGCTACGTGCGAAGAGCCCATTTAGGATAAGTACATTTTCAGATGAATCAGACACATGAATGGCGGGAGTGACGTCATTTGTTCCTGGAACGAAATGCTATTGAAGATACAGTCAGTATCTGTAATTATATTTTGACACTAAATGACACATTTTTATCTTTCCTTTCAGCTCTTCGCACTTAAGGTAAAGATCGCGTCAATGGAAATTCCAATTCTTCAAAATGTAATCATGCTTTGCTTGAAATTATATTTCTTTTACTTCCTTCCTGTTCAATATGGCATTATAGTCCTACCCTGTATATTCAAATAAAGTCAACCAATAATACATTTATTGTATATGACTTATTTTCCCTAATTACGATGCATTTTTTAATTGCACCATGAGCTTCCGCTTTAGAGATGCCACGGTTGCTCTACAGTGTGTTGTGTGCGTTGTCCATTTCAAACACCTACCCCGGCTGCAGTTGAGTAAATCATTTCTAGCCACTATTTGCTCAAATATGGTCATGAATTCAAAATCATTAAATGTCAGGATTAAGAACAGCGCTTTTTTCCTTCCTTTCCTCTGAATTCACTCTTATCTTAAGTCAACCATCACCGTCTCTGTCACAAGTACACCAAGTCAATGCTGAGTCACATAACCCTGACTAATCCCCGATCGCCAGACAGAACAAGTCGCTGCGTGTCTGTTTGTGAAAGTGTTTGTGCCAAAACCAAAATCGTTTACGCCCAATCTGTCTGTTTTTGTCCAACGACGTGTTGATGCTGAAGCAGCAGCAGCAGCAGCAGCAGCAGCAGCACTGCTCATATGTATGCAAATCACTTATTCTCCCGGGTGGAGAGGACTGTTTGGGCCGATAAAAACCTGACGAATCCCCCTTGCTTTGCCGCAACCTCAAAAGAAGCAGCGGATACTTGAAGAAAAAAACACGGGCTACACCTTTAAAATGAAAGGATGAACGTGGATTGACTGCAAGGCCCAAACAACGGGCGACGTGGCCCTGAAGAGTCTATTAATAGAAATGCCACAATCAAAAGGTAGCTATGGAGCCCGTGGAGAAAAGAAGCTGAGGGCTTTGGTCGTAAAAGGAAAGAAAATAACCTCGGCAACGAAGGACATGACGTACGGAAAATGGATCATTTTGCGTACATGTTGTATTATCACAGGAAATATCTTCGGTAGGTATTCAACACATCACTTTGTAAATTAGTTCCCGCCCTTGTTAATAACATGTCTCTTTCTTTTTTGAGCCTTGATGAAAGAAGCCCTGTTCTGAAGGGGCAGTCCTGAAAATGCAAATGAGACACTTTTCAACCCGCCCATCGGTACAGCAAAAGGGGCCAATGCAAAGTAAGGATTTGTGGCTACCACCAGCCCAAAGTATATAAAAAAAAATTAAAAAAAGAAGGTAGTATTTCAGCACCAAATCACCCAATTCTATTTGTCAATAAGCGTACAACGTGCAGGGTATGCAACATACGTAATTTATAGGATCCCTCGACCGCACCCAAACCTGCCAATGAATTAATTGTGTGTGGTCTGGTGAGTCACCCAGCTGACTCCATTCAGTCTAATGAGTTTCACTTGTCAGCTGCTGGACAAATAAATATGCCCATTCTGCAAAATGTAACTTATGAATGAGATGATATGAAGAGCCAAGTGTCCTTCCTCCAATCCGGAAGAAAAGGCCTCTCGCCAAGTAGTTACTGCATGCGAGTTATTAAGTTGCAAAAACCTCTTGTGTTTTGTCATGTGAGCATGTGGGCCTACGGGAAATGGACTTGACTATGTAATTTTAATTGTTTTGTGTCCATATTCTTCTTTCAGTTTTGTAATTTTGAAGCTGGCCCAAAGACTCTCAAATGTTATTACGATGGGTTTTGATGGTTACCTGAAAACATTGAGAATTGAGGAGGATCTGTTCTCTGCTATTGGTGTGTCTTAGCTGATTTTATTATTAGCACGCTAAGCAGTTTGAAGAAAAAACGCATCGTGCCCTACTGTTGTTTTGCATGAGGTGTCTGAAATTGATTTAATAAAATGAATGTTTTAAATTGAAATATTGTAATTTTGTTTTTGTTTTTAATGTGGCGTCCTAGTGTTGAGGTAATGATCATTTTTTCCCCCCCCCACACTGTATAGTGTTAGCAGGAACACTCATTAGTGTTAATCCAAACACTCAATAATGTCATTATTACTGCATTGTCAACACTACATTTTGTTGGCGTAACGCACCACCGGGTGTTGACCATTTAACACTTTCATAATTTACACTTTAACACAACATGCTTTACCGGTGTGAAAATGAAAACCCTCTGTGTTGAATTAACGCCAGCAGATTCGCAGTGTGGCCATAGCCGTATCTAAAATTCAAGTTTTACAAACTAATGGTCATTTCTATATGGGCTTTCGTCATCATTGTGTGCATCAATGCGGTTGTAGTTTCCAGTGGCGCTTTGCAACTGTATTGCACCAATCCGACTAAAAGCCATGAAATAAAGATGCACATAACGATGATATCAGCCAGCCGTGCACTTTGGTCCCCTATTCCGAGCCAAACATTAAACATTCATCATCCATCCGTCTGTCCGTCAATCATCTGTCCACAGGCGTCCGCATCAAGGGCCACTTGGCCAGGGAAGAAGCACTGGCATCAGCGCAAACCTGCCAAAGCCACCTGTTTCCCCCGCTCCCCCCTCCCCGCCTCACTGATATGGCCCACTCTTCCTGTTACATAAAGAGCCAGTCGCACGGTTGCAATGCAGCATCGGATGTGGTTGTGCAACAGCATTAAAAATACTTCAGGGTCAGTTGGGAGGAAAGTTGAAAACGGCGACTATGACGGAGGGAATGCAAAGCGGAGTCGTGCATGTCGGCCTGCCGCTTGGAAGGGGTGGGAGGGGGGTCGGAGGGGGGTTGGGTCAGCACAGAACAGTCAGTGTGTGGATGCTGTCATTTTGTTACCTCCACCAAGCACATACTGCAAAAGTGAGAGGTACTTGTTGGTTTGTTTTTTTGGTGGAGCTAGGAAGTATAACCAAAAACACTGTGCCCCATTTATAGCGTAAGTCAACCCAAACATATTTTTTTCAAGAATATGTTCCCAGCAGGCCCACTAGTTGAAACACAGCATTCTGATTAATTTTGCGTTTGTGGAATATAAGTTAAGTAGCAAAATGCACTTGTTTTTAGCCATCACTGGGGGCGGCCATTTTGTCTCCTGTCGACTGAAAATGACATCACAACTGCTTACAACGACCAACCACAGCTGACCTGTTCTCTGAATCTGAGCCGTGATTGGTCGTTGTGAACAGTTGTGATGTCATTTTCAGTCGACAGATGACAAAACGGCCGCCCCCAGAGATGGCTAAAAACGAGTGGATCAACACTTATTCCACAAACGCAATATTTATCAGAAAGCCCTGTTTCAACTAGTGGGCTTGCATAAAACATATTCTTGAAAAAAATATGTTTGCGTTGACTTCCGCTTTAAGGTTTGCAAAGGGGTAGATTTGTATTTCAATTTGGAAACTCTCCATGGAAGTTGTGAGAATTAACTGGCAATTACAGGTATTTAATTGAAAGGTATCATATTCAATCGAGGTGTGCATCCCTCCAATTAAAGACGATTTGATAGGTATAGCAATACATGGGGTGCGATTCGATTCAAGGATGGCTCATTTTTGGCTCAGTTTGAGAAGACCTGATGCAATGACTTTGAGCCCAATCAAAATCAGTTGCTAATCAAAACAGCAGCAACTACAGTAACGTGCAAATTCAGACTAAGATTAATTATCAGATGGAAATATTTTCTATGCACAGACAGCCTGATGTTGTCAAAGTATATGTTCGATTCAACTCATTTGTTTTCCTTGTTTTTTGTTTTTTACCATTTCACGTCCTAGCCTTCCATTCTGTAGTTTTTATGTTTTGTTTTGTTTTTTTGTTTTTTGAGTGTCTGTAGGCTAGCTTGCAGGTAGTTTTCAGCACTAAGATTTCTAACAGACAGTCAAACAGACATTTTTTCGTTTTTAATGACATGCTAAAGAGGTGTGCGTCTCTCCAATAGAAAGACAATTTATACAATCTCAATACGTGGTGTGCGACACGATTGAAGGTTCGATTTTAAAGTTAAAGTCAGATGGATTATGATTGGATTCGATACGGTAGGCCCGAGTCCCAGAAGGGTATGATACAATGAGTTGTCATTTTACGCGTATACATGAATGAACTTGTCAGTACTGTAAATATGGCATTTCCTTCTTAGACATATCCCTCCAACAAAAGTCGACTTGTTGTGCGTCTCAATATATTTTAAAGTGGAACAATTTGATGCAATTGCATCTTTTAAATCAAACGGATTTTCCGTTTCAAATCTTTTTTTTATTATACTCCTACATACTATGCTATGATTTTTTTTTTTTTTTTTGTATTTTGATAACTGCATCCCCCTTTTTCAAACTGTAAATGGTCTCAATCGAAATGTAACATCTTAATTCATATTCCCTGAACCAGAATACGATTTGCCAACTAAGAGACAAACAAAATTATCACACTTACACAAATGTCGCACCGGGAATTAACTGCCCAGTAGCCCTCATTGCATCTCCTGTCTCGCTCTTGCCAGCTGCCGATTACAGAAACGGCCACAATGTGGTCTGACGAACCAACCACAAAAACGGCCTTCTGCATTATCGTTTTCCTACACTGGCAGCGGTCTGCTCTCCACTGACAGCTAGCGCAGTCGCTGATGAAATCAACATTCATGTACACATGTAGCAACACAATGCAAGGGATTCAAATTACAAGCAGAGCGCTGTTATTATCAAGCGCACATGGCTTACGGGGCAATTAAAATCCCCGCGCGTGAACATGTGGCACCAGGTGCTCTGCTCTGGTAACGGAGGTGTTAGAAAAGCTGAAAGGCTGTCACTTGAATTACTCCTACAACAGCACAACTCATTTGCAATCACGACCCGCATTTATGTCAAGTCAAGGCCACATCCGCTTACAGTACTTAGCTGCTGTTTTCTCGACACCAAACCCCAATTCCATCCCTCTCAAGCGAGTCACACCATCTTGCTGATTGTTATCACTACTGGCTTTTTCACAAGATATTATAATCCTAAACAGCCACACTCTAGTCCCCGTGAGCAGCTGGAATACTAACAGCAATGACATTGGATGCACCGCCCATATCAAACGCATTATGAACCGTTTACATATGCACAGCTTCCGTTAGCTCAGATATGGGTAAAGTATGACCCGCGGGCCACATACGGCCCACTTCATTCTTTAATCTGGCCCACCGGGCCCTGCATCATATCAAGGGTCATGTAATATTTGTTGCATAAATATAGCCATTTTCCCCCCAAAAAAATTAATTAGAATGTATTGGCATTGATGAAAGAGGAGAAAACAATTTGAAAGCGGTTTCCATTCGACTTTAGCCCCGAAAAAGCAGCAAAGTTGTACATCAGTCCAAATCAGTCCACCGAGAAGCATTGTCTCCTTAATGAAGTGTGGAGTGTTACCACTGAGGGCTAAAGTGTGTGTGTGTGTGTGTGTGCGCGTCAACAGAATTTAGCACCCAGCGGCTCTGCGAATCCTAGCGGCAGTAAAACAATAAGGAGATGATTGAGGTAAATTGCGCTGGTGTCTCTCGCTCTCTTATAAATAAATTGTGTCTCCCTTTGCCCTCGCGACAATACATCTCTCCTCGTCTGTCACATCTGTATCTAGTCTGTCTGACGCTTCTTATTGTTGTCATTTTTTTTCCCCTCAATGTCAAAACATCCAAAATGCACATTGCCTTGATTAGCCAGGTGTTGTCTTCCATCGTACTGCTACTCTCTTGCGGGCCTAGCGCCACAGTCACGATAAAAAGGATGTTTGTCTTGCATTTGCATACATAGCTGACACATCTCGGTTCGTGTCAACACCTACGGGCAGTTTGAGTCACATTTCTCCCAAGGAATTCAGTGCAGCTCAGTTGGTACAGAGACAATCAGCAAACCATGATCAGACTTCCAGTAGTACCGCAAGGTTTATAAGTGGGATGAAAATTTCCAGAGAAGGGCATTTTGTGCCATGGACGGAGAGGTCCCTCCGTCCGTCCATCCCGGACGGATGCCAATTTTGTGGACGGACGGACAGAGGACGAGAAGTCTGTTAAAAAGGACGGACTAAGTATGGACGGAAGTGGGTTTTCGTCCGTCCCTAACCGGGTCAGGTGCACGGCTGACGTGTTGTCTTGGGTTCTTTTAAAAACAAAGACCACGGAGCAGCCATGACTAAGCCTCCACAACGCTGTAGAGTGCTCTTTTTCATGTGCGTTCGCTCCCTGCAGTACTGTTCTCACAGGCATAGTCCGCCCTCTAGTGGACGCCCATTTTACTGACGAGGAAAAGGGTGGATAACAATTTTCGTTTTGTTAACTAACTGTTAACATTGAGTGCAAACCTTATCCTTTTATATGGAAAGTATGTCCTTGTCTGGGAAATCTCTAGACTGTAAAAATCTATCAAAACCTGACGGGTCACGCCAGCGCCACTGTACACTGAAAGCTATGACCTGAAAGTGGAAGACGAAGTACCGTATATTATGCAGAGTCCACATAGAAAGGATTCAACAAAATTCTAAATTTGCTAACGGTCAAGAAGCAAAAAGGTAAAGGCCAAACAAGACCAAGTATGTCCGATGTGTCAGCTGAAACCAAGGTGTGTTACAAACAACAACAGAATACCACAATATTCTAGCAGTTTTTAAAATGTGGCATTTAAAAGCAACTCTCGGACAAAACCCATCAATCAACCTTTTGCCATTCTCCGATACTGCAGAGACTGACTGGACTACTTCAGTATGACTACTGTTCATGTTTCGGAAGTATTTAGTTGGAGCACTGCTATCATTCTTTTGCCCAGAAAGGCCAGAATCAAAGGGTGCAGAAAAACAATACGATGTATTGACCAGGTACCACATATTAGCGCTGCAACAAAGCACAGAGGTCTTTTAACAAGAGGGAGTGGGTGTCAAACATTTAGTTGGCCAGTATTTAATTTTCATCATTAACCACAACAAAGACACCGGCTCTATCTATGAGTGTGTATTAATACGTTCCCATTTAAAATCAAGATGCATCTATAATGAAGTTATGACACTATTTGCTGCCACATCCAATTTCCTCTATATCACCCTAGGGAAGAGCTTCAGTCAATTACGGAAAAAAGCAAAACCCTCTGGTTATTATTATTATCGTGAACGGTGGGAAATATTGTATTTTAAAACCTCTTACAGAAAAACATGTTTGTTTAATGTTTGTTATTGTTTGGGATTTTTTTGTACAGACTCGTGCCCCTTAAATCACAGCAACATTCTCTAAAGAGCAGGTTATTGTGTACTTTGTGCATTATTTGTACTATTTTAAATTGAACCAGATCATAAAAGTTCATAGTGTTTAATTTGATAAATAGTGGATTTCTTGGTTTGGTATATTTTGATCGATTTGTAATTCTAATTGCTTTTTTTTTGTAGTTTGAAAAGACGGAGAGTAGTTGTGTTGTAGGTGTATCCCAATATTTCGACACAATAGGTCAGGTATGATAATAATAATCTACAATATAATGTGTATAATGACTTCTTATTCAGGACATCCTTGGTTTTGTATAGAATCCCTATGATTTTTTTGACATTTTACTTTTGACAGTATCAACATGTGACTTCCAACATAATTTTGTATCAATTAGTACTTCAAGGAATGTATTTTCAGGCACTCTTTCTATTTCAATTTTGACTCCGTTTTTAGTTGGTCTAGTGCCAAAAACAATTAATTTTGTTTGGTTTAAGTTTGATGATCATTTATTTATGTCAAACCAATGTTTTAATATGTTTAATTCATTTTCCACAATAGTCAGAAGCTGTTTCAGATTTTCTGAGAGAGTTGTGTCATTTATATACAATATGAATAGTTTTGGGCCTAGCGCAGACCCTTAAAGTCCCCCATGAGTGACCTTCAGTTGATTTGATTTTATGTTGTTGAGCTGCACACACTGATATTATCCAAATAGGTTTTTATCCATTTATATGATACACCCACAGTTAATCTCGTATCCTTGTTTTCCAAAGGTTTTGGTGCTTCTGTCAACAACGGAGCTATTTCCGTGTCTGTTCAAACAACAGGCCTGCCTGCTGGTTGCATCTTTGACTGTCTGAATGTGCATGGCTGCAAGTTCACGTAGCTTACGCTGAGTGATGAAAGCTATTTTGAATTAAGGAGATGTTAAAATTACATAATACACATACTGTAGCTAGTTTTTTTTTTTAGGTAAAATTAAATGTTTTGGGGAGTTTTGACCAGTCAAAAAAAGACATAAAATACACAAACACTATTACTTTATGATTGGATGGTTGAGGGCACAGAGGCGGAACTTTCACCTCCAAGCGCAAAGGTTTTCCACTCACACGACACCATGACAAGGCTAGAAATAGATTAGCTTTCAGGCTCACAAATACACTACGGCACCAGAGAACGAACCCGGAGTGAACGAGGTAGTGTTTGCTGTAATGTCCTATTTCACGGATGCGATTAGCGATTTTGCATAAAATACAAAATATCGACCAATTACGATACACTCGATCAGGTCGGTGTAAAGTCTCAAATATATATAAATAATTTTCTGAATTTCAACTGCAAACCTCCAAGAACACATCGAGATGATGGCCCCCAAGGAAGACCTGCCTAGTGAATGCCTCAGGTAACAGAAGCCCAGTAAGGAGAAGGAGCCAGATGGACTGTCATGGAAAGACAAGTGCCTGCAAGGCATGTACAACCAATAAATTGAAGTGGCTGACATCGAGTAAACATACCAATGGCTGGAAAAGGCTGGACTAAAAGCGAGCACAGAGGCACTAATCATGTCAGAACAAGAACAAGCCCTAAACACAAGGTCGAATACAGGCTGGGGTCTACCACATCAGACAGGACCGCAGGTGCAGGCTGTGCAAAGAAGCCCCAGAGACAGTGCAGCATATCACAGCAGGCTGTAAGATGCTGGCAGGCAAGGCATACAGTACATGGAGTGGCATAACCAGATAGCAGGAATAGTGTATCAGAGCATCTGTACCGAATATGGACTAGAGGTTCTAGAATCAAGATACCTCAGAAGATGTTTGAGAACAGCCAGGCCAACATCCTGTGGGACTTCCAGATCCAGACTGACAAACTGGTGATAGCCAACCAGCCTGATATAGTGGTGTGGCTAAACATCAGAAGACATCAGATCATGATAGATGTAGCAATCCCGAATGATAGCAACATCAGGAAAAAGAAACAGGAAAATCTTGAGAAATACCAAGGAGTGAAAAAAGAACCGGAAAAAAAAGTGTAAATATTTATTTATTTATATTTATTGTATTGTAGTGAGGTCACTGATGGTGTAGTGGTACACACGCCTGAGTTGTGTGCCGGCAGCGTGGGATCGGTTCCCGCTCAGTGACGGTGTCTGTGTGTGTGCCCTGCGACTGGCTGGCGACCAGTTCGGGGTGTCGTCCGCCTTTCGCCCATTGTCAGCTGGGAGAGGCTCCAGCACCTCCCCGCGACCCTCGACAGGATAAGCGGTTTGGAAGATGACACATGACAAGTATTGTAGTGTCTCTTTAATTGTGAAATTGAAACATTTCTCTGAGGGAGTCATCCCAAGGGACCAATAAAGTGAAGTCTAAATCTAAGTCGATAGATAAGATAGATCTAAGATAGCCGTTCACTCAACCAAACTTCCACAGTGTAAGGAATAAGACTGTTTGTGTGTAGGTCAAAGTTCCACCTACACACATGCTCACTCGCTCCCTTCCCAACTTTCTACTAGTACTCACTCATCCAGTCACAAATCTAACACTGCTGCTGTTACTGACATTTAGACAGGAGAAGATAGATACAATAGTGCCACCTACAGTATGTCATCTGCTTTGGTTTCACAACAGAGTCACCAAACCAGGATTAAACACGGCCTCAAAACTAGCGGAATCCGTATCAGCTCAACGAACCATTGCTAAAGCTATCCACGACCGCCGGTTTGTGTCGTCAGTCACTGTGTGGATCCGGTGATTCCGGGGTCAGTAAACAGTGCTAAATTGTAGCACCAACTGCTACGTCAATCTAAGTCAGCCGCATTGACGAAACGCCTTTGCGTTTGCTGTGCAGTGATATGTTTATTGCTTTACACTTGCGCCAGAAATTCTGTAATTCATTATCCTCATCATCAGAATTGCTGACACGTATGTATAGATACTGTACACTGTCTATAGTCACACTTAGCTAAAAGCAGTTTACAGCATTTCAAAGGGTACAGCAATGTTTGAAATGCCGTTAGCGTTTTGGGATAGTAGTTTGTGGTATTTTTATAGCCTAAACTATTTTGATGGTTATAATCACATTTGGGAGGGTGTCCATTATTTGCGGAAATTTGCTATTCGTGATCATACTTGATCCCCACCACCAACCACTATAGAGATGTTTGGTGAAGCTCACATTTTTTGTGGGAATGGAACTGACTTCAGAGTTTTGTGTTTTGCAACAAGACATCAAACTTCACTGTTGTGCTGAAACTCAAAATAACTGCAATTTAGCATCACCAAATTCTCCAGTATGTGTAGCATAAATTGGCTAGCAATCAGTCCGAATCTCTAAGACAAGACCGTCATCATAAGGCACGTGGAAATTGACAATATGACCCAAAAATGGTCGCTTGGACCCAATTTTTTCAAGTAGGGCTTAAGACTTCTTTGTGTGTTTAATCACAATAGACACATTTCTACTTAATTTGTTGTTGCCTAATGAATTAAAGATTTCAAGGGGCGTCAATGACCGCTGATTTATGGCAACCCCCGACAAAATGGTACATTTTCCCGAGGATGACCACATATTTTGAGTACGGCAAAGCTTTTGAAATAAAAAGTATCACAAAAACAAAGAAATGCAGCAAATCAAATACGCAACCGAGTTCATTGCGTGCCATTCGTAACTTTGAGATGTGCTAAAACTGCTGTAAACCAAGGACCACCAGCCGATGACGTCTCGAACGGAATATTGCAAGTTGTTGGGAGAAGAAGAAACTGGTTAACAGGGGAAGGGAACGTCGGCGCGAGCGGCCGGGGAATAGATGAAGGCACGAGGTGTGGGCGGGCGCAACCAAGCTTGACAGACAGCCATGAACAGAACGCTAATTAACAGTCCAAAAACTTGCTGGCAGGCAGGTGTACTAAGAGGAACATGTAGAAGGAATAAAGTGACGGAGGGCTTTCCGTTCAAAATTGGTAGTAGATTAACATTAGATTATATTTGAGAACCGTGAAACCCTGTTCTTCACGGGAGGGATACGTTCCAGACCATAACAGACCATATCAAAACCGTTTTTATACACTGTAAATTGGTTCACCCTTCCCACAGTTTAAAACATTTAAGCAGAGCTGTGCATTTTACTGAAAATTGAGCGTCCGTTATTCGGCGTCCGACTGCAGCGTGGGTACCCTGCCGGTCCGCCTCTGATTTTAAACGGCGAGTCCGACTAAACTTTCACTCGCACCCCTGTCTCCTCAATCAAATCCGTCCCCCAAGCAACAACAACTCACTGTTTTCCTCCCCGCGGCCATCGAAGCCTCGCCACGAAAAGTAGACTAATGACGTACTGCAGACAAATGGCGGACTAAATAAAGGGGTTTCCGGCTATGCTTAATCCGTCTATTTTAAAATTGTTCCCGTCATTAGTCAACCGTCAGCAAAACGGAACGGTCCGTTACATACTGAATGACCAGCTCTGCATTTAAGCTCATGAAAAGACCGTTTTGAAAATTCATTATAAGAGGCTGTGTGAGTGTCCAGGCGTGAGCTGGTGCCTACAGCAGCTCCTGTATGAGTGTGCTCAATAGGGGTATGCATCTCTCCAATATGAGATGATTCGATACGTAACTCGATACATGGGGTGTGATGTGATTCAAGGACGGTTCAATTTTAAAGTGGAACAATTTGATTCGCCTCAATTCAGTGGGATTACGAATTCGATTCGAAATGGTACGGCTCACTTTGTGAGGGTATGATGCAATGAGATTCCTGTTGTTCACAATATGAATATGTCAGTAGGTTACTGTAAATGTGGAATTTCCTTCAAATATTCCTCTAATGAAAGATAGGTGCATTTCAAAGTGAAACCATTCAAGTGGTTTTGATTCTCTGCATTTGCATGTTTTAGAATAAAACCGATTTTCCGATTCAAATTGCTTTTTTTTTTTTAATACCCGTTTTTGTTGTTTTAATGTTCTCCCCGCGTTCGTTAAACGGCTTAAAGATATCGCTATTTCCTTTCCCACACGCTAGGGCATCACAGCAAGTATATGCAAGAACAGGAAACACTATCGTTACAAACTCCATATTTCCATCAACAACAGCGATTTCCTCATCAAATGGAAAAGGAGTAGAAATGTGAATATTTAGTTTGCAAGTTCATTTGTGATAGATTTAATTGCGCCCCTAAAATTTTCAGATTAGAGGCAACTGTGCTCCTAGTAGCAAAAAAGTTAGTATGGAGCCCTGCTGTTTGGGTTGAAAACAGTTTACACAGTAAGTTCAATGTCTGAAATATCTCATCACATCTGCAGCCGCCACAAGCAGTTTTTGAAAGTTTTCCCTAGTAAAGTGCACTTTAGGGGACGCGTTTTTTTTCCACTTGATTATGTACGGTACGGTATCTCGTCTCACCATGTGTGCGCCACGGTGAAGCGCCTCTGCTTGTGGATGTTGTTGTTGAGCAGCATGCGGCGGAGCAGCCTCGGCGAATTGCGCGGCGAGAGGCGGGGGGAGATGGAGGAGGGTGAGCGCCGGTGTCCTCGAGGTCTCTCCGGGTGCAGCAGGTTCTCGCGCAGGATCTTCACCAGGTCCTCGTTCAGGCCCGAGTGCTTGGGCATGGGGGGCACGGCCAGGGTGTCCTGGTGCGTCGGCCCCATGGCTGCCTGCTGGGCCATGCCTCGCCCGCGGCTTGGCCACCAGCACCACCAGTAGCACCAGGAATATGCCCGGGATCGAAAGACCAAATCACCTCGGTTGTCTCAGTCCATATAGTGAAGAATCTGCAAAACCCCTTCACCTTCCCAAATTCCTTCGGATAGTGAAAAAAAAAAAAAAAAAAAAAATGCTGCCAGGTTAAAAAAAAAAAAATGTTAAAATCCCTTCTTTTTCCTCCTCTCTCCTTGTCAAGAGATGCTCAAGGAGGCAGGCTGCTGCCTTTGTCTGCAACACTACACTGGATGTCTGCTGTGAGAAGATGAGGGGACGATGCAAGAGAGGAGAGAGGGCGGCAGGAAGAAGAAAAAAAAAAAAAAAAAAAAAAGGGGGAGAAAAAAAAGGGATTTCCGTCTTTCAGAGCAGCGGCACAGTCTGGCAAATCCAAATCTGACAGGAGTTGAACTAAATCAATGAGCGCGTGCCCCCTGAACGGCGCACCACTGCTTTGGTGAAATCCAACCACTGGGAACCATCACCAGCCCAGTGCGACTAAATCCAGTCAGCCTTCCTGGAGTTCTGCATCATCCAATCGAAGCAATTCATCCATCCTCCTCCTCCTCCTCCTCCTCTCATCTTTCCTCCTGACACACACACACACACACACACACACGCAAACACACAGAAAATGACTGCTGACTGCAGCCAGTTTACAAGATACTGATCCTTTGGAGCTGTACGCGGCGTGTGTGTGTGTGTGTGTGCGGTGTGTGTTTAATAAAGGATAAAAAGAGGGAGGAATATAGTGTGCTTGAGTGATGCTGTGAAGATGTTTTAAGAGAAGTCTCCTTCTGAGAGCGGAGCTGTGCGGCGCTAAAAGCCCGCATGAGTTATTGCGGAAGCCGAAGGCAGGCTCGACATCAAGATGTGAGGAGGAGCGGCTGAAAATGCCGAGCGTGTGCCTACGCATGCAATACTTCAGAGGGGACATACTACGGAGAATGGACTTTCGTGACAGCAGCAAATCGCAAATAAAAACATAATTGCAAGTGGCTGCGTCCGCGGAGTGCCTGCCCACCCATCAAGTGTGAAATTAAACATTTGAATATTTTGTTATCCTCCTATTTCGGAAAGTGTGTGAGCGAGCCATTCTGCACTTCCTAATTTACATTATTTCCTAATCACACAAAGGTTTTCTTGACACAATATGACCAGCTATGGCATGAGAAGATGCAGAGCCACTTTCAAGCCCTGAAACACTATAATGCAGTCAATAATAATTTGACTTCTGACTTCTCAAATTCATTTAAAAGCATACAATTTCATGTGAAAATGATTGCATATCTTTGCGATATGCCAGTCGCGATGTCGATATTTTTTCGATACATTGTGCCTACTTGCCGAGGATGTGAAGAGGACCACACGGAAGAGGAGACAGCCAATAGCGGCTAGCTAATGCTTATAGGTATGTCGAATCATAATCATTTGTGAGTAGTTTATTTTATTTAATTATGTGGGTTTGTTTGTTTGGTTGTTTTTAGCTGTTTTCACACTTGATTTTTTTTAATACCTGTTGAGTTGCTTAAGCTTTTTGAACCTGGTACATATTACAATACTCCCCCACTTATTTGTATTTATTTATTCATTTATTTATTTCTGTGGCACCTCTTCTCGGTGATTCACTTTTTTTTGGGGGGGGGGGGATCTAAAATACGCCACAAGATGGCACTAAACCCTTGCTAACAGGTAAATAGTATATGGTGTCAGGGAAGTATGTTTATGCTAGCGCGATTTTGCAACCTGCACCAGGGCAGCAGACAGAAATCTCTGTCTTTGATCTTTTAAATCAAAAAACGGTTTTCCGGTTCACACCGTTTTTTGTTACACTCCTAGCGGCAAGGCTCAGTCCTTAGCCCCCACAAATAGCATGGGTTAACAGTATTTCTAGTTCATTCGTTTCTTCTGGGAAAATTATTAAATGTTCCATATAAGTTTTCCAAACAGCCAAAAATCATCAATAGACTGAAAATTCCCCCGCAAAATTGCATGTAAATGACGGGATATGCTGAAATTACAAGGAGGGACAATTGAGGACATTACAGCATATCGTCGCTGTCCTATGAAAAACACTTATCTCCGTTATTAGAAACTTTTTAAATTTTCACTTTAATGCGATGTCTGTAATGCGGAAACATGATTCATGTAAAAAAATAAGAAAATGAAAGAAAATGGAGATAAGCGTTTTTCACATGACAGCGACAATGTCATAGTTATCATCAGTCCATTTACAGCCAGATGTCAGCCATTTCTGCCAACATCACCTCAAAAAGTGAGCTTTTGCCAAGAACGAACGAAATGAAATGGACCATGCCATTGGTTAACATGCCACAGCATCATCAAAGAATTCTCGGATACTGCATGAGTACGCCCTCTAGTGGCTGCAAAGCAGCATAGGCATGACATAAGCGCCATTTCTTGCCCATCATTCTAGATTAACGTAGCAGTTCTACTTCTCCAAGGCAGCATAAAAGCATTCATCTTCATCACGATCGCCATTTGTCTGCCAATCTTGGCCTCGTCTATTCAACCCTGTGACTCCTTCACAGAGAATGCTGGCTTGTGGGAAACAATTCAGCGTAATGACGTTCAAATGAATTGAACTGCTGCAATGTGGCGGTCTGGCGCGTTACATCATGGGATCGCTGATTCGGCGAAGCGCAAACTGTGACACATTCGGCCGCGGCAGCTTGCGTTCCAGCATTGCCGGCCATCTTTTTTTTTCCTCTCACTCTGCTGTTTTTCTCCTCGCCGCCTTCACTTCTGCTTCTTTTCCTCTGACCTTTTTCTTTGCAAAAGATTTTCCTTGAGCCATCAACATGTGACAAAATGTGAGCATCCCCCACCTAGTTACCAGAGGCAACATAGATGGAGAGGGAAAATTGGATTCATTAAAAAAATTAAAAAATCCTTAAGGAACAAAACTGGGATACAGACAGTAGTCTGTGACCATTTGTTAAAGGAATAAATTCCCCAAAACAGCCATATGCTACACGCCCTTGCCCGAACCACCACACCCTCAACATAATTCACCTTTTTGGCTCTTAACACCACCACAACGGATTTGAAATGATACCAACAAAATGTGTTCTAAGTGCAGAATTTCACATTTAATTAAGTAAGTATTCACATCCAAATCATGTGAAACGTGTGGGAATTATAACAGTACTTCCTGATTTTTAAGTGACTAAAAGTAATGGGAAAAATGGCTGCTCAGCTATTCTATGGCCTAAAGGGAATGTATGGCTGCCAATGGAACAGGTTCCAACTGGAAATTGTATTTACTCATGATGTGACTGCTGACAAAAGTACTAGGAAGAATTCGGAAGTGTTTTGGGCAATTTTATCTGCTCATACTCAGCCAAATGCTTCCTACAGCGCTTCGCAGTGCTGATCGACAGTGACCTGAAGCATACTGTGAAAGAAAATAAGAGTTTTCAAAGCAAAGAAGTGGAATGTTATGAAATGGCCAAGCCAATCACCTGATCTGAATCCAACTGAGCATGCATTTCGCTTGCTGAAGACAAAACTGATTGGAAAATGTCAAAAGAGAGGCCTGGATGCGCATCACCAGGGTTGAAATCCAGTGTCTGGCGATGTCAACGCTTTCTACACTTCAGGCTAATTGACTGCAAAGAAGTGACAGTGAGATGAAGCCTCATGAGGCATCAGACTACTTGAGCCACTTGGTTAGAGAAAGAGCTTCTCTCGAAGCTTTATGTGCACACAAAATCACCTGCTGGCCAAGTGTAAGGTCACAGGCAGCTGTATTTTAATCACATCATGCATGTTGCATTATTTATTTGTTCATTCATTCATTTTTGCATACTGTTATGGCTCTTGGGAATGCCAACGAATGACCAAAAAAATGCATGACCAAATATTTCTCTACATCAAGTGTAAAACAATATTTTTTTATGTATCCTGTGCGCATAATTTTTTTCCCGCCAAAATGGTACTCTCATATATGGTAGGTTGTACAATGTTTTTCTGTCACGTATGGAAAATGACATGAGCTCAGGCAAGCAGAAGACAGCGAAAAAAGCTTGTGGGACTAAGAACAGTAACACAACAGAAACAGTCTGCAGTTAAAGCGAAATCAAACCAAACATATTTTTTTCAATAATATGTTCCCAACAGGCCTACTAGTTGAAACACAACATTCGGATTAATATTGCGTTTGTGGAATATGAGTTAAGCAGCAAAATCCACCCATTTTTAGTCAGCCGTGATTTAGCCCTGAGTAGTTGTAATGTCATTATCAGTTGACAGAGGTGACAAAATGGCCGCCCCCAGAGATGGCTAAAAACGAGTGGATTAACTCATATTCCACAAACGCAATATTTATCAGAATGCCTTGGCTGGTGGGCTTGCATTCAACATATTCTTGAAAGAATTGCGTTGACTTTCCTTTTAATGCGCAAAGCAAGTCAAAAATGTTCTTTGTGCCTCCACTAGTAAAAATACGGGATTCCGATTAATACTCTGAAGAGTGAAAACAATCCACCTGCTTTCAGCCATCCAAGAAGGCTGACATTTTATACAGCAGCGCCCCCTTCTGTCGACTGAACACGACACCAAAGTGGCCAAAGGCTCACATGTTTTCTGGGTTTGGTCACGTGTCTTTACCAATTTGTGCCTGTGGGCTCTTTGATGTCAATTTCAATCGAGACGCTGTAAATCTAACGCACAGTATATGACGTAAATGGACACAAAAGCACCACAGCAAAATGCAGCTGAATTATCACATTAATGGCACAACATGCAACAAAAAGAAGGCTATAAATGTCACTCTTTAGGCACCCTTTATCCACACTGTGGAGGGG
This sequence comes from Filicampus tigris, assembly GCF_054856515.1. Taxonomy (NCBI): domain Eukaryota; kingdom Metazoa; phylum Chordata; class Actinopteri; order Syngnathiformes; family Syngnathidae; genus Filicampus; species Filicampus tigris. The sequence continues at coordinate 6,400,476 of NC_141221.1, forward strand.
TACATTACAAAGTGTGACTAATACCCAATAGTATAAAACGAGACTCTATTTAACTATAATATTTAAACATTGGTTAGACTGCTTCTTTTTTTCCCCTTTGGATAAAAGTGTTTATCTAAAGACAACATAAAATGAGTGTACATTAGTGAGCAACAGTGTACATGCATTTTCCCCTCGGTGTTATGCAGGGGCAGTCGAGAGTGTGGGGTGTTATCAGTGAAGAGACTCTCCGCATGGTCCTCACAACACTGTACTGTACTAAGCACATACAGTATAAAATGACACGTATGAATGTGGATGAACAGACCTGGAGCAACACTAAAAGCACACTACACAAAGTTTAGGTACACTGTTGGTAATTATCTCATTTGACAAGAGGACACTGAAAATGTAACCTTACAGTGGTGTGCACATCAGCTCTAATGCTGTGGCTCCCTCTAGTGGACACTGCTCAATGAATATCAGGAATCAGGCAAATTTAACGCACTGCACTTTAATACAATGGGGGTGAATAGTAATTTTAGTCATCAGTAATTCTCTGGAAACAATACAAATGTGAACACTGAAAACAGCATGTCTTTGAAATTACAAGTAATTATTATTTCTCATCAGTAGCCTATAAGGGGAAATACAATAACACATTGCCAAATATAGGGATCAGGCTGCCTCCAAAGAGTAACATGCTTTATTAGAAGTGAGGCCTTAATCAAGCAAAGTTAGTTGTCTAATTGTCTCAAACAGTTTACAAATACTTTTAAATATATTGTAAAATAACTAATAGAAGAATATATGAGAGGTATCCAACAAAAACCATGTATTTCCATTTAAAGAAAAACAAAACTTTAAATAAATGATACGGAGTGACATGAGGATAAGTAGTTTGGATAATGGTTGGTTTATGGCTTTCACCACATGCTTGTATTTCTTAATTTCAACATCTACTTTACAGATGCCAGATTGCCAGTGCCCCTGAGGGAAAACTGTGACATCTATTTGAGGTGTGTGAGCATAAAGGCCACTGTTTGCTGTTTGGAGTATAAGATATAGAGTAGATACAATTTCTAATACCCGTTAAACAATATGTGAAACTTGGTGCTCTACACTAGTAAATAAATGCTTGGTAACTTCAAACATGTAGCCTTTTCAGTAATTTGCCAATAACAAAATGCAAAAAAGAAAAAAAAAAAACGTTTTCCTTTAAAGGTGAATAAGGCAATCTGTAAATGTCCAAACTAAATCGCAGTAACTGTAGTTGACCAACAGGCGGCAGCATTGGTGCAGCAATCGCCTCTCCCTACAGTTCACTCCAGCATGTTGGCTAATATGATGGGCAGCAATTTATAGCCGTCTTACAATGCTCATTTGCATTATCACCTTACGCGTGTGCACAGCACTACAATAATTTCCTCAAAATGTCACTTACTCAACACTATTACTACAATATAAGAAAACATATTGGATTTCTACCCGGTTGTGAGTGCTGAGAAGACTGACACATATTTATAGTGTTAACATTTATGGAGCCTTCACTTTGGATGAATTTGACTTTGGAGTTTGTTCATCATTGAAGAGTAAGAAAAATGGGGCGGTTGCGTGTGTGCGTTAGGAACCTCACAGAATCAGTGCAGTGCAGAAAGATGTGACAAAAGACCTTGAGTGATTCTGCTGCTCATCTCTGGCAATAATCCAATTTTATTTTGGGGGTGTATGCAGCACACTCGCAAATCCTCATTTATTTCCAATATGGGGGAATACGGAAAATGTATTTGTATTGTTTGTCTACAAATAGTTGGGTCTCTGGTGTGCCTGTTCACCCATTAAGTGTGAAAAAATAAAATTTCTGTGAGGCAGCAATTCTTCTTCTCAGCATTTCTTCTTGAATAAATTACCCCCACATTTATTAAATAGCCACCTCCCGAAAACCAAATTACTCTACCCAAGACTCGGACACCAGCCTTGGTGAAGATCCAGTGCCACTTTCAAGCAATGGGCCGGAAGTGGCTTTGCACAAGTGCCATTCGTTTGCAATCAGGGCGCGGAGGGGTAACAAACCCTCATTGCAAGCACATAGGCTCGTCTCTGTGTAGGCATGTCCCTTTAAGAGGCGGAGCTTGGTGGGGTGGCTTCATATCAGCTCCTGCTTGAGTTTGCTCATTGGGGTTTGGGGTTTTACTGTTCTCCCAGTATTCAATAAACGGCTGAAAAGTGCATCAGCAACCGCAGCTCCTCTTTCCCACATGCGAGGGCATTCCAGTAAACAAATATTGCACGGGTGCACACAATGTATCGTGACATAGTAGGGGAATGCTATATTTGCATTTGGGGACGTGGTAAAAAATATATATACTTTACAAAACATACAAATATACAAAAATTGCACAACATGTCTAATAGGAAACATAAATGAGTGCAAACGTTACAGTACAGCACACAGATGCTTTAACCTACTTTCTGTGTTTGCTTTCCTTATTGCCCCCATCACATTGCCAGGTACAGCAGTCCCGCTCGCCGGCTAGCACAGCTGCCATAGTGACACTGAGTGGTCGTCCCACATTGGGTCAATGGTCCAAACCAACCCACGAGGCCCCCACCTTCACCCCTTCTGGCCTAAAAAAAACAGAGCAAATGGCGCTGGCCAAGTGTCAAGTAAAGACATAAATTGTGAATGATAGCGTCACTTGGGTTAAAGAGGTGTCCGATTTTGCATATCCGAGCTCCACAAATGCCCCTAACGACTGAATAGAAGTAGCATCACACGTCAATAAAAATGTCATATTATACATACACACGCGCACATATAGATTTTAATTACATCCATGAGTTATTGTTGGGTGCCCTTGGGTCCCTCGAAAGCCGCTCTATAGATCTAAGCTATTACCGGTACTATCATACATATAAGTGTCAAGTATTTAATGTGACTACCCTTTGTAAGTGCACCATAGTTCCGGAAACAAAATCCCACCTAAGTCAAACAAAACATGGGTGTCCATGTATGAGACTTCTACTCAGTGAGCATCTAAAAGCAAAAAAATCTCCATTCGCTATTCCTGTTGACATTCACCAATAAGTTTCGAATCAAGTCGAATGGGTTCCTCATTGTACTTTTGCCGAAAAACATCATAGTCCAACAAAGGAAAACTCTGATTTGATCAAAATGGTAGATGGGATCTCATTGAAACAATTTATCTAGAATATACATTGTCCAAATCGCTTTACAAAGCCTCATATTCACCCTTCTGAAAATGCATTATGGTATGTGCACCGAAGTGTTGAGCCACATCAACCTAAAGAAAGATTTCCTTACTACTTCGTTTAACCTACAAAATTCCTCGATGTACGAGGCCAACAGGAGAACCCAGCGTGTTTTTTTTTCCCCTTTTGGTCCCGTTTTGAATCCATCCATGTTGTGTTGTACTAGCCTGTTGTAGCTAGCGCTAAGCTAGTTCATCTCTTGGGTCCAGTGTCCAAGTTTGTAAACTCCTTTCGTTTGTTGCTAGCACGGCGTTACAGGCCAACAGCCAAGTAACAACAAAGGTATTGCTAGGTATTGGCTTTTGTTGACCGAATGATTTACAGTTTTTTTTAATGTTCATCCGCCCGGCTAGATATCGCCACGCACACACAAACAATTCCGGGTGTTGTGCTTGATGGCAACACGTTTTTCATAAAACATGTCCACCCCTCAATCCGCATGTCACACATACTGAGACATGAGTGTTGCCATTTAAAGTTAAACATCTCTCTGTGACAATACATGCGACAGTATGCTATGGTTCGTTCTGACTCAAAGTTGCTTTTTGATGGCCAATTTGCATCTCAATTCGAGTCACCGCCGATTTGTGCGCAGCCCTAATAATTGGCCCTTTTTATGCCTCGCTTTGTACACAAGAAAAACTGTGACTAAATGGAACTGGCCTGCGGGCCTTGAATTTGGCACCGATTCCCAATGGGATGTACACTTCCAACCAAATGATTGTATTTTTTCCCATGTACAATACTTTTAACATTTTCATGTATTTATTTTGCATTTGAATGATTATATAAAATTCAGGTTACATTTGACTTCTTTTTCTTAACTCATTCACTGCCAAAGACGAATTGTCTTTTCACAATGCAGTCATTCAATCCCAGTAATTTATTTATAAATGTTTTTCAATTTTTTTTTTCAAACCTTACGGTAAAAGAGGGTCTGAAAGTGTCTGGCAGTGAATTCATGAGAAAATCTGGTGTTAAAAAGAGAAAATATTCGCCAGTGATGTGTTCACTTGCTAAATCCACAGCATCTCTCGAATGAATGGAATAACTACATATTGAACACACATCTCTCACTCATAATTCGCCTGATATATCGTTGAGAGGCTATTGCAATTTCCAAGGCATTACGAGTCAGGGGCAGCGTGCCTTTGACGGAATAATGACTCATGAAGCCGAACCTCGGGGAGTCCTCACTGTCGAGGAAAGAAGTAATATTACAGACCCAGGGCCGGGATCTATTAGCGCACTCCTGGAAGCTTTGATTAAAAGGTATACACTCAGCACAGCGACAAGCCTAAGTGTGTGCGCTTTTTCTTCTGGTGCATTTGTTGCACAGGTCTGCCTATATGCATGTGTTTTGGCTTTGGCAGAAGTGGGAAATGGACCAGGTGGGAAGAAGACCAGGAGGAGGCGGGAGGAAGGTATGGGAGGTAAATGAGCGGGAGCAGCTTGCCAAGTCTGACAGGAGCTGAAAGCGGCCGGTAACAGACGCCGGGTGAAAGTAAACGCATGAATAAGAATGAGCACATGGATGAGGAATACATGCACACAAACGTGGAGGGAGAGGGGGTGGGGGACAAGGGAAGTTGAGGGCAGCGCCGCAAATAGCCGCCAGCTACTGTCATGATGGTCCCAGGAAGAAGCAACGTGGCTTTCGAGATCCCATCTGTTCCTGCGGTACCGTAAGTCTCATAGCATAACTGCCCAAGTCATTTAAAACTTACTTCTACAATATCAATGTAAAATACCGTATTTTCCGGACTATAAGCCGCTACTTTTTTCCTAGATTTTGAACCATTCATCTTATAAAGGTGCAGCTATTCTGTGGATTTTTCTTCCACCGCTAGGGGCGCTCTAACCGGATTTAGAATCAAAACTAAGAAAAAAAAATCCATGCAAAGAAGAATACGCTAATTTCTATTTAGCCGATGGAACACGGATGACAAATTATAAACAGTTAATTATTTTCAGATCCTTGCCCCTTCATCATGGAACCCACACGAAGAAGTTCGTATGATGCAAGTTTTAAGTTGAAGGCCATCAATCTTGCTATGCAGGAAGGAATCCGCGCTGCTGCACTCAATTTTAGCGTCAATTAATCCATGGCGAGACGTTGGAGGCGGCAGCGAAAAGTGAAATGAAGGTCAGTACTGTTTATTTTCTCTTGGTTCTGTTCCGTTTTAATCAGCAAAGTTGCTGCCGTGTTAAAAGCCACTGTTAGGAAAGAATCTGTTCAGGTACATACATTTACAATTACAGTTCAAAATCGTTCTGTAACTTCAGTAAATATCAAATTTTCAACATTGAAGATGACTTTGTGGGTTTCAACAAAGATGATTAAAGTGACTTTTCATTTCAAACACGAGAAATAAAGATAAATACATACGGTTTATTTTCCCTTGGGTCTGTTCCGTTTTAATCAGCAGAATTGCTGCCATGTTAGCAAAGAATCTGTTCAGGAACATGCATGTAGATCAGTTCAAAATCATTCTGTAAATGCAGTAAATGCCACATTTTTCAACATAGCTAGGTGCGGCTTGTAACCCGGTGCGGCTTAAATATATATTTTTTTCATTATTTTATTTTTCAAAAGAGTGGCTGCGGCTTATATAAAGGTGCGGCTTATAGTCCAGAAAATACGGTACCCATTTCCTCGCAAAAAATTATGTTTCTCCTTTTTTTTTCTGATATCATTCAATGACTTAGCCAATGACTCTATTAGGCTAGCGATGTAGAAAATTCCAACCAAGTGGAATCAGTTTTCGTATGCCCTGAAAAATTTAAAATCGGTGAGTTTGCAAATGGTAAATCGCAATTGAATTTGCGGTGGTGACAATTTGAGCAAGGAAGCATATCAATTCACTTTAAATGATTTTGTATAGGGAAACATATTTCACAGTACATGCACTCTCACGGCCATGTTCTTTTCTCACAAAATGAACAAGGAATAGCTAAGTGCAAGAGGGAGATGAAGGAAGGCATGCAGACAGCGAGGTCACGGTAAGATCATGTATGAATCCATTTCAGTGATGTGTGGATGACACTAATAACGTAAGCGACCCATTTTCTTTCTTGTCCGCAGTCCTCATGTATGCTAAGCATGTGTTTAATAAGATGACTCCAAAATGAAGTCTATTTTCAGCATAAGGATTCGTTGCGAAAAACGACAAATGACAGAGAACTGAGCTGCTCTTAGTCGTAAGCGGGGTGTATACACATACTCATTTTTAACATCTTTCCTATTTTTTTTTTTTAAATGTGAAACACCACACACATGACAAGCAGTAAACGAGTAAGCGTGTGCTTACTGCTTGTGCTCCTTTTTTTTTTTTTTTTTAAAAGGAGGCTACACAGATACAGACAATTGGCCAAATTTGAGCATTTTCCCGTCACACGTGATCAAAGTCAGCAAAGGCCCGATTCTGTGATTATCCTGTGGGGCTGGATTTGTTAAAAGCAATCGGCAATCGGAAAAACAGTCAGGGCCAACAATTGCTTATGTTAAACCTGTTCAATTATTTACTATTGAAAACCCTGACGTGCAATACAGAGTTCAGCTGAACACACTCACAGACTATGCGCATACTCTGTGGAAAAACGACGTTAAATTATGACTTTCTTCTACTGGCCGTTTAACTACCAACTAGATGTGTTATCTGCATGCGTGCATCACACAGCCCCAAAGAGGCCAAGGCAGCACAGCACACTAAACAAAGCATACACACATCAGCAGCACAAAGACAGTTAAAGCGGAAATCAGCCCAAACATATTTTTTTCAAGAATATGTTCCCAGCAGGCCCACTAGTTGAAACACGGCATTCTGGTTAATAGTGCTTTTGCGCAATATGAGTTAAGCAGCAAAATCCACCCGTTTTTAGCCATCTCAGGGGGCCGGCCATTTTGTCATTTCTGTTGACTGAAAATGACATCACAACTACCCAGGGCTCAGCGAACGACCAATCACAGCTCGCCTGTTTTCTAAAGCTGAGCCGTGATTGGTCGTTATCTGACACTGTGATGTCATTTTCAGCCGACGGAAGTGACAAAATGGCCGCCCCAGAGATGGCTAAAAAGGGGTGGATTAACTCTTATTCCACAAACGCAATATTCATCAGAATGCCTTGTTTCAACTAGTGGGCATGCATAGAACATATTCTTGAAAAAAATATGTTTGGGTGTATTTCCTCTTTAAGGCTAATGTGTTCATTGGCATTAAATGGAATTTGCATTAATGTGTTATTTACGTGTTAATTTCAACAGCCCTGCTTAACACACCCCAAAGCACAAGATTATCGCTCATCATTTACAGAGTGCTGATAATCAAGCCTTGGCTAACTTTGATCCGAATCGGGCAAAAATTAGGCCCGATTACACTGGTCAACAGCAAATTGTACATAGAAATGGCCCATTTGTTTTACATTGATTTAAAAAATGTCTTTACTTTTTTTTCTAGCACGTTTCTCTTTTTCAAAGTTCATTCATTTTGAAAACCCACTAATAATTTCAGTAATATGGAAAAAAAAAAAAGTTATATCATAGGTGAAGTCATGTCTAATTATATTACATAGGGTGCCGGGTCTCGCCGCCATCTTTCTGCTACGGGTACACCGAAGGAGACAAACAAACTTTATGACTTCATGACATCATGACTACAGCATGTGTAACACATGCAATGCACTTACTTTGTCACTTGAGGGAATACTAGAAGTCATTTGCGCTAACATTTTGCTTGTACCTCTGCTGAAGAAATTGGTGGTAGGATTGCGACACGTGGTCTCCCTGAGGCACCGTCGTGCACGCGCTTCAAAATGCATGCGCGTTGACCTTAGGTCGTTGCATTCTATTAGTTCACCAATAGATGGCTCTAAATCTTACACATTGAGCCTTTAAATTTCCCCAATAAAAGCTTGCACAATACGGATTTTACTATGCGTTGCAATTTATAGCTGACGTATCAGAAAAAAAATTCCAGCTGTTGCTGAACCTAATCCTTAATTCATAAATATTACTAAATATATTACATATTAGTAGTAGTCTTAGTCGTAGTATTACTAAACTAGGGCTGATGCGGATTAAGCGCAAAAATACTCATTTAGAAAAGTTTACTGTCATCTCTGATGAAAAAAAATGATCTAAATGGGAAGTATCGCTTTGAGAGTCAACCAGAGAGCAGGTCAATCAGCATCGCAGAATGAATTGAGGTTGTACTTTACCAAAATGAAAATATTGCACTTCCGGCTCATAAAACGTGACCACGAAATATAGTCAGAAGAAAACGCAAGGAAAGAAAACTGTTAATAAAATGAACATTTAAAGCGGTAGAAAAGGGATGGTTGGATAGGCAAACAGATTGTTGCTCAGTCGCGTGTATGATCTCCCTATCCCTGTATACACTCCCAGTCCCCACTCTCACTACCTCTTTTCATGAATTAGTCACCATTTGTGTGTCTTTAAATGATTAAATTCCAAGACGATGATGGACAAATGACAACAAATATTATAGAACATTGGTTGGATGGATGGATGGATAGTTGGATGTGATTTGGGTCACGATCTTCCCTTCCCTATAAGGTAATAATGCTTTCTACATGACCCAAATGATTTGAACTAAATTGTATGTTTCTCCTCTATTGACAAGCGTAATACTATTTTTTCAAAAGTAAAATAATTCCAAGTGAACACTTGGGAGACAACTGCTTGTTGAAAAAAAAAACACAAAAACAAAAAAAAAAACAAGCATCCTTGAGTTGGTTAACTGTCTGCTGGGAATTAGATGAGGAACAAGTCAAAAAACATGCAGACCGGGCCTTTTTCCTCAGCTTGTTCCAGGTGTGCAAATGAAGTGCGTGCTTCTACTCGAGCAGAGGACATCAAGTGCAGATCTCAGGAGACATTTTATCGCTGTTTAAAAAGAGTTGAGCGCATGTGGCAGAGACCCTGATGATGGGTTCATGCTGGGTCTGCCTGCACATAGAGATGTCCACATGGGAGCACGCCAAAAGGGGTTATGGCTTTACTCCATTTTTATTTATAGACCACTATGTCTCAGAGAAATGCACATACCCTTACACCGAGCAGACAGATTCTTACACAGCACACATCACGTGGCCATCATCAATTTTTTTTCCCTCTGGAAAAAAAAAGGACAAAGACATGAGTCATGCTTGTGTCGCTATGCTACAGTAATCGTTTGCTATTCTCGGGGGATAGAGACAAAGGTCAAAGGCAAAAAAATCTGACGCAACCTTATTTTAATTTTTTTTATTTTATTTTATTTTTTAATGCCATAAATTTATACATACATCCCAAACTATGGGTTGCACAGAAAAAAAAACGAATACAGTAACCCCTGCGCCATCGCGGGTTATGAGGGTTATATATTTTGGTGCCGCTATTTCACAATTTTTTCTTGTCCAATTCTAACTAAGTAGTTAGTTGTTTTGGGGTGTAATTATACTTTCCACATCTAGGGGGCGGCATGTTATTGTTCAACATTGTACATTATACAACATGTACATGTTTCCCAACCCGCCAATATTTCACTGGGGTGGTCTGTAACTTAACCCTGGCGATGGAGGAGGTTTACTGTTGGTGAGTTTGCAAAGCATGAGAAGGCGGGGTTTACTGAACCCCGTAAATAACTAGCATTGGTGACTCTATGGTCATCATTACATTTGTCCCGTTTGACAGCCTTACGGCACTGAGCAGCCATGACAGATGTGAGTACTGCCTTCTTTTTATACCACCTCTAAATTGCAAATCATTTGACATTTTCCTCTTTGACAGCCGTATTCTGCTGAGCAGCCAGGACAGAGACACGAGTCCTGCTTTTTTCACTGCGTCACAATTGATGAGGTTTGAATTTTGTGTCTTTGTGCTAAAGCTACACAAAATAGCAACACTGTTCATTTTTGGTAACAAAATGTATGGCCAGATGTTGGCATGTGTTTTTAAGTTAAAGAGGGAGAGGGGGGAAAAAAAACAACACTTTTCAAAAAAATAATTGTTAGAACAGTCATCAACATGATATATATGATCTGTGGAAAAAAAATCTAGTGCCTCTAATTTATTACAGTATACAAGAAACCACCATGCAGTCATGCACAAAAAAAAAAAAAAAAAAAAGAAGTCCGAGACAGAAGCGTGACTTACATGGTGTCAATCCCACTCACTGGAATACTCATAGCGAGCCCACTACTGAGGTTCATTCTAACCTGTTACCCCAGAAAAACACCTTTTTTGCAATGGCCTGTTACTTAAATGCTTAGTGTTATCGGTTTGAAATGTAACTTTTTGCGTGGCGTAAGGATGTGCCCATAATAATTGTGAACAAAAAAAAACAACCCATTGACGTCTCGTAATTCAGGACCTCTGTCTCCGATTGGTTGATTTTCCTCGGGTGCGGCGGTTTTTGTATATTAATTAGAGGTACAAGATGCAGCCAGGTACCCTCTGATTTTTTTCACAGATTATAATTATGTATTATTATCAAGTCAAAAAGACTGCTGGAAGTAATGTGACAAAAGTTTTTTTTTTTTTTGAAAGATGCAAATTTCAACTCAAGCAAAAAGAACATACTACTCATTATCTGTGTCCAAGCTATTGGTAAAATGAGACCGGATCCTACTGTTAAAGGCAAAGGGAGAGTTTTCGATTAATTGGAAGGCAGTGAACCATTTCTCTGCCATCATCAGTTCTACTATACCCTACCAAATTCCATTTATAATAACAGCCTGGAGACATGGTATTTAATTCAACTCAAAGGAACACTTTCTGCAGCGCTGCACCTGTGCATCAGCAGGCTTTTGCTTTTTCAAACGCAGCTGTCCAGCTTTACAAAGTATGCTGAGCTCGCTCGACAACGCCTCCGAGCCTCCCAATCATCCGCTCTCTACAACCGCCCCCCCCCCCCCCCTGCACCCCCACCTCACTATTCCATCATCTTCCTTTCCCAACATGCGATCTTCCCAGGCCATGGGCCGAGGAGACGCTGTCTCTATGACCCCGTTGGAGCCGGATGGTCTGGTCTCTGAGCACCATCAACCCCATTACAAAAAAAAAAAAAAATCCTCCACGGGGACTAGACATTGTTATTTTGTCACAGAAAGACAAATCTGGCTTTGTTGCACAGGCTTTAGTAGCAACTTTTAGCAGGCTGAGTTCTTCACACAGCGCACAAACCAATTGTGTCAAGTCCCACTTCAAGTGGGCTAACTCATTTTAATATGGAATGGCCGTATTAATCCATTAATCAATAAGCGGATCAATAATTCAGTCAATTGTGTTGAATGGTGGATTAATGGTGTCTTGAAGCCTAATGAAAATGCCCTTTTGATCGAATTTACCTTTAATGGGAAGTCAACCCAAACATATTTTTTTCCAAGAATAAGTTCCATGCAGGCCCACTCGTAGAAAAACGGCATTCTGATTAATATTGTGTTTGTGGAATATGAGTTAAGCAGCAAAATCCACCCGTTTTTAGCCATCTCAGGGGGCGGCCATTTTGTCACTTCTGTCGACTGAAAATGACATCACAGAGGCTCGGATAACGACCAATCACGGCTCACCTGTTTTATGAAGCTGAGCGTCTGTGTGTGTTTGTATCAATTCCCAATTAATGCTGAACAATGTTGACAATTGTGTAGTGGTTTACTGGATTTTGGCAATGCTACAGGTGTTCATTAAATGTACACAAACAGTGATGTTGAAGTCATTTTGTAACTAGGATTTGGCATATTAATAAAAAAGTCAAACACCATTTTTTTTTTTAAATTGTTTTTCATTCAAACTGAAAACACTGTAAGAGCCGTTGAGTTTTGTTGGAACTTTTCTCGATTGCTTGGCAACGTTGTCGATGTGGTTTGTGAGTGTTTGGGGCAGTATTTGTGTGGCCGCTGCGTGCGCAGCACATGTGGATCTGGTATACTAACGGACGATTCATTTTAATTGTCAGTTGTTACCCGATTGTGTGTGAAATGTATGTAGTTGCATATTGCATTCTGCGCATGTACAAATCAATTTTAGGTGTTCAATAAATGTAAACACAGTAATGTTTTGGGGTTTTTTTCCCCTGGAATTTGGCCAGTCAGTAAATGTCTGAAACGCAACAGGAGTTAGCAGTCGTTCCATAAAAAGGGTCATTGGGATTGTCAGCGTTGACTTTCCATCGCAGCACAAGTTGGAATTTAAAAACACAACACAACACACAGGGGCTTTAAAAACAAATGGACCCAGTTGCTCTGTGGCTCCCTCGTCAAACCCATGTAACTGATCAAGGATTCCGTTTCACTCGACCCTTGATTGGCCACATCCCTTAGCACTTAGCATGAAAGCCTCTCTATTCGGTCCCTGGGGGAATCTTGAGTGGTCACCCACGGACACACAAATAGCCGCCAGCTACAGCCTGAGAGACTTTCTTTTCCAAAGTTACTGACAAAATCAAATGGAGAGTCGAGATGACTGCACGGACGTTTATACATATGTACTTTAAATTGCGGATTGAAACTTCACAGAAAGAGAAGTTGCTTTCAGGGGAAACACAAGAGAGTCTTTTGGCCGCTTCACATTTCCTTGATTGGGACTCAAGGGTCGCTTTAGGATCTCGTCTGATGTAAAGCCATCAGGCTTTTTAGCATCCTCACACCTCTTCAAACGACAAGTGCATGTCTCTACGGGCCGCCTTTCCCGTCACTCTGATCTACAGCCTATTAAGTCAACCGTGTCCGGTATATGTGCATTATAGGAAAGTCATAACTAGGGCGAAACCGAATTTTCGGGATAAAAGGATGTTAAAAACGTTCAAATCGGCACGTTCGATTTTTTTATTTTCGGTGTATCTAAGCCACCGTAGTTTCCTCTGCATTCCCGCTTCCTCCAACGAGCGCGCAGTCCGATAACAACAACAACAACAACAACATCCGTGGCTGCCGGCGATTCTGCTATTTGCTCAGGCAAGTGAGCGTTTAGTTAATAAATCGGGCAAATATAGATCTGTAGTGTAGTGTGTGCCCCGCATGCACAATGCAACCCGCGAGCAAGTTACTCAACGTCTGAAAGGCGTCCCTTTTTTTCTCCTCTACAACGGACCTCTCGTCCAACCGGTGCATTGTATTATTGAGTGACAATTTTGCACTAATCATTGATTTATGTTTAAGTAAGACCAGGGAGAAAGGTGAAAGGCTAGTCACTAGCTGGTTGGCAAAATGACTGGCTGACGGACTGTTTGGTTTACAGACTTGACTGTCTGCCTTCTCTCATGTTGATTTCGTTTCAGATGGTATATGCACTTTCTTCTTTCGTTATTGGTTTGATTAAGAACAGATCTGAAATCTATTGTGGAAGTAAAGTGCTGTTAATCCCAATAGATTGTTCTGTGTGTATCAAGTTAAATTGACTGGCATTTTGAGTTCAAAGAAAGAAAAATTCAGTTTAAACAAAAGGCATTCAAAATACTTCATTTTTCATTATTTTTTTTATTTTACAAAGAAATCGTAAAATCTGGTTTGAGAGAAAATAATCGAGATTTTCTTGTTAGGCAAAATCGAACAGCCCTAGTCATAATTTATTCATGCGACCAGTTTAGAGACTCTTTTATGGGAGCGGCACGCTCGCGGACATATAGGAAATGTCAGGTCAGAAAGATTGTACCATAATGTTTTTCTTCTATTGCCCGAGGTGATCACATTTAACGGACCTAATCAACATTTTATAGAACAAGTTATGGGACAAAATTCATTCTCAGTTTTATGAGGCCTAAAAACCTCAACTGAGGCCTTTCCATATTTCAATTGCCTGTGCATTAATTACTAGTTTGCAAGGGCGGAGATTGATGAAAACCTTCAAACTCCCTGTAAAGTACATTGAGGCTTGATTCTCATAATCAACAAACAAATGTGGAAATGTGAAATCTTAGATTGCAAAAGAGTACCAGGTGCCTATGAGAGGTAATGTACTTATTAGGGAGGAGGCATTTACAGTATCTATACTAACTAAAGACAGTTAGAAGCCCAGTAGAGGCAACATTGTTGAAAAGAGAGGAGGTTTATTATTTCTACAAAGTCACTTCGATCTACTCGACTGCAGAGAATCCTTATAAAAGGTGAAGTGTTTCGAGAGGAGACCAATTCACTTGTATGAACTCAACAGCATAGAGTACCATGCACTTGATTGGAAGGCCTTTACTTTAACAAAAAAAAAAAAAAAAAAATATTCTACTCATCTGCAGAGTGACTCGGGTGTGTATTAACGGTAAGGCATTTATTAGAAAGGAGGCCATATTTTTACAAAGGCAATTCTAGCGGCTCCACTGTCGAGAGTATCGAGCGGTTCTTAGAGGTGAGGCATTTATTTGTAGTAATTCACGTCTGTCTACTCAACTGCAGACAGTCCATGTACGCATGTTAGAGAGGAGGTCTTCGTTTTTACAAATGCAATTCTATCTACGGTATTCGACTGCAAAGTATCTGGTAAATGGTCAATGGAGTGCACCCCTATGGTGCATTTATCATTCATACAGGGATGGGCGGCCAGCTGCTGCCAGGCAAGGCGCAGTGCCGGGGCCCACAGAGAAAAAAAATGAGGGCTCAGTGTCTTGCCCATGGAAACTGGATTCCAACCAACAACCCTTGGGCCACTTGGAGGACCTGCTCTAACAGGCCTGTATTTGAAAAAAAAAAATGCATTCATGTTATATAAATCAACAGTAATAATGAAATGTAATGTAATGTAGAATGGTAGAAAATGTGTTGTCTCTACAAATAATAACATTTAGCGCATGCTATGATTAAATCGTACATCGTAATCGTAATCACTTCTCAGTATGATGAAATTACTATGACAGAATGAGATTTAACATGTCACTCTTTAGTTCATTTGTGTTTATCCGTTCACGTGGGAGCTAAATGAATAGGGTCATAAAAATAACGCGTTTCAATTAAAGGCACCTTTCAGGACGTACGATAACACCTAACCGCATAAAATGAAGCAATGTCCTCTTCATGAGAATTTGTGATGAGTGAGTTAAAACCTTAGAGAGCCAGGCTGGATGTGAAAGTTGTAGGATAATTGAGGCATTATCTCTACAGGAGGGCACATCACTATTTAACGAAGGAAACACGGAAACTCTAATGTACGTCATTTTTTCTGGATGGGCACCGCCAGGCGAGATGACCGAATCTCCTGGCTGCTAGCTTTCTTCCTCAGGAGCATATTTTCTTGCGTTGCCGGGTGGTGTTATTATTCTGTGTGTGTAAGAATGTCTGGGGGATTGGCTTTGTGGCTCACTGGCTGATTAGATGCCCCACCTTTGTGCTTCTAGGAGGACGCAGGCACTTGAATGCGCGCAGTCACATACACATTTAACCTTCTTTCTCCTTTACAACGTTCCCATCCCTGCCCCCGGGGTCTTGTTAATCGCAAACACCTCGGTGCGATGCGGTAGCTAAAGCGTACGTCGACCTTCCAACGGCTAATGTGAAGATCATTCTGAGTCTATCGTTGATGACGAGGCAAGACTTGCTAGCTATTAACAGGGAACGTTGTGCTGGTCAACCACAATTGAGCCATTTAGCTGAAGGCAAAGTGCTCAAACTATCATAAACACAATTAATAACCACAGTAAAGGCTTTGTGAGTGAGGGACATCAGCCCCAAATGAGAAGCTCTGTGGTATAAAAACAACATCTCCAATCGTTTTTGCAGTTTATTGTTCTAAAAGCATCCTTCCATATCCATCCCTTTTAGAGTTCCTAACTAAAATTTAGTAACTGGAGCCAAATCAGCTGACTTTGAGACAAGCGCCAGGCAACACCCCGGACTGGTCATCAGTCGATCTCAGAGCAAACAACCAGTCGTATTCAAATTAACTTTTGTGGGCAATTTAGAGACTTCGCCTAACCTAAGAAGGAATATAGCAAATAAAAAACATTGTGGGCAAGCATTCCGGACCCGGATGTCATGACTATGAGGCAGACGTGCCGGCCGTTCAAGTCATGTCTAGATTATTTGAAGGGTTCAAAATTAACATGCGCCACCCCGTCAAATGTGGGTTAAAATGAATTTTGGTGGGTTTTGATTTAAAAAAAAAACAACAACAAAAAACTTACCGGCCAAACATCAATGATGATTAAGTTGTACTTAAATCGATGACTTTGGAAAACTAGAAAGCATCCCATAATGTACACCACTCGATATGAACATACTACGGCTACATACTATAAGTAAAAGTTGTTTGACAAAAAAAACAATAGGTTCCAATACTAACGTGTTCAAAACCTATCAGGGAAAGAAATGTCCTCAAAGTGAAACCAATTTTGGCCTATGCTGACATGGCATGGCAAAATGTAACAAACACAAAATTTGAACTAAGACCCGAATAAAAACTGAGAACACAAAACGTCTGACGTGACAGACAGATGACTTTGAATCTGATACAATAATATGCCCCGAGCCTAACCTCTTTGAAATGATGGTGAAAAATACTTTTCTGAGCAGAATCTTCCCTTTTTTTTCCTCTGCAAAAGCAGTGGATGAAGGGAGATGCTTCAGAGTTGCACAAAACTTACGAAATTGGTTTCCAGATGAAAGGATGCGGTCTTAAAATGTTGCTGCGGATCTGAATAAAGGTGATACAAATTCTGTCTTCTTTTCCAGCACTGAGGGTCCTCGGTTTACGACAGTACTGACAAAAAGGTTTCAAGATTAGAAATATGCCGTATATGTGTACACTCGGTTTCTGCTTAATTTACTGTTTTCCAATATTTCGTATTTGTAGTAATAATTATGAATTTACCACTGTATTAGCGTAGTGATAGATTACGGACGTTTTTTTGACTTGCATACAAATTCGGTATCTACTACACACTGAAATAATACTGGTCTTATCTCAATTAACTCACAAACTAAGTGTGAAATTTGCTAAATGCTAAATGCTAACTTTAGCATTTAATTGTTATGCCTGTCACTATAAATTGTACGTTGCGTAATCTGACTCGTTCACATATTCTATAGGATCCAATATGTCACTGACATACAATATATACAGCAGATGAACAAAGATACATGATAAGTAGTAAATAGTCATTTTTGGACCAATTATGTGAAACTTCCAGCGACGCACCTGATGAACACTCACACCTCTAGCCACTCATTTAGGACGGCGAAATCTACCACCTGCATTACAGTTTTACAACCTGGCCGCGCATCTGCACTCTACCGAGTGCCGTTCTAGTTTGAGTGAGCTTGTGCAGGTGCAGAGAAGCTCCCGGAGGCACGGTGACGCTAGCGCCAACAGAAACCGGTGTGGTTGTCATTATCGTCATTTTCAGAAAGTGCTTATATTGGATTCCTTGATCAATTCTCATAAGGCACAGGGATGAGGCCATTCCCACAGCCGAGTCCAAGTCACAGGAGAGTCGGTGTGCATAGACTCCCATCCCCCGGGGCGCCTCGACAATCTGTTCATTCTTTACCATTTCACATTGGAGTCACCTTGTGGAGAAGATACAGGCCAACTAAAGCAAAGTCATGCCTGCGCATTATGTGCGGCTGGTGACTTTCCCTTAATGGTTCTGCTCACCTCCTGACTGCTATTATCAGCTATGTCCCAAAAATTAGGATTCAATTAAGAAACATCCCATGGAGAAAACGTTAAGAAATCGGCCCATCTCCTAGAATAGCGGATTCATTTTCTTGCTTTTCACAGTACGGGGAAACCCCCGACTCTTCGCGAGGGAATGGACCGAGTCCTACAGCGAATGATGAAAAAGCGCAATTGACACCCACTCTGTTTTAAAAACTGCCTATATCACGGGTGTTTAACTCATTTTTGTCACAGGCCATGTTGTAGTTTCCCTTGGAGGACCGTTATGACTGTGGATGGCTTGCTGTGATTGACTAAAGAGGGCACTTCACTTTGCTCACAACACAAATGTACAATGTTTGTTTGAGTCTAATCGTATATGTATGTGTATTTATTTGCATATACCGTCTGGTGCGTTTGATTGCGGCACATGGACTATACGGGTAATGCCCATGAACCTAGAAGAAGAAGGAGAAGGAGAAAAAGAAGAGAGCTTTTACAAACAGACGTTGGAGTGCGCTACTTGGATTGGATTTTATTTACCCTTGGCCACAATGCGGCGTTGGATTCTGGTTAAGACATTTTAAAATCGAAATTAAAACGTTTTGCCGTTTTAGGAGTTGAAACCACCGGTTCAATAAACTAGCAAATACAGTACGTGTACGTGAAACGGACCGACTGACGGACCAACGGACATATGACGGACAACCTGAGAACCACCTGACAGACGGTTTGACGGACGGATAAACTGACGATTACAAGTTGGGTTGGCTTGGAAAAAAAATGACGGACTGACGAATGACGGACGGGTGCCCGGGCCGCTGACGGACGACGGACCGGCAAAAGTTGGTAAAATGCCAACTTTTTCAAAAGAGGTACTTGTTTTGTATGTTGATTAAGCGTCCCCACTCTCTCTAAATACCCTACCCTTTAGATAAATGATCGAAGTCGGACGCCGTTCCATTAACGGCCCTCACCAGCATGTAATGCATATAGACTAATTTGTCATTTGAATGTGGCAAACAAGGAAGAGTAATTACGGCAGCATGTTCGATTTTAAATCACAACCGACTGACGCGCTTTGACTGCACAGCTGCTTGTGTTGACAATATCTACCCGCTAGATCCCAGAGGGAGGCCGAATCTATAAATGCAGCCCAGAGGTACAGTATCCTTCAAAATCCAAGAAAAATAAACATCAGCAAGTAACAAGGCAATGACAGGCGGCTGAAGTTACCAGCAAGCATGTGACTGACTGC
This sequence comes from Filicampus tigris, assembly GCF_054856515.1. NCBI lineage: Eukaryota > Metazoa > Chordata > Actinopteri > Syngnathiformes > Syngnathidae > Filicampus > Filicampus tigris. Next base: position 6,419,567 of record NC_141221.1, read on the forward strand.
AATTAAATTGGCTAGTCACTTTGTATTCTTCCAACAGTAAACAATAGATGTGCGCATCTCTCCAATAAAAGATGATTCGATACGTATCTCGTATACACGGGGTGTGACACCAATTCAATGACGGTTGATTTTAAAGTGGAACAATCGGTGTTTGTTACACCCTTAGTAAATATATTATCCAGTTATGACTCAGTCAGGGAGCCTGACTGGGAAGTAGGGATGGTTAAATTAGTCAGTGAGGGGCAAGGTTATTACAGTTAATGAAAACGAATCCCCCCCCCCCAAAAAAAAAAAACAACTAAAAATTTAAAAACATTTTCATTTACGAAAATAACATACAATAAAAAATGCTTTAACAAAAAAAAAAAAAAAAAACGAAACTACTTCTTACATTCATAAAACTAACTAGAACTATAATGATGACGAAAATGCGCTTTGTTTTCGTCTTCGTCAACTAATATATTTGTACAATAATATTTTGGTATTGCTGTTTCTCTATGGAAAAGAATGAAGATCAATTTGAGAATTGCACTTTATGTGACAATATTTTAAAATACAATATTTCCTTGTACTTGACAAATACTATATATTGAAAAAAAACAGTCTAATAAAAATTAGGCACTTTAGAAAAAAATTTAATTAAAAATAAAAAGCTAACTAAAAAACAAAACTGCTTTAAAAACCACCAAAAAAAAAAGTCCAAATGTAATAAAAAACCAACAACAGTATAATGAAAAATCCCAAACTATTATAACCCTGGTGAAGACCATGCGCAAGTGCCATTTATTTGCAGTCTGGACACAGAAGGGTAACAATCTCTTGGAAGTCTCCAATAACGCCATAAAAAGTTGCTATTTCGCTTTAAAAAAAAAAAAAAAGGCAGTACTTTATCATCCTGCTGCTAAATTACCCTCGTCAAAGAGTGCGCATTGCAGCAAACGGAGCTGTCATGTTGGCCAAACAAGAATACCAAAAAAATTCAGAACACATTTTTGGAACTAGCCAGCTCACAAACGGTTTACTTGGTTGTTTAACTTCCCACTTGATGGGTAGGCAGAAACTGAAGAGCTTCAACTATTTGAATGCAAGCAATTCAAAAGGTCATATTACCATAATAATTCTCCTTTAATTGCACGTTAAAAAAATGCTGTGATTTGTGTGGAACTGATTGTTATGAACCGTGAATGTGCTGTTGTTTCAGTTTCAAGTAGCAGAAAGTGGACAGGGATGATTGGGGATGGAGGACAAAAACCTTTTTAAAAAGGGTGGACTATGCGAGGATGGAAATGGGTTTTCATCCGTCCCTATAATCGTCCCTAACCGGGTCAAGTACCGACTGACGTGTTGTGTTGATTTCTTTTAAAAAGAAAGACCACTGTTCTCTTCTGCGATACAATGGAGCCGTCTGCCTTTGTTTTGTTAACTGTAAACATACCTTATCCCTTTGCATGTGAAGAATGTCCTTGGCTGGGACATGTCTAGACTTACTCCCAATCAGATTCAAATTCACACAGACTGTAGATATTTGCAGTCTTCAATTAACCATAGCACCTCAGAACTTTGAGGCAGATTAGCTCACCATCAACCACCGTGCTGTGCACCATTATAGCAACACTGTGTCATAAATCAGTTTTTGTTGATTATGGCGGCACCATGTGGAAAAAAAGCGGTAGTTTTTTGACAAAAGTCAACCACATTTTCCATGCGCGCCAGCGCGTAGTGTCGTGAAAACCTGAGTTCTCGCTGGCCTGCAAGTTAGACTGAATTATATTTCAATTTCCAGTGGCTGTATGAAAGGTGAATAGCGATGAGGTAATTAGTCTAATTTTGTTTAAACAACACTTTTGTTTTTTTGTTTGTTTTGGGGCTTCTGCCATTACACCAGTAATAGCGCGTAGACTATTTGAATCTTCCGTCCTTATAGCGAAAGGAGGAAGTGAGTATGCCGTAAAGCAATTCAGGGCATTTGTAGGGTTTTTTTTTGTGCCAGGGTTGCTCCCATCCTCCTCAAAGTTGCTTAGTGCCAGTAAAAACAATACAGACCCCCCGAGGGCATGACAAAAGTCCCATTCAACTACTTGTAAGTCAATGTTTTATCAAAAGAGTTGTGAACATTTTTTATTAAGGTCGAATTCTTGCCCAGTGCTGCTTTAATAAAAAAAAAACGTTAAAAATTGATCAAACATGTTTTCACAGACCAATAGTCTGTCCCGAGAGGGTGTTTTGGTACACTTTAAAAGTTTAGCCTTTCAACAAGCAAGACCTTCATACCATCCTGATCCATGCCAGTTATACGCATGCCAAGGAAAAATGTCGCCTTAAATGCTACTTTCAGCCGTGGATCCCATTTTTAATCATTCCATGTAGGACAAAAGAGGTCGTTGGCGTTTTCATTCACCCAGCATTACAAGGGCCCAGAGAGGCAAATTTAGGAAAGGCTCTCATTAGTGTGGCACAAATCAGGTAAGTGACATCTGCAGAGAAGCCAGGCATGTTAGCAGACTTATGCTTTTCAGGCAAGATGGCACTGATGAATCCCACAGGGAGTGCTCGCCGACAGTGAAAGATATCACATATTAAAAGACTAAACTGACGGGATGGGAAGAATATCAGACAAATTTAGACTACATCTATTTTTCTCAAGGGCGTCCCCTACAGTTCTTAGGTGTAATTCACAGTGGTAAATACAAAAGGATTGTGGCTAAGCGGCTTTTGTTGAGAAATACAAAGCACTGGAACTCGGAATACTGAGGAGGATTCCAGGCTGGTCCATTGTTATTATAGACCACTAAAAAACGGGATCACAATGGAAACGACCTAAGTCCGTGTGAAATCCTTATTAGCGTCTGAGATAACACATGACCGACAATGCTATTTGAGAGAAGTAAAAAAAAATAAAAAAATAATTTTAAAAAAAGTTGCGGCAGACACCCACATTCCCGATGTGTGCAACACCACTCACAACTACTTCTAATAATAGTAGGAAGTAGAAAAAAAAGAAAACAGAAAAAAAAAGAAGAGGAAGAAATTGTTTTGATACAGAGGTTTTCTAGATATCGCTGACAACAGGCCGAAACATCCCATGTCCATTTTTTCACAAATTCATACTATTGCTCAGTCCACAGGTGTTTTATTTGATCAAATTGCTGACTGAATCTAACATCCTGAAAATGGCTTGCTCTCTTTGACGATGCAATGTGTATGGGTGTATCAACCTATAAACTCGAAGAAAAGTGGACAGTATGTGCCGAGTTAGGTACTGCTGTTTTGGTTAACAAGACGTTAAAACAGGTCCAGCGTTTGATTTTTTTAATGACGTGACAATGTTATATTCATGTGTGCATCCCTGTGCAATTCCTTGATTCTTAGCCAGCATATGCCACTCTTTCAAAGCAACTGGTTTCATTAATACACTACAAACGGAAAGTTAGGGATATTGGACATTCAGATCAAATTTCGGGAATTAAATATGACCTCCAAACTTTCAAATGCACCAATAACTGTTCAATGTACCATACAAGGGATTCTCACCAACACGACAGCTGTGGTCACACTCACACTTACTACAAATCAAGCCACCTGGTGACAAATATACTATTTTTTTACAGTTACAAGGGATCTTCAGTTTGACAGAGTTCTGTTCCAATGGCCGTCACGTAACCCGAGCTTGATATATAAGTCTTAGTCCTTAGTCTTAGTATTTGGCTCATTATCAAAGGTCATTTTGCACGTCGTATTCCAAGTATGATTTTGTGCTCGGGAATACACGAGAATGCACAAATAGTTGGGGATATTCAGCTTTCAGCTTGACACTGAGCCTTAATACGCCAAAATGTTTACAGGTGAACTTAATTTGACCTTCTCTCAACTTTGGAATGCACATAACCAACAGTTTGATGTTTCTGAACTTTTTGCACAACTTGCTTTCCTCTAACAGCCAACAGGTGTTTGATCCTTGGATCAATCAATACATTTCAAACGGTGTCCACTTCTATGACTTCAACTTTCTGTGACTCTGCATCTGTGTCGCAACCTGCTGATGACACTGCGTGACACTGTCAGCTCAGTGGCCCCTTCCCATTCCGTTTGAGGCCTCAGGTACTATTTTGATTCATTTCTATGAGTCCTTTTGGTCTGCTGATGTCAAAATGTGAACAGCACAATTAAAAGGACTGTTAAAGTACCAATTCTAGCTAAACTAGAAATATATTGGTCGGTCCACTTATGGATCAAACAACGTTTGTGAATTTTGTCATTTAGCTCCTTGTTGTGAAAAATGTACTGAAGCATTGAAGTTAGACGTGCATTTAAAAATTTAGAGGTCAAAGTAAATTCATCTCTAAAGGTTATGGTGGATTATAAATTCATCCTGAAATTTCACCTACAAGCCCAATATGTCAATGTTTGTTTAGTGCGACAATAGCTGAAGCCCTGTTGTCATTTTTTATGTCCTTAAGCAACAGTTCATACCTTTTGAAAAAAATCCACAATCTGGCCTTTACCCCCCCGAAGTGAAGCACTGACTGCCGAGTCGCATAAAGGTGCGCGCGGTTCGACTGGTCTTGGAACGTGAAACAAGCAACAATTCTACCAGGGCTACTTTGTGTCGACTTTATCCCCTGCGGAACATAACCAATGACAAGGCATTTTCCAATTTTAGAAAGCAGACGGTCATCAAGAAGAGCAACCCTCGCTATTCCCCCGAAGCCCTCCAGTGGCAGCTCACAGCAACACGCAACACATTTACAAGTGCCAGACCACTTCTTGAAGTGTTTATGTGCGTGTGTGTTGCGGGGTGTGACCTTTGATGAGTTCTTTTTAATTGGTTTTGCGATCTGATGCTCATAAATACTGAAAAACAGTGTCCAGTGCACCCATTCATTAGCTCGCTGCTCTTGCCTTCTCAGGCTCAAGTTTACTCAAGGACGAATTGCACTGGTGAGTGCAATCATGGATGCTCCAAAAAAAAAAAAAAAGACAAAATTTAAACTGGTATACAGTGTCCACCCCCTGCCATCTATGAGACTCTGCATTTTAATTTACCTGAGAGACTGTTTACCTGCCTCAGTCGGGGCTACTGTTTTGCTTAGCAACGGAGTTCAAACGGCTTCAGCGGTGAACTTTTTGAAGAATACCATTTATGAAATGAGATCATTACAGTATCAGTATTTTTCTGGCTGACAAAGTCAGGCATCTGTTTTGGAGAGTAGTTTTTGTGTTATGTGGATGAATTTCCCAGTGACTAATGGTATGTTTCAGTCATGTACTGCAGGGTATGATTGCGTATCATTGTATGCAAATATCATCACCCGACTGATTGCGATTGAAGAGGATGCAAAGCGCTATGCTATGCTATGACACTCCAGTATTTCCATAGCTAACAAAGCTATCCCAAAGCTTACATTAATTTTGCCCCTTTTCTACCAAGCAAGTAGTACAATTGAATTAGGCCCACTCTGCAATTTATGGGTTACCCGAAAGACAGAAGAATAATCACCATTTTCGACAAAGTAGTATGGTACCTAAAGGTTGGAGCTAGACACACTGCAGTCCATTGATTGGTTAAATAGAATCAACTGGAAGTGAGAGGAACATAAAATGGCCCTTTTGTCAGAAAAACACTCCCAAGGACAAAGAACACAAAAAGGCCACTACCGTACTGTTGCCATTTACTGTGCCCTTGCGCTTCGTGGCGGAATTTATTGGCAAGTCTCACTTGAAACCGCTGCTATAATGTCCCAGTATTTACGTAACTGACACATTTTACGACGGAGTTCCTTTTCTATGATGGCGATGTGACCCAAATTGGTTCCAAGTCAAAACCAAAAACATTTTTATGAATGCCATTGTTGGCCATGAATATAAAACAAATAAATGACGTTGAAATGAAGTTGAATTGTTGCGGGATCATATATGTATGCTGTTAGTAATAATGTCAACATTATTCATTGGAGGCCTGTAGGTTCGGTCTGCAAAATGTGGGTTTCCTTTGTGATGAACAGTGAACTTTTGACACCTTTATTCTGCAGAAGGGTAGCTAAAGTGTGGCGCTTTAGTCACTGTAGCGCGTTGGTGAGGAGGTCAATCACTTCCATGTCAGGGTTAGAATGGGAAGACGACAAAAAATGGCTTTTTGTCATTTTGGAATAGAGCGCCACATAGTTGTCGTCCGTTGCTGTCCTTTGCCTACAATGTCGTGTTGCTCTTTGCTGTCACACTAATTGCACCGTCTCTCGCTGCTATGACGTCACACTGTTTACTGTACTTGGCTGACGCATACCATCCTGCCTACACGGTGGTGGAAACAAAGCTAGCTAGTGTTCCAAACCATTTCCAGGCAAGCTGAATCGTGCGTCTTGGTAGAAACACTTGAAAGAGCAAAAACCAAATTATGAAGAGGACAAGCAAAAAGTTAGAAGACAAAGCACACACAGCTACACGAAAATGTTTAATTATCATTGAGTGGCATAGTGAGTCACACGTCATGTTAGCCTCATTAAGGAGAGGACTCTAACAAACAGGTTGTGCTCAGAAAACACACTTTACACTTGTGTTGTAATTCAGGCCAAGTTAAGTGCTTGGAAGTCAAAGACGCCAAAATGTGAAGAAAGAAAACCTGCAAATCCCAAATTATATAATATGTATGAGATGATGTACAGGTATGCCGTTTGTATAGTGGCCGGGGAGTGTACTACATTCATCCAGTTTTGTGTCAAATGATCCCAATGGACATACTTTTGAAATGAAGACAGTAACATCTTGAGTCCTCTTACTGTGCATGCATGACACGGCACAGCAGAGCACGGCACTGTACAAAACAAAAATGCACAAGATCGACAGATGCTTCAATACCCTTGAACAAAAAAAAAAAGACCAACCTGCACACAAATGCTCAAAACCTAATGTTTAAGGAATGGAAAGGCTCTGCTGTAGCGTGATATTTACAGCCACATAAATCACAGTCGCCACACGGAGTGAGTAAGCAGCCACTTCTGTAATCAGGCATGAATATTGCTGACATTGTTTTGACTTCAAATTCAACGGTGAGGTGAGGGCAAAAAGTTCCAGAACTGGTGTCAAAAAAAAAGATATACTGTATTTCACATCCAAACTATAAACAAGGAGTTGACCCCTTCAATGTGAGCCGGATGATCAATCCACAAAGACATCCGGGGCCGTATGCTTCGTTCAGTGAGTGAAGAGAGTAGGACTGGGGGGGGGTAAAATGTCGGCTAACTCGGTTAAATTGATCCCAAAACAAAACAAATGATTTTTTCCCTCGAAACTATAATTAATCATTTTAAAACCCGGCACCCGGAACAAAATGATTGGCCACTTCCGTGTTCCCGCATGGACGTTTGTTGCTGCGGACGCTGTCTTGCGGTGACAAATGTCCATGAAGAAGATGCCTAAGGTTTGAGGTCGGGGACAAAAACATGCATGGATACAATTGCTGCGAAATGGAGCTGGCAGAGATTGGAGACTTGAACACGGGAATGTGACTTGTGTGATGACGATCTGGCGGCAGCTCAGCGGATGCCTGCTGTTCGAGGTAACGACAACGCAGCTTGAAATTGGTGTTTTGAAGTGAATTAATACAGAATAAACTTAACCTTTGTCACAGCACATCCCATCATTACTTTACGAGGGCCAAGTTTCTTCCACTGAATTGCCGTGACCGCTCGTTTGTTAAAGCCTCTCCGGCTAACTTAGCTTAGCATAGCTTGCTGCCTGTGTCTCATCGCTAAACGTTGAGCAGTGATGAGTCTAAAGCGATGTTGTTATTGTGGGAAATGTGAGCAAAAATTAAATAAAGAGCAGGTGAGTGTGACAGTCACGGCTGGATCTTTTATTGTATTTTATTTTTGTTTCATTTTAAATCTTTGCGTCCACTGCGGGCCATTGGAGCAGTTTAAATGGCAGCGAGGCACTTGACCCGGTCAGAGGGAGAGCACAACACCAGACCATGGCTTTTAGGAAAATAACAAGAACATTATTTTCAAGTGAGAAGAGTGTCAATTATCAGAGTAATCGATTAAATAATCGATAGGATAAGAAATTCCAAAATGATTAGTTTGTGACAGACGAGGTAAGATTTGTGGCAGGACAACTTGTGATTGCTTCACCATCACAACGTACCTGCTACAATACCCTGAGCATCTGACACTTCCTGGCCAGGAAGAACATCGACTAGTGAATGCTAGTAGTAGTTCGTGTAATCCTCGTCCTTCAGAGTAGGTACGTGCAATACAATTGATGACATCTCTCGTCTTATCAGCTAATTATTTTCACAGAAAATGTACCTGCAGCATAATACAGTCCACACTATACATACAAACTGTAATCATTTTGCCACTTTAACATCTACTGTGTAACAACTTTAAATTTAAATAATAGAGAAAGGATACGGTTTGAGCTTTTTTTTAATTTGCTAAATCCTTAAGAAAACCTAGTAAAAGGAATTTAAAAAATACACTTTGAATAGAAGTATCTGATGTCTGTTTTTCATTACTCCATACCACAAAAGCATATTCTATAATACAGCTTTAAAAAAAAAAATGTATAGACACTAGAGCTTGACCCAGTTCACAACATATACCAAAGGAGGAATGGGACCAGATTAGAGCACTACACAAAAAACAATGACTCAATATGATGGACAGTCCTGCAGTCTCATTAAAAAGTGACTCAGGGGAAATATGCTAGAGGGCATTCCTCACTCACAACGGCACACAAGCTTTATATCTTATTTATGTATTGTGCCTCTCGCAACTTTGGAGACAACCTTTGTTATTGGATCTCAAATGTAGCAATAATCTCACAGTTCTTACAGACGAGTTTTACTCAAATGTGAAAATCAGTATTCTTGTTTCGAACGTGCTCGCGCCATATGTCAATGGGTTGGAAATCTAATTTCTTCGATTATTTCCGCACAGGCCGCTGCTCGTCACGAAACGAGACAAGGCAAGACGAATGTCAATGAGATGCCTGTTCCTGAGAAAACATCTGAGCGCAGCCGCTCATTGAGGATACGAGGGAGTAAAAGTGTCAGCTGGGACTAACTGAAACGAGGCAATGGGATCAAGGTTTCCCTCAAGGCTGGGACAACGTACGACAACGCTGCACGCACTTCAGAGAGTTATGAAATGGCGTAATTCTCCGTCCTGTGTGGAGTTTGCACGCCTTCGTTATGCTTGCATTGGTTTTGTTCTCTCGGGCTTCCTCCCACACTACATTAACATGCATTTAAAGTTCGCCGACGACGTCAAACTGCTCGTGGGTGTGAACGCTGCGAGAGTGAGCGGTTGTTTGGGTATACGGGCCCCGCAACTGACTGTTGCGACCCATTCCACGGTGTACCCCAATCCTCGCCCAAAGTCAGTCGGGACAGGCTCCAGCTCGACCATAACCATACCAAAGAAAGTGGAATAAAAAAATGGATGGATGGATGACTCGTTGACACCGCGGTGGACCAGTGGCTGGCATTTGAGAGGTTCTGGGTTTGAATCTCAGCTCAAGCCCCGCTGTGTGGCTTTTTTATGTCTCCCAATGTTCTCCCAATACTCTGTCCAACTGAATGAGAGTGAATCAAATGACTCCTCATCTCCCTAATGTTTCGGTCTCTTCCTATAGGTAACACATGAGCAAGAGTCATCCTGGCCACTCCAGAGGGCCATGAGACTCAGTCATGCACTACTCCGTGCAGTATTCTTGCGGATGCATCGCTTTTGCCATCACTCTTTGCAGCCCGTGAAAATAAAACCAAATGTAGCAGACCATGACCTTTTCCTTAATCATGATTTACTTTACCCAAAGGAAGCCTAATCATCCTGTTGTGTGAGAGCCAGTTAGCTCAGGAGGTTGACTGCAGCACAAACAGATGGAGTAGCATTCTGTCCATGAAGTAAGATGATGGTAGCAAGGTGCGCTGGGTCGGGCTCACAGGTGGTGGATACTCACCACCAAATGCTTTTATGATAGTAATTATGGCACATTTCTATTTGTTATCATAAACCCAGTACTCCCACTACTAGCGATTGCTGCCTAGCTGTTGAAAGGCAGTGCTAAGGATAAGGCTAAGGTCTCAGCTTGCAAACGTCACATGACCAATCCCAGAAAACAGGTGAGCCATGACGGTTCAGTAATGTCATTTTCAGTCAACAGCAAGTGGCAGCACAAGGCAAAATGGCCGCCCGCTGTGATGGATAAAACTGAGTGGATTTTTTGGCTAAAAATTAACGTCCTGCGAAAACGCGCGTCCTCGTCCTTTTACAGCATTTCGTCCCCTGGCACGGAATGCCCATCAATACCGCGTTTTGACTAGTGGAGGTGCATAGAACATATTGTTGTCAAGAAAATTATTGACTTGACTTCCCCTTAAGGCCTTTTGGACTCTCTACAGCAGACTTTCGTATTCACACTGAGCAAGAGCAGTGTAAAAATGCCTTTCGGCTCACATTGGGATGGACCTCCAGAGGACTTTAATGGGGGTTTAAACCTGATGATTTCATGTTAAATTGCAAAATGGATCAATTATCAGAACACAGTTCTCTTTAACAAAAAATAAATAAATAAATGAAATCCAAATTATTGGTTTCTAAGCAAAGCGGTCTGTCTGGAGAGTGTTCATGTCAATTCATGGTTGTCACTAGAACACCTTGAGTTTCCACAATTAAACTAAGAATATTCCCTTTCTCGCCCAACTCTATTAAACCAGATATATTCGTGTAATTTGTGGCAGTGGCTTTCATCGTCACGCCACACAAAAAGTTTTCAAAGTATCTCGCGCATCTCCATATTGACAACATAATTAAATCATTGGATACTTATTCTCCCTTCCTGCCCTATGCCCGCTGCCCTCGAAGCATCCCATCACTAATGAAATCAGCACACCCGTCTAACTAATGTAGTCATGGCAACTATTTCCCAAATGATCGTGGTGCCCTTCTGCGAACGCATTCCGAGAAAATGCAAACCGATTATGATTCGACCAAAACAGGACACATCTATTTCATACTTAATTGATCTAATTTGATGTACAAGAGGACATCATGCAAACAAACACAGCTAGTCAAAGGGTGGGTATGATCCGTGGATTAGAAGGAATTGTCAATGTTTATATCTCTAATGAGCAAAAAAAAAAAAAAAAGAAATCGGAATAAAGTTATATTTGTACGCACTTTATTGCATTACTAGAGACATTATCAATCAATCAATCACATTTTATTTATATAGCACTTTTCATACATAAAAATGCAACTCAAAGTGCTTTAAAACATTCAAAGCAAAACATAGAATTATTTTCAATCAAAAGAAAAGATAAATTATTTAAAAGTTGTTGAAAGCCAAACTAAAAAGGTGTGTCTTGAGCTTCCTCTTAAAAATATCAACAGTCTCTGCAGACCTGACATCCTCTGGCAGGCTATTCCAAAGGTGAGGACCAAAATGGCTGAATGCAGCCTCGCCATGCATTTTTGTCCTCACCCTTGGAATAAATAAAAGGCCGGCGCCAGAGGACCTCAGGATCCGCGAGGGCTGGTATGATAAAAGCAAATCAGATAAATAAGATGGCCCAAGACCATTAACACATTTATAAACTAATAAAAGTACTTTAAAATCGATCCTGAAACACACAGGGAGCCAATGCAGCAATTTCAAAACTGGCGTAATGTGCTCCCGCCCTCTGGTTCTCGTCAGCACCCGAGCGGCTGAATTCTGCAGTAGTTGCAGTGGTGAAATGCTCTTTTTCGGGAGGCCAGAGAGCAGGGCATTACAGTAATCTAAACGACAGGAAATAAAGGCATGCATCAGCACTTCCGTGTTAGCCTGAGAGAGAAACGGGCGGACTCTGGCGATATTCTTAAGGTGATAAAAACCAATCTTGGTTACATTTTTAATATGAGGAATAAAACTGAGCTCAGAGTCAAAAATGACGCCAAGGTTCTTCACACAGTGTGAGGGATTAAAAATGTGTAGTTTTGGTAAAAGCTTCTCTCTCTGACCTTCGGGACCGATAACTAAAACCTCAGTCTTGTCCTCATTGAGCTGTAGGAAATTATCTGCCATCCATGACTTGATATCTAAAATGCAATTTAAAAGGGTATCAATGGGTCCTGTGTCATCAGGAGACACGGCAATATACAGCTGCGTGTCATCAGCATAGCTGTGAAAGCTGATGCCGTGTCCCCTGATGACATCCCCGAGGGGAAGCATATAAAGATTAAAAAGTAAGGGGCCTAAAATCGAACCTTGAGGAACCCCACATTTGATTTCATGAGTTTTAGAGGAACAAGTATCCATACTTACAAAGAAATATCGGTCTGTGAGATAGGAATAAAACCAGTCAAAAACAGTACCAGAGATGCCCACTAGATTTTTAAGTCTATTTAATAAAATTTGGTGATCTACTGTATCAAAAGCAGCGCTTAGATCCAGTAGCACCAAGACTGTGAGTTTTCTCACGTCTGCAGTGCACCTAATATCATTTAAGATCCTTAAAAGAGCAGTCTCCGTACTGTGGTTCATCCTAAAACCAGATTGATATTTCTCAAAAATATTATTTGTATTTAAAAAATGATTCAACTGGATGAAAACCAGTTTTTCTAAAATCTTACTTAAAAACGGTAAGTTGGATACGGGTCTGTAGTTATTAAAAACGCTCGGGTCAGAACCGCTCTTCTTCAGAAGGGGCTTCACCACCGCCGTTTTAAAGGCAGCGGGGAAGACGCCTGTCTGAAGAGAGCAATTGACTATATTTAAAATTTGTTCTTCAAAAAATCCATAAAATGTCTTAAAAAGAAATGTGGGAATTGGATCCAAAAGGCAGGTTGTTGGGTTTACCTGGGAGAAAACTCGAACAAGTGTCCTTGCATCAACCAGGGCAAAACTTTCCAGTGTTTCCTCATGTAAATATGATTGTCCGGGTTTATTAAAACTTGTGTTTTGACGGGCTAAAAGACTGGATCTTATGTCATCGATTTTACTTCTGAAGTGGTCTGCAAAGTCCTCACAGAGAGCATCTGTTGGTCTCTGTGGGGACTTATTAAAATCAGAACTAGTTAAAAGTTCAAAGGTGGAGAAGAGAACCCTGGGGTTGTTTTTATTGACTGTAATGAGGTTTGAGAAATAGGAAGATCTTGCCAGTTTTACTGTTTTATTGTAAGATTTCAGTTGTTCGCATAAAATTTCATAGTGTACTGTAAGTTTACTTTTTCTCCACCTCCTCTCTGCACTCCTGCATTTTCTCTTTGATATTTTGATAGCATTGTTTCTCCACGGGGGTACAGTCTTTGTTTTTGTTGTTTTAATTAAAAGTGGAGCTACTGAATCTAATGATGATTTAAGATGTAGGTTAAAATTGTCAACAATAAGATCACAGGGTGCAGGTAAAATGTCAGCAGGAGTGTTTTTTAAGATCTCGATAAAATTTGCTGCCACCTCAGAAGATAGGTAGCGTTTCTTCACTGTTCTGACCGGGACTGCTAGATGGTTAAAACTGGCGATGTTAAAATAGACACAGTAGTGGTCTGACACTGCCAAGTCAACAACAGAGGACACACCAGCAGACAAGCCATAGGTTATAACCAAATCCAGGGTGTGTCCTCTGTTGTGAGTTGGCTGCAAGACGTGCTGTTTAAAATCCAAGCAGTTTAAAAGGTTTGAAAAATCTCTGGATAGTGGGTCCGAGATGTTGTCCATGTGTATATTAAAATCGCCAGTTATTAATATCCTGTTATAACTGGAATATAAAATGGATAAGAATTCTGAAAATTCTGTAATAAAAGAAGTGGAATGATGGGGAGGTCTATAGACGGTAATGCAGAGAATAGGGGGACTGCTAAAAACAAAGGCATGGTGTTCAAACGATAAATAGCTGCTAAAAATGATCTCCTTTGATAAAAGAGTATTAATAAAAATTGATGCAGTCCCGCCTCCTCTTTTGCCATCCCTTGTAGAAAATAAAAAGTTAAAATTCGGTGGGCAAGCCTCGTTGAGAGCAACTGGAGCATCTGTACCAAGCCATGTCTCAGACAAAAGTATACCATGTAAATCATTGTCTAAAATCAGGTCGTTTATGATAAAAGTTTTGTTTAAAAGGGAGCGCACGTTCAGCACGGCCAGATTAATTATTGTGCTGGACGTGCGCTCATGGTGGTACGAATGAGCAGTATTAACATATACTAGATTACCACTGTTAAAACCACGTTGTTTGTGTGTGCAAGGGAAGCGTCTGCCGGTGATGGTTTCAATGGGAAAATTGTCCGATAGTGGTAATGATAATGAGGGCCTGCAGGGGGAGCTAGTGAGGGTGGTGGTACTGTGAGCAGCTGGTATTGGCCTGTAAGTGATGGTAGTGACATTGTCATTGCAGCGTTTATGAGTAGAAGAAGAAATATGATTGGTAAACAAGAGTCAGCTGGGAGTGGAATTGGTTACGACATGGTGGATGTTAGCGGCTAAAATCTTGCTACCAAGAGAGTTCGGATGAACACCATCCGGCTGGTAAAAAGACGGGCGATTCCAGAATAGGTTAAAGTTGTCAATAAATGCAAAGTCAAGGTGGCCACAAGTGCGTAGGAGCCACGTGTTCAAGCTTAAAAGGCGGCTGAAGCGCTCGGCTCCGCGAGACAATGCCGGCAAAATGCCACTCACCCAGACCGAGAGATCGCAGGTTCTTAACAAGGCAAAGAGGGCGTGAAAGTCTCTCTTCGTCTGCTCAGACTGTCGGCGTATTGTCTCGTTTGTCCCAACGTGAACGATGAGCCGGGTAATGGATGATGGCAGAGAGTCAAGAACACCCGGCAGGATGTTAACTATGTCCATGACTTTCGCTCCGGGAAAACAGCGGGTGACGCAGCCGGGATAGTGAGTACGTCTAATGGTGCTGTCGCCAATTATAACGGTGGTCGGTGGGTGACGTGAGGAGGGAACGCCAAGGGACTCACCACCGGCGGAAGATTCACGACCCCACTGTCCAGGATGGCTCCGCCGAGGCCGAGTGAAGACGGTGGATGACACCGATGAGTGTCGCCGATGATGCTGGTGATGACGACCACCCTTGTACCGGGACACCGCGTCCCGGAGCAGCCCGACGCGTGAGTGGACGGCCGTGTCACCGGCGGACCCGCCCAACATGGGGTTCCCGGCCGAGGTCGTCGCCGTGGGTGGCGGGGAATCCGAGGGAGCCCCTGGGAGCACAGCCCCAGCGTCGGACGCAGCAGTCGGTGTCTCCGACTGCTGTAGTGCAGTGATGGGAACAGGAGACTCACTCGCCAGGGCGGCGAACCGATTCCCCAGGACCAGTTGGGGGCGGTGGGGTTGCTCCCCGGCCCTCCGGCCGCGGGACACCACCTTGACCCAGGTGTCACTCTGCAACGGTGTCGAGCAGGATGGCCCCGGGCAGGCAATTGGATCCCACTTCGCCGTGTCCGAGAGGCCAGCCGCCTCAGCCGTCATTGTCGCCGACAGGATTTCACGAGCGCGCCTTCTCATGACCACCGCGGAGAGTTCGGGGAAACGGGTCGCGAAGCAAGAGATGACCGATTCCTTCTCATGGAGCTCCTCTGAGAGACGACGAATATCCCTTCTTAGGTCAGAGATTGTCTTATTTGCCTTCTCCAGTAGGCCATTGTGTTCGTCGCTGTCGTCTGAAGGCATTTTAATACACTAGCTCCAAGCTAGCCCCAAGCTAGCCCGTTTCCGTCTCACGCTAGCTGTATGCTAGTCCGCGAGATCAAGCGACCCAGAGATTAACAAAAATTTAAATAGATAAAAAATAAGATAAAAATAGTCTCCAAAAATTAAAAAGAGTAAAAACGCAACGCGCATTAAGCGGGAGCAGCCTTGTGGCCTCTACCAAATATCGTAAATAGTTACCAGTGCTTGAAAGAAGGCGTGCAAAATAACCATAGAAGTCTCCGGACATTATCATTTGATCCTACGTGCCTTCAAAACAGACAGCAAGTCAATGGGGTGAAATTAGCACGTCAATATGTCTGCATTTCATTAACTTTGCTACGGTTCAGCGAGTGTTCAGTAGCATCAGTAGGTAGGAGTCACTTGATTTTGTTACAGTTGGCTTACGCATTTCTCGGTGAAGAGCCGACGCCTTGTCTCTTCTGACCACGGACAGGCACAATAATCAACTAGTCGTACAACAAGAAAAAGTGCGACGTGAGGTCAACTGTGATATTTGTGTCGTAGCATTTGACTGGAAATCAGTACAAGAACAGTTATAAAAAAAAATTGTGCTCTTCATCTCAAGATGTATGTGAGGAAAAGTTGTGATCTGCAACAATAAATATTTTAAATCAATGGTTTACGTACTTTCCAATAGCCGATCAAGGAAATTTAGTCACGTCACAAAGGCCCACCCATAAAATCGGTTCTTGAAAAAGCATCTTTGGTATTTTACATAATTTACGATGAATATAAAATAACCAGTTAAAAATGTATACAGCAAATGAGCTGACTCTTGCTGCATCCATTATATTCGAATGGGTCCCATCCATCACCGCTTCTCCGTTCTATCGTGCGGGTTAGCAGGAAAATAAAACAAACCCCCCGTGTTTGCAACTGCATGGCCCCTAGCCAACTTATCATGTGGTGCCGCTGTGATATTACACAAACTCAAGTGAAACTCAATCCGAACGGAAAATACACTGACCATGACCTCTCGCAATCCTTGGCCCAAACCAGCCAAGGACCTTTGCTGCATATCGTTGCCCATCTGTTGCTCCTTTGATATCCACTCTCCTATTTACTGGTACTTTCAAATTCTTTGCCTGTAGGCATCAAAAACACACCAAAAGTAAACGTAGCAAATAAGCACCAAGACAAGCCTCTTAATTAGAGGATCGAATCCCCTAAACCCTCCGAAAATAAATAATGTTAAATATGTTTACCATAACTTGTTAGATGTTAAGCCGCTGCACTGACAATTTATTTATAGAGCCGTTTGTGTTTTCATTTCTTTATGAATATTTAAAAACGTGCTATTTAATAGGCGAGAATTCTGATGGGATTTTTCCAGACAATACATTAACAGCAGCGCTTTGTTTTGAAACCAATTATTTCGAAATGGGTTTTTGTGCCACCCCAAAAAAAAAAAAAAAAAAAAAGGATGTTACATTGAGCAATCCATACACAGAACAAGGCAGGTTGGGCTCAGGCGAATTTAAACTGATACATTGCTCACTAGGGGTTGAACAGACAAATCGACTACTCAACTTTGCTACTCCACAATGACGTTTGATGTGTGAACTCGACAAGTTGTTGATTCATGTTTTTACCAGGATTTTGAACACCTTTCCGGGCCACACCATTAAAGCGGAATTTTTGCACGGCACAAGAATACGTTTGTGATTATTTGCACCCATCCAATCATTTTCTATACCCGTCACCCAACATGCAGAACCCAATGCTGCGCTGGGCCCAGAACGAGGACAACAGGTTTCCCAGTTTCGCAAACCAAATTCTGCAAAACATTACCGGTCTGTCCCAGCGGCAAACATGCCGAGCAAAACGATTTTTTCTTTTTCCCCCCCTCGGGCTGTAAACAACCATCAGGTGACAGTAAGCGAGCCTTCACCCACACCACTGTACATCAAAGCTACTGCGCTCTAATGTGTATGTTCTACCATGAGTTCAGAACTTGCCGAGAGAAATTCAGCCAATCCATCTACTATACTGCAGATAGCTTCCTTATAGAGAAGGAGAACCATTTACACTCACATTCACGTCAGGCGAAGTCAGGCGGGTGAACGCTAATTTGTCCAATCCATTTTTAATAACTCATCAACTAATAGAATGTTCCTCTTTCCCATAGTTGATTAAGGGAAATTTAATTTTGCTATCGCTATTCGGGTAGTTAATTTCATGTTTAGGGAGCAGGGATTTAATCATGCCCGAGAGCAAGACAAAAGCTTGCAACGATTATTGACAGGGGTGCACATAAGTGGTGCGCAAGTGCGCGCCACATTTGATTGCCTCGGTGCACATTTGCATTCCAAGCATATTGCGGCCGCACGTCTGTGACTGCAGCTCAGTGCCTGCCGTCGAAAAGTACAAGTAAAGTTAGCAGACACGACAATTGCTTCCCAGGTATAACTTGAGAATAAAATGACAACTAAAACGTCGACGTCCAGCTACGGTATCAGTTGTGATTCTCTTATTTTGAAGTTGGCTCCGCGGCGCGTTTCGTAGTATGAACAACCGTTATGGCGGCCACTCGGAGTGTGACAATATCCCGATATGGTGGTATATCACGATGTTTTGTCTTCTGATCCATTATCGATACGCCTCCGCCAAGTTTCGATATGTTAAATTGATATCCGGACGCTGTGAAGGCTCCTTCATTTTTCATTGCTAAGTGAGCAATTACTTGGCGGTTCGGAAGTCGCCAGGTGAAGAAGACAAACAATGGGAGACAACATGGCTGAAGCAAGCGAACGACTAAAATTAAAAGTGTTAAACATGATGTGACCAGCGGGCCCTGCTCTGACCAGATGTGCTGTCAATCTTTCCGTTCATCCGTGAGGTCATTGGGTCGGGAAAAAAAAAAATGAGCACCAAACAACAACCTCTGGCGCTCATCTGAGAACCGAACCATTTTTTTATATGCACCCCCGGCTAGAGGCTATTGATGAGGCTTGAAAAGAAAAACATACTCCATTTCCATAAAATACATTCTTTATCGACCGAAACGTGTTCATGTATTAGCTGCAGCATACAAATCTAACCCCATGTGTGTTTATGCACCAATAGGGATTAATAAATCATGAGGAAGATCATACAAAGAAACTTGGCAAAGAGGGGAACCAAAATGAATAATAAATCAGATGAGGGATTGGACCACGAAGACGTGTTGAAGCATAGCATGACTGACAGCTCTTATAACGCGCTCCCTCGTGGTCATGCATAGGAGCAACACTCGTTCACGTTCCACGAGCTCTGTGTAACCACTCTCCCGTGGGGACCCAGCGAAAGAAGCTGACACGCAGACTCAAGCAGGCGAGATACTACTCATGGGTGCTCGCATCAGCAATAGACACCTATATGTCTTTGCAAACGGGAAATCGTGTTTCTGCGACACCTGTGACGTGCTGTCAGGTTCCTTTATCAGCAGGTGAAAGCTTTTTGGTGGGTGACTGAATTTTCAGGTGTCTGTAATCTACTTGAGTGTTTATTGTTTTGATGACTAAGTTTTAACTTTTAGTCCCTTCATTTGAAACCATTTCGATCATTTGTACTGTTGCTGCTTTGTTGTTGTTGTTGTTATTACCTTGTTTTAAATCCCCACCAACGGACTGAAGATAATTATTTGACGCTGTCGGCTCCAACGGCTGCGTTGTGGCAGCATGAAAACCCATCAGCTCCTGGCATTCAAAAATGTCTATTCTGAAAAAACAAAACTTACAAGTAAAGCATATTTTTTTCCCCATTGTTATGATTAGTTAATCATAGCCTTTTTTGTTACTCTGTTACATGAGTAGGGAAATTGGGAACACGTTTTTAAAAGCCTGATCCAGCTTTAGCTAGCAGTAGCAAAGCTGTACTTTTTTACTTTAACTAGTACCATAGCTAAGTGCTTTGACTTATCTAGTATATTTTTTTAAACAACATCTGTACTCGTACAGCGCTTAATATAATTGCATTTTTACAACGTGAAATAGGGACTAATGATGCGTGTACACAGTGAGACCATTTAAAAAAAATAAAAAATTAAAAAGAACTGTGGCTGTCACACTTATGACTCACAGTTGGCTAACTGCATATGTAACCGTGTTGCACAACATCTCACCACTATTCTGTTAGAATATTGTTCACTTCGCTCAATCCGTGCTATTTTTTTTTTTTTTTTTTTTTCAGGCTTTAATTTAGCAGACTGCCATTGCGCTTTGACACGCAACTCCAGGGCGCTTGTGGGGATGATGTGGCAGTCGTGCGTCTCCTGAGTGGTGTAGAAGTAAGTCTGTGTCTAGGAATTTTGAGGGTAAAAAAAATTCTGTTACAAATTCTAATTCATTTTTGAATGATTTTTTTGCAGGCAATTTTTTCTACATGTTCAATTTCAATGCTGAAAATTTACAATTTTAGGAATTCTGATGGTAAAAGAAATTCAGTTACAAATTCGAATTCAAATTCCAATGGCACAGATTTAATTCGATAGAGTGGCACCAACTAACAAGTAGCCCTTTGCCATTCCCCCTGGCAGTTTTACCTGAACGAAAGGTGCACCAAAGTACATTTGATGCTGTACTTGAACCATTTGAGGTATCGGCATAGTTTCGGTCCCTTTTTGAAGGTAACACTTTGAATTTTTCTCCTCAACTGTCAGAATCTTTTTAAGTGCTACTGGCACTGAATTATGGAAGTTTGAATACATGGGTCGCCCGTGGGTCGGCCTTCCTATATGTATATCCGTTTTCTCTGCCATTTATCCTGCTCATAGCTGAAGTTTATCCAAGGTGACTTCAACAGACTGCACCCTGGTCTGCCCGCCAGTGAGTTAACGTATGTGTATTCGGAACCACCTTCATTGAGTGACAATTAAGTCGGGCAAATGAACCACTATGCCATCAGAAACCTACTAAAAAAAGATTCAAGTGTACAGTAGAGTGGAACCAAATAGACAGTTGCAGATATTTTACAATGTCTTTTATTATCTGATGCATTGAGTTCATCGAGGCTCTTAAAAGGAATTCCTCGTCAGTTGTGAGCATGTAAACAATGAGCGTTGCTCATGAGGAAAGCTTTTGATTAGTTGCCAAGGTTAGCAGTAAGCGAAGGTGCCGGCACGTACTGACTGCCTGTGCTTGTGCATAATATTAACATTGATTATTTGACTCTGATGCTGAATGCTGGGTGACCTTTTTAGCGTTCGCATTCGGCGAGCAAAGGCTTTACTCCACATCTGACTTGCTGAAATTGCCTCCACGGGGCACCTAAATACGCCTGCTTCTATAATGTCCTATTAAATGCAAATTAAAAAAAAAAAAAAACATGGGTTAAATTGCTGAGCTCTTCAAAACGAGCACATACGAGGAAGCCTGAAAATGAGCTGCCGTTGATATCATTAGACTGGAATGTCTACAAACCTCCAATGACTGCATTGTTGTACAGAAAAGTCAGTCACAAATAACCATTGCGCGATCCAGTTTATTATGGGAGCTATGCCGTTTTATGCTAATCCCTATACTCATGGAATGTGTGGTACAACATTCATTAGTACATTCCATGTGTCCTTTGTAGAAGCCACAAGGTATATAGTCAACAGTACTGCTATGGATGAGATTGTGACTGAGACTACGGACAAACACTGTATGTAGTTCCTCACAAACATCATTCGAATTAAACAACCGTCACTGGCTTATGCGCATAGTGGCAAAAATGCCAAAGTCGGACTGACTAGAGAGAAATAAAAACTGTAATTAAATACGATGTAGAATTGGAGGGCAGGAGCAAGGCTTCCAATCTGCTTTTGCTGCCCAGAGGGTCAATGGTACCCGACGGCTGGCCCGCAAAAACAGTGATTAGAGGGTAGGTTTTATTTCTCTTTTTCTTTTTTGCATATATTGGATCTGAATTAATATTAATTGTGAAATAACAGCAATAAAATGAAGAATAACAAACAACAGACTTTTGATGTTTGCAACAGCAGTTACGGGTTATTCACTGTTCCGTCATCTTGTCATGTTAGTGTAAATTCATTAATCCCAGAGGCGACTAAAGTCACCATATGCATGGCTGGGTGAGAGAACGGACTGCGGCGAACCAAGAAGTAGCTTTAATATGAACGTTGACCATGTGAGAGACGAGAAAGTATATTACTTGTAGAGATAAATTAACCACACATTTATAAATAAAATAAAACAAAACATCAGTAGAGAATCAGCATTTCATGATACGTATATTGTATACTAATATTACAGTACTTATATATAGTTGTCTTCTGTATTCATAATTGTTTTTCAACCAAGCAAAAAAACGTTTTTTTTCTTTATCTGAATACTCGATTACTCGATACAATTTTCAGTAGGATATCTGAATACCAAAATAGTTGATAGCTGCAGCCCTAGGTGCATGCATTTGATTTAAAATGAACAAAACAAGAACAGATTTCATTCATCTTGAAACACAAAAAAAATGCAAATAGCTATTAGTCAATTATCCGAGAAATGAAATATTCTCAAATAAATGTATAAAACAAAATTGTTTCTTAGGAAAGCTCATCATCAACGGTTTGTCCTCTTTTTCGGAAATAGGCAATGCAGAGAAGTGCAACAGTAACCGTTTGAGCTGTCTGAATTGTTCTGCTATAAAAACAGCAATGGCATTTGTTATTGCTTTGGCTCCATCTGAAAGAGACCAGGAAAGGCTGTTTTAACGGCACTTAAATTCAGCTTTTTATTTATTTATTTTTTTCCACGCTGCACTGATATTCACATTGGCGTATTGCCGTTTCCAGTGAGTTAACAAGTTTGACATACTGCCAAAAGCATCCCGCTAACCAGGACGTCTGATAGCCAGAGGCTGACCTGCACTTCCTTACCCAATATCTTATGTGTGGGAACTCGCCAAATGTTCCACCCCCCAAAAAAAATACGATTCCATTTCCATACTTTTAAACTCATACTAAAGAACAGTCACCGCAACTGTTCAATCCAATTTGGATTTGGAGGACACACGTAAGTAAAAAGTACTAACAGTCCAGATGGAACATTTCCACCTTTTCCGCCGCTTTCAATTTGTCATTTCCTTTTCCAGTCAACAATTGGACCGAGAGAAAAGAAATCCGGATGTTCCCTTTGACTAGCGTTACGGAACCAGCCCCTGCGGCGTCTCGGCAACAGGGCGGACACAAGAGAAATGCCGTGTTGTCATCAGAGGATGAACCAGATTCTCGCTGAGGTCTCACAGAAGCCTTGAGCGGCATCCAAGCCCAGCCTCCATTGTGACACATTTGGGTGATTGGGTGATGTGTTATACCTGGGGGGAGCTGCTGGACTGCACCAGCCACTCAGGGACACACTGTAACATCCACAGTCTTTGGGGAAAGGGCCGCTGTCTCTCCGCATATACCCAAGATCGCCCGAGCGAAAGGCAAAGGGGGGGCCGGCTTTTCTCTTTCCTCTTCTTCGGGGACGGAGCCCGGGTAGTTGTTTATATCTGTCTGCTATAATCAGGAGACGTGTCAGCGTTATCTGACTGGGAGCCACTTGATCGCTGAGGTTTTCATGCGAAGAAACGAGGCATGCCGCCGCCTCGCTTAATGAGGTTGTTCCGAAGTATGCCTCGCATAAACAACATCGGCGATGCAGAGTCAAAAGCGTCATATTCCTCATCTTCTTGGGCGGCTTCACTTACTTTATTGCACGTCTGGGAAGGACAACAAGTGGCCTCCAAACAACGCTCTGCACCCACACAAAAAGAACAAGCTATTTAGTAAAATAGCACAGCAAGCAATTTTGCTGGCAAAGGCCGTCTACTTTTCACTGAACGCTGAATGTACTACCTTCCAGCGGTGTACCATTAAGTTATGCACAATACACACTTTTTGTCTAATCAAAAATTGTGACTGGGACCAAAACAACTTTTTGGCACCTAAAGGCTGCAGAAAGACGCAATGTAGCCAGTTAATTTGTCGGCAGAGAATCACAACCTCTAAAAGACAAAACGCTCATTTCGCCCCCTCCTTGTAATGACCAAGTGCATGCCAAGAGGACAGAATACAAAACAATGGAAGTCCTCCATTGTTGTACTCTTGTTTACTGTCACCTTCCTCTTTATCGCTGAATTCACTGGCAGTTGCGCTGCCTCACTCTGCTATGATACCTACTGTATGCCTCTCGACAGATGAGGGTTAACCATTCCAAACAGTTGTGTGCCGAACAAAGCTGCTTTTCCACTGCGCGGTACCAGCAGCACTACTTTTTTTTTTTTTTTTTTGGTTCGGAAAGAAGGGATCATTTTGATCAGGCAGGACAAGCAACGCACACAATCAGGGCCTCCTGTTTTTACTGTACATTTCTGCATGTGGCTGGGGACCACTTTCATTTTATTCGAGAGGAGACAAAGGGCCGATGCGGCAAAATGGAGACTGTGGCGCGTGGCAATTTTTGACCTTTCTAGTGTGTACTTTCAAATGTTTGAATAAAGCGACAAGAAAGAAATAGGCGGTTGGATCCTTACTTCAACACGGGACAACGGGAAGCATGAAACACATCAGTCGGACCAACAACAGTGGAAGGTCTCAACGTATTAACGTCTCGGCATGGGGCTGTTGGCCGGTGTAATTCCATTCGAGGAGAGATACAGGAACAAACGACAACAGAAGAGAACGGGCGATCTCCAATATTTACTTCCCGAATTAGCCATGTAAGGACACAGTTTTAGTTTGGAAGAAGACTGAAGTGTTGAATCTACGTTGAAACCTAAAGTAAAAATGATAGAGAAAGCGTAAGCTTGATAAAATGTTGAGCTTTTCAACGTTTGCTTTTCAACTATCCTCTAAATTGGAATTAAAATGCTGTAAATGGGCTGTCACTTATTTAGCGCTTTTCTACCTTGGGTACTCAAAGCACTTTACAGTCTACCTCATCTACCTACTGATGATGCAGCATCAGGAGCAACTGGGGGTTCTGTATCTTGCTCAAGGATACTTCGACATGGTCACAATGGCCGGGGATCGATCCCACAACCTCCGGGTTGGGAAAGGACCACTCTACCACTGAGCCATGCCGCCCCCGCTGTAGCAAAAACATTGGCTTAGTCCACTGCAAAATTATTTTCAATTTTCAATTTTCCCTTACCCAAATGTATGAAAAACCTATGACAGAAAACATGTTTAATATTCAAAAATGTATTAGAAGAGATCAAAATACTGCGCGGACATGGCTAAGAAATTAAAAAGTTTCATGAAACAGGGCCAACACCAGTGTGCTCAGGGCAACAACAACAAAAAAAACAGTCAGAAAAAAGTGGTTAAAGAAAATAAAATCTAATTTATATATGGAGAGCGACAGCGAGTGAGAGCGAGAGAGAGAGAGAGAGATACAGTACACACACTTTTTGCGGTTGAAAAAGGCCTGCCCCCCCCCCTCAGAATATGCCCCCTCCCCACCTCCTTCCACTAAAGTAGAAAAATAGAGAAGGGCAAACGTAGGTAAAACAGATTCAACATTAATTAAACCGTGACCTTTCCATTTTTTTAAATTCAACCAAAATACAATGTAGATTCAACAGCATCTTTCAATCACAAACTTCAATGCTGACAAAATATTGTTGAACCAATGTTGATTAAACATCAGTCTTCAACTAAAACCAAAAATCAACCTTCTTAACCCCAATTCAACATTGATTTAACATCTTTTGCTATCTGGGGGAGGGAGGGGGGTCACCAACTGAGGTCTTTGAGGGCAAAAATCTTGCGTGTTTTACATGTTTCCCTCCTCCCGCACATCTGATTCAAATGATGAGCTCATCAGCAAGCTCTTTCGAAGCCCGAGAATGTTCCTGATCATTTGAATCAGGTGCGTTGGAGCACGGAAACAACTAAAACAGGGGTAGGGAACTCCGGTTCCTCGAGAGCTATATCCTTCCTGTTTTGGATCTCTCCCTATTACAACACACCTGACTCAAAATGATCAGGATCGTTTCAGACTTCTACCGAGCATGCTGATGAGCTGATCATTTGAATCAGGTGTGTAGAGGTTGGGAGAGATCCAAAACAGGCAGGATAAGGCTCTCGAGGACCGAAATCGGTGACCCTTTCGCTGGACAATAACAACATGGCAGAATTCAAAGTTACGGTACAGTAACAGGACAATAGAGATGTTGTTTGCTTTCCACTTTGAAAAGCTACTGCGAGAAATTGAGAAAAAAAAAGATGGCTGACGGATTAATTGATGTAAAAAAAACAAACAAATGCATTGAGTGTGTGTGTACATGCGGAGAAGCTTGTCTCTCAATCAAGATGCGTCACTCTAATACACTTCCTTGGACCAATTAGGGTCTTGTCATGTGTGATTTTCGGGAGTTTCAGAAAGAGCACGTAAGCGGGCAGGTTTTCAACAAATAGCTCGGGATAGCTGGTGAATTTGTGAATAGTGAACTGTGAGTGTGCGGGAATTGCAGTACTAGAATCGCTAAATTGCATTAATAGCAAGTGATTCCTCGCAGTGTCAAAACAAGGCCTACACTCAAATGTCACAATCAGATTGACTAGCAAGTTGTCATCCAAATCAAATGGGATACAAGCAAAAACACGGGAAGGCCATAATATGTGACATAAGTGTAAAAAAAAAAAAAAAAAGACACTAGTGACCCACTGCAAATCGGAGCGTGTTGTCGCAAGTTTGATTGGCCCTGGTGTGTTGTTGTCAGTGTATCTCAAACGTAATGAGTCTTTTGGCGTAAAGCGCAAAATACTCGGGTAACCTCCTGAAGTGCTGCCCTCTTTTGATGGGGTCCTACAGCGCACGGGAACACGTTGGCAAAAGACAGCCACATTTTGGTGTTACCCTTTTTTTTCCCCCCCCTTTCTTTTTAATGACACGGGTGTTTAAGTGCAGAAAAGCGGTTGGTTGCGCGGCTGTGTCATTTCCATCTGTGCTCTGATCTCGCGTGCCCTCCCTGCCTCTCTCGCTCTGGCTTCTCCTCCATGTGGCTGTTCTGCCGCTAAAAGACAGGGAACTATTCCTGTCAACCAGCCAGACTAACCAACAGCCTTTCTGTAGCCGGCCAACGAGCGCGCTCGCGGGCTCTCATCGCCGCAATATTTGAATAAAAGGTAGAAAATGGAATGAGGCGGAGGGGGGCCGGGGGGCGGGTTTACATCAAGTGATTTGACATAAAAACTGCATCCCTAACAGTCACTTTAGACAAGGGAGCTGAGGTGACCTTCTCAGATTTCATCCTCAGATGCGTTTTTTTTTCCCTCCACTCTCTCACAACCTCTCTCTCCTTCCCAGAACATGTGAGTAATTAGAGCACTTCCCGCATACACCCGAGCCTTTTTTTTTTTT
Source organism: Filicampus tigris (assembly GCF_054856515.1). Classification (NCBI taxonomy): domain Eukaryota; kingdom Metazoa; phylum Chordata; class Actinopteri; order Syngnathiformes; family Syngnathidae; genus Filicampus; species Filicampus tigris. The sequence goes on from NC_141221.1 coordinate 6,446,593, forward strand.
TTTTTTTGTATTTCTGCCTCTGTGTATACATGTGTGCAGGAAGTGCTTCATTAAAACATTGCTGTCATCACTTTTGAGCGTCTGTGTGAGATGCTCAGGAGGGACGGAGGGAGCAGTTGTGGTCATCGTGCAAATGTACGATACATCAGGGATGGGAAATCAAACAGCCACTAATTTCCTCTAGTCCTCATTAGAGTCGCGGGTGAGCTGGAGCCGGTGCCAGCTGACTTCGAGCAAGAGGCAGCACACACCTTGGACTGGTCACCAGCCAAATGCGGGGCATGAACTGTGTCGACTAATAACCATTCACACTCATATTCACAACCATGGGGTTTCTCTCAGGTTCTATTTGTAGAATTGCATGGGGTTCTAGTGGTTCACTCACCTGACTTCCGTGCAGGCAGCGTGTGTTCAATTTCCACTCAAGAAGGGTGTTATTGTAAGTGTGAATGGTTTATTGTAAGTGTGAATGGTTGTCTGTCTCCATATATGTGCCCTTTGATGGATAGGCGCCAGACACCATACAGGGTGTAGTCTGTTATTTTACTGAAAATACGATGGGATAGGCTCCAGTTGCCTGCACCCCTGAACAAGATGAGCAATACAGAAAATATATTGATGGATAGAATTGTAAGGCGGGCCAGATCAGATGCTCTCAAGGACCGTGTAGGGTCCACGTGCCGTAGGTTGCCCACCTACGTAACCGGAGCAAGTGTTCGAGAAATCTTTATGTCACACACAAGTACGAATGGGCTTACACATCTAAATAGCGATAATCCTTCAGGATCAGTGCACAACATGTCTGCTGATTTGCATATGTTATTATAATTCCTGTGACCTGCCTGTGGGGCGACACCTCAGCTCAGTGTCATTTGCGCCTCAACGCATCACTACCTTGTATCACATTGGGTTTGCATTTTATTTTCCTCCCATTTTATGCTGACCTCCAAACTGATCGTTTCGAGTGAAAACACAAAAAGTTGCAATAATTTCACGTGGATCGGCGTTATCGCTGCTGCCTTTAAAAGCTACAATAAGCGACGTACAATGTCACCAACAAATGCAATATGCGGCTCGTGATTTAAAATGAATAATAATAAAGAATGGGGGAGGAAAAAAAGCAATAAAGCATCGAACCCGTCCAAAGTTCTGAAAAAAGCAACGGGAGCAAAAGACCGGGTCGCTCATGCACACAACGCCCACCGCGAAGCACTTTACCCGGCCACCTTTTCCTTCCCTTTTCCCAGTACACGCAAAGCTTACCGTCGAAGACCTTGAAACGACGACGGCCACGACATGCGCGATTTCTTCAATCCCGGTCGGTGTCCCGTGTCCACGGCGTACGTCCGGTCCATGTTGAGGGGGCTGAGGTACCGCTCGGTGTCGGAGAAGCCTCGCTGTCTGACGCGCTGGTGGCTCTTGCGCACAAGCAGAGCGTGGTGGAGCGGCGAGAGCGCAGCCTGGTTCTGCTGCCTCCACAGATGTTTGGGCGCCTTTGCACTCACGCCGGCGGCTCCGGCGACGCCACCGCCGGCCACCGAGGGCTGCGTCCCCACTTTGCCTTGCTCCATTTCACGCTTAGCTTACTTGTTCTTGCTGTTATTGTTTTTAATTAACGCTACTTAGGGATGCACATTCAAATGCAAACGTGTGGCCGAATCATTTGCTTGAACAAACTTTATGGCTTGTTTAACTCAACTCCATAAACAATCTCGCCGGTGACCTACAGTACACTCATGTGGTCTTGAAGGGGTCCAAAGTTGCATTTTTTCCCCAAAGTATCCCGGAAGTCTACATTCACGCCCACTCCAGCAAAAAGTGTCACATGTTCAGTCCAGGACTAATCCTGCATGTGCACAACTTTTAATGTGCAAAAAATAACTAACTTTAAGTCAAAGGCTTGACTCCATCCGCTCCTCGAGAGCTCCTGTGCAGGATCCACATCCGGCGGCAAATATAGGGAAGCAAGCAGGATTGTACATTAAACATGAGAGACTCACCCAGAGCACCTCCCCTGCTATCCTGCGAGCGTGAGAAGGCAAAGGGTGGCCCAACCATTTAAACACATTCAGAGCTGGAAAACAGCCCAGTGTTCCAAATGCTATCTTCAGGTTAAAAACATGACGGGGTTAAAAAAATAAATAATAATAATAATAATAACAACAACAACAAACATTGTCTCAAGACTGTGAAGAGCAGCTCAAATGGGACAGAAACTAGCCAATGAGCTGATTCACATATTGCATACATACAGAACACAGTTGGACACCTATTGGGGGATTTTATTTTTTTTCTTCAAAATTGAAAACAGTTCCCAAGTCCAAATATAGAAACGTTAGAGAATTCCAGTGCATTTCCTTTCCAATATCCACTTGTAACATTCAACTTTTGTTACCATGATGACCAGGGATGGAGCAAGGGAAACGTTTTCTGCTTTAAAAATGTTTCTCATAAACCCGGAATCATTTCAAGAAATGTGTGTGTCCCCACAAAGATAGTGAAATGCTGTAATATAAGTGCATGCCAGGGCTTAAGGGCCACTGTAATGTTGCCAAAGGGAGTCACCAAAAACAGAGAATAAGAAGGTGGTGCGATGTAACCATAGAGCAATGGCGGGGAACGTGAATCGAGCAAAAAAGAAAATGTGATGACAAGGAAATATTTCTGCTTCAGGGCGAAAGTGCAGATCACCGCCAAGGTAAAGAACATCCGACACTGTCATCCGCCATGCTGTTGTTGTTGTTGTTGTTGTTGTTGGTGGTGGTGTTAGCGCAAGGTCACATGAGAACTGGAACAACCGCTTCATTGTCTCAGGAAAGATTTTTTTTATAATTAAAAATAATGCTTCTCTTGCACTGACACTTTATTTTTACATCTTTGATTGAAACGGTAAATAATAATAAACTCAGGCCTGTGTGAAAGCCACATGTCTAAGATCTCAAATTTGGGGGAATTATGTTTTTATCTGCTACAGGGGCTGAGATATCAATTATTTTGTAGGTGGTGAATTTCCGTGAAAACTTCTGGTTTTAGAGGTTTGATTCTCAAGTCGCCCTTAAGTTTAAGAGAAATGTACGCTTTAGGCCTTAATGGGTTAAACCAAAATACACTTTAAAAACTGCAGGGTCAAAAAATAATAATAATAATTTGTGTCAAACAATGGACCGGACGCTATTTGGGTCAGTTTGACCCATTTTTTTTAATCATTATTTTTTAATATCAAAATAAACAAGATAAACAAGACAAGACAACAAAACAATGATTTTTGAGAACATACCTTTGTTTTGGGGAGGAATAATATTGTATTTTTATGTTGTATTTTGGAAATTCACTTGTTAAAATATAATTTCTTCCCTCGTTAAACTTTGACTTTAATATCATGGTTATACATTTTTAACTTGGAAAATATTACTTTATTCTCATAAGCTAACTTTTCATGTCATCTAATCTTGCAAGATTCCAACTTTTTTTCTTAAAAAAAAGACATAATTCTCAAAACAGTACAACCTTAATTCTCTAAAAATATAAAAAATAAAAAACAAATCCTAGTGTTAGCAATTTGACTTTTTTCTGGCAAAAAGGCAACTTTATAACTCCTATCGCATTTGGGCGAACACATCCTTATTATGCCTTTTTGTGTTTTGAACAAAAGTCTTTATTGACAACAGGTTTTGAAGTCTGCAACATCTCAACATTTGTCGAATTTTGCAAAAGCCGCAGATCAAATCTAATAACAAAAAACAATAAACTATAACCATAACGATACATGTCTCAACAAATCATGACCCAAATGGCACAACAGATCTAATTACAGCATCAGATTAAGGTGTGTTATTCGCGGAATCCATCCCTCCTTGAATAACTCAGTACTTAAATTTAACCTGGAAGTTATTTTCGTTATCGAATGCACTTTTATTGTCCTTTTTTTTCCCCCACTGGTTTATTCAGGGGGGCAAAGACTTACACCAGGATACAGTTAGGGTTGTCTTAGACACCAACAAAAGGACTTTTCAGACGATACCATTCATGAATTATATTTAATAAGCAATAGGATTATGAGAGTGTCCTTGGAAAAATGCCTCCCCCTTAAGGGTATTGTAGAATTCACTCAAGAGATTCCACTGTGGCTCCACTGTCGGTCCAACCATCCATTTACTATAACATTCACAACACGTCAGGGTCGCGGGTGAGCTGGAGCGTATCCCGGCTGGGTACACCCAGGGCTGATTGTCAGCCAATCGCAGAACGCCATAGTAATCTGCGCTTGTGCCTGCGATGACATCAGAGTCCAAACAAAGTGCATGCAGTTTATTAAAGCTCCTGTTGCCGGGTTAGCCAACATTTCAGACTAAACTGTTCGTTCTGAACATAATGTTGAAAACTGTGTGTGTGTGTGTGTGTGTGTAGGGGGGGTGCACTCGTGTGTTTTTATCCTCCCCATAGGTCTTGAGGTACACGCCCTTTCCTCCAGAAACGAATACTATGGGGAATGCAATTGCCTCCTTTCTACCCGCAGGAGTGTAATCTTCCTTCGCAAACAAAGTGAGAGAAAATAAACGGCGGCAGGTAAGTGTGATGGCACACCCACACACAGCATAAGAAGCAGCAGCGTGGCCTATGTGTGACATATGCGTGTGCTCTTATGCGGCCCCGCACAAGTGCACACACATTTCATTTCATTTAAGTCAGCGTCCAAGTTTAAACAAGGTCGTTGGCAGGAGAGTGTCTTGGCGTAACCTTCAAACAAAACAACAGATGGGCAACTTATTTTTAAATCAGGAAAACCTCGCATACAGTACTTCCAGTTCATATCCTGGGTTGCTCTTTTGAGAAAATATTGATGATGATAAATAAAATATTACTTAAGATCATGTTTTGTATGTTCTGAATTTGATGACCTCCGACAAACATCCCTAAATAATTGCTAAAATAAATAAATACCTCCATATGCAGGATCTGGTGGTTTATTATGCATCCAATTAGGTTGTTTTTTTAAACAAATTAGCTATAAAATTTAATGCAAATGGAATGAAACCTGGCAAACTCTGACATGAACGCAACATTCGCTGCCTTCAAAAACACTCGCGAGAAACAATTGTTTTAGACGGGCTTTAGACGTTCAAACTGTACATCAGGTTACAGTGATTTTTTTGTTGTTGTTGTTATTCAAGTACAGTCCAGGTATGGTTCGGTTGTATTTGTATATGCTCAGCTTCGGGAAACAGGTCAGCCGTGATTGGTCGTGACCTGATCCCTGAGCAACTGTGATGTCATTTTCGGTCGAGAGAAGTGATAAAATGGCCGCCCCCTCAGATGGCTAAAAACGAGTGGATTAACTCTTATTCCACAAACGCAATATTTATCAGAATGCCTTGTTTCAACTAGTGGGCTTGCATAGAACATATTCTGGAAAAAAAAAATGTTTGGGTTGACTTCCACTTCAAGAACTGTTTGTTTTTAAACTTTTAACTACAACTAAAAACAACAGACCGATACTTCAATTCACCTGAATACATGTTATGGTCCAATGCTTTGGGACAGTTTTGAGGGGCTGCCGCACATCAGCTGGATCACAGCCCAACTAGGCCCCAATGCTAGCAGACTGTAACAACAAAAATGGCATGCATATAAATGAATGTTTAAATACTTGACATGCCTCAAACTGTAACTAAACAGAATGTATTATTCACAGGGCCATGCGCATGCCTTCTTAAAAGTTTCATGAAAATTAGGTAATTAATTACCGCAGCAATCCATAATACTGACTGCAAAACTGAGGAGGGGCGTTGATGACCTCATCCATCTGAGGTGGCTTCCACCCTACAACAGAACCTGTCTTTGTTGATCTTCCAACGTACACGTTGATTACAATTTGCAAACAGGCATGCCGCTTTAACTGTTATACCGACTAATTACCGCCTAGAGTACTCAAAACAATCAGCGTCGACGTGTTTGCGGCGTCACGAACATCTGCTGGTTTGAGTTTTGGTGCTCTCTGAAGCTTCTCCAGAATGTTGTTTAAAAAAACATTTGTGCATTTACAAATGCTCCAACACACTATTCGTCACTGTCATGTCGTTTAGCAGAAAGAGCTACCTCATGGATAAACACTTGCATGTACGTTACTCCCACAATCTCATTGGTGTATTTTGCAGCCTGCAGTGCTTCTAATCCCGAGCCAGGATTGAAAACACACGGTAGCACTCTTGACTAGCTCTTTGCTTTTGCGTTAATACCACGCGCCGTTCAATCGAAATGCCTGTTCCATTCCCATATACACCCTAAAGTCAAAGTTGAGAGTATCGAAACGTGGCGCCTTATCGTATAGATCTCCACACTGTGTCGTGAATTATGAATGAATCGAGCCGGAAGCAAGGCAAAGAGGCATAGCCTTTGTTAACATTCTCTGCATAACCCATTTCCTCACTTTCAAATTTTGTATTCATGCATTTGATTCAAAATATATGAGCGCGCTTGAGGGCTGTTAACTGGACTGCTTGATAAGTAGGCTTGATCTGGAAAAATACGCCACGTACCGGCACCCGCGATGTATCCCGCAGGACAATATATAGTAAAGTTGTTCGCCAGGGCGGCCAAGATCCAATAATAAAATCCCTTTTTTTTATTATTAAAGTTATGTATCAACAAAAAAAAAAAACAAAGGAAACCCGAATTTAACATACACATATTTGTTATCTTCAGAAACTTGTCATTTTTTTTTTTTTTTAAGTTGGCTCCTATAAATGCTCTTCTACACTTAAATAGTGGTCACACACATTAATGCCAGGCTTTTGCCTTTGAAGTTATTTATCGGTGGTGACTGTGATGAATAGTATTAATATCCACGTGGTATTTTGTTCACACAAATAGTTGCGTCATTGAGCTATGTACTGTACTTATTATGGTCCACCTTATTACACCGGATCACAGTGGAATGCCCGAAGTTCAGAGTTCACCTTAACATTGTCTAACGTGTTGAAAATGATACGCACACTTGTTAATAGTCTTCCTCTTTTCCTTTTTTTTTTCCCTCTACACACAATTAGTCAAGGCGACTTTCAGCTGTCTCGTCACCGGCTGACGGCAGAATGATTCAGTCGAAACTACAAGTAGCAGCTTTTTGGGCCGGTGACGCATTTCAGTCAGACAAGGCAGACAAAAGCCTATTATAAAGAAACAGTCAATCATTTGTTTACGTGTACTGTTTCAAAGTTGCCTGATCATGTAATCTACACAGCACAGTGGAATTTCCTCCTTGTTTTTTTGTTGTTGTTGTTTTTGTTACTTCTACGTGTCAATCACCCTTCTTTGCCTTTGAATTCCGCTAGCAATGCTTTATTATCCGGTCTCTGTAATGAAAGCCCCAGTAGCGCCTGATTAGTAAGCGGCCACTTGTGTCCTCGTTGTTTATCCACTCACTGCAGGTATCAGCATTCTTGGCAAGGCGAAAAACAACATTAAGGAAAGGCAGGGGAAAAGTGTTTTTCATTCCTTAAGAACATTGGCAGCGCTTTGTGTGTATGCTGATAACGTGACGGATGTGCGATCGTCTGGATCGACCGTTGAATCAACGATTAAAGCCGAGTTAGAGGAGACGTTGGACTCTATGTACATATGTATATAGACAGCGTAAGTGCGCTTGAACATAAAAAACTGGCACATTTGGATTTTGTGCCGTCGCAAGCCTCATTCAGCGTGTTTGGGTATTTGGCAGACGGCTCTGCGCAATGCATTCCAATGGACCGATGGCCTTTTTTTTGGCACGCCCCTGCGTGCCTTACAATTTGGTGGCTGAAAGTCAGACTAAATGTTATTCCTGCTGGAACTGGGTCGAAGTTTTGGCGCCGATGGTACAACATGATTTATGTGGTGGTGGATGTCTTCATATTTCATTCATAATAATGACAACGGCCTGCGTCGAACCGTCTGAATCATTGTCACACACGGGCACGAATGATCAGGGTGCCCATTTCACCGCAGTGATCGTTGATCTCCCTGGCCAACAATTTTAAAGGGAATGAGAGAAGTTGCTTGGATTGGTTATGGAGCAAGTCGGCTGTGTCCACGCCCGAGCGGCGCAAACACCCCTTCGTAACTGCGCACGTCTGTGAAAATGTCAAAATTAGTCAAGCCCACCCATGCACATATTTACACCATGACGTGCACCAGAATTGCACTGGGCACAACAGAGCCCTTGTTTCTCCTTGACGGACGTCCACTGGTAGATGCATTTGACTTTGGAATGAATCCATTTGAACTACTACTGCTTTTACTACTCGTAATCGTAATCGTCTCCGGAATCACATATGCTAAACACACTACGATACATTCTCTTATCTGGAGGGGGAGTCATTGTTCTCTCACTTATCACAGTTAATTCTTCAAGTGGAGTCAGACTGACTACTCTCAGTAAAGTGTTTAAGATGTCTTTGTGTATTTATGTATTTATTAATACATTGGAAGATCTAAAGTTGACCACCCCGGAAGTTCAAACAAGGTTTTCAGATGAAAATATGCCTGAAAAGTGCAAAAGTACAAGCCGTCGTCATGAGATTTCAGTTCAGTGTGTTTTGCTTTTTTCTCTGGATTTATGACGCCACAACAGAAGGGTACCAGTAATGGGAAAGCGGACAAGTATGATGATAACCATAGAACCAGAAATGGCCATATATAAAGGATCAGGTCGGTTTCATCTACAGCTACAGCATAAAGCGCCACAAGTTGGCAGCATCGCTATGCTAACACCTTTTTGTTCCTTTTCCTTTTTGTGTCTATTTGAGTAAAAGTTGAGTTGTTTTACATATTTTGCTTTTAATTTGTGAGTTGAAGCAATGTCTGTGAAGTTAGTATAGTGTTAACTACAGCTTGAGCCTTGGGAAAAAAAAACATTTACATTATTGAGTCATGAGACAGTTTTACTTTGAGTTTTTAGTTAGCTAGTTTAGTTACCTGTACAGTGGATGAGGGTTTGGTGATTGTGACAGTTTGAGCGGAGCCTGAAATGAATACATTTACTTTCACCTTACTTACTTCAGAAATGCGTAGTTGTACTTTTTTTACTTGTAGCATTTTAAGTGCGTTGAAGAAACTAAATGGTCGATCGATGTGAATGTGAGGCTGAATGGATGTTAGCTTACACATGCTCTGCAATTGGCCAGAGAGCAGTCGAGGTGCATCTCAACCATTGCTATGTTAAAAAAAAAAATAAAAAAAAAATGGATGGCTGGATGGATGGTGTGAAAAAGGCCATCAAATCCCCAGCGTTATATTCTGTATGTACTGCCAAATATGAAAGAAGAAAAGTTTTTTTACATTCCACTTGGCAAAGGCTGTTATTAGCTGGTTGAAGGCATGTTTTTAGACAAGTGACAGATTCATCTAATAAGCGTGATGACTCACACCAGCTGGCAGTTAGTCATTTTAAAGAGATTTGCGAGTTATCAGTCCACTACATATCCTGGATAAATGACCAAATCATATTCTAGAATAAATTAGGAAACCTCAGCCAGGAGGAATTTAAAGCACCCATCCAATAAGCATCTAAATCTTCATCATCTGGCAATCAACCAAAGTTGCATCAACCTTAACCTTGTATTTCAAATTACATTTGTTTGACAAAACCAACATAATCCCACGTGTAGAACTGCAAAGTGGAAAAGGTACGATTTGGAGCCAACCTGAACCGTCAAGTGCTTCAAATGACACCGTCCAAACCGCTAGGTAGCACTACTGTGTAACCAACATAAATAATAATTACCTTTGAGTGTCACTTTGACAGTTGGTATATGTTCCATTAGAGGTATATGCAGTGCATTTAAGTTCCGTCTAAATGAGAAAGTCACCAACGTGGTGCTTGTAGGCAGCAAGGACCACGTATACCCGCACACATAACCTTATAATCGTAATATTATGCCTCCTTGTCCTCCTACCTGCTGGTGTCAGCGGAGGTGATGGCAATGAGAGGCGGCGTGCGAAGCGGCAGAGTGTTGGGCCGCAAAGGAACGGCGGCCGTATCGGCCTCCGGTTTGCGGTCAAAGTACATCTGCTCGGCCTGTCTGAAGGCCAGAGGGGGCAGTTGCACCGTGCGGCACGACAACCTCCGCACCAGGAATGGCTCCATGCATGTGACGGGAGCCAGCTCTGGGGAGTCCGTCGAATCGTCAGACACCTAAAGAACCAGAAAGAAACATAAGAAAATGTCACCTTGTGAGGACAAAAACAGGAAAAAAAAAAAAAAAAAAAAAAAGACAAAATTCTGCAATACCACACAGCGAGAATGAGCGAGATCAAATAGACAGTCAATGTCACTTCTTTCGGAATGCATGTTGATCCACAGGCATGGGAATGTAACGTAGACGTGTCATACTATGATCAATGCAATCGTTCCCTCTGCCAGTTGCTAATGATGACTGTCACCTTGCATCACGGAAATAACCAGAACCACTTGAAATAATCTACAACATCAAAGGCCACGGAACGTTTGTTGATGACAAGCACGAGCACGTGTCATAGACATGCCATAATATAATCAATGGGGTCATTTCTCCAGCTAGTTGTTCAAAATAATAACTGTCAACGCACATTATAGAAATAAGTAAGCAGAACGGCTTGAAATAATCCACAACATCAAAGTCCACTCATTGATGCACACAAATGCCATGCAACATTCTAGTGGCTAGTTGTGATGAGAATTAAATTTCAGTCACAGTTGTTGTCACTTCAAATGACCTAAAAAAAGTATAGTACAAAAAAAGAATATAAAAGATTGAAAAAAAGTCCATTTTAAATAATGAAAGATGAATACTTATAAGTGAAGTCAACCCCAAAAATGTATTTGTAATAATATGTCTTATGTGCCGTCACTAGTCTAAACATGGCATTCTGTTTAATAGTACCTTTGTGGAGTTTGAGTTAAGAAGCAAAATCCACCTGTTTTTAGCCATCCCAGGGGGCGGCCATTTTGTCATTTCTGTCGACTGAAAATGACATCACAGTTGCTCAGGTCTCGGGTAACGACCAATCACAGCTCACCTGTTTTCTGAAGCTAATGTTGTGCGCCTCTTTGCTTGTGGATTTTGTCATTTATAAACGTCACGTGTGTCCTCCTTGTGGCGCAACTGTAATATACTATATGTCTTGAAATCCACCGATGTGTTGTGTCCTTTTAATGACACATTGGAGAGACTTCTTGTGGGTCCATGTGAGGTCATTGCTGATGTGGGTATCGAAGAGTTTGAAGGTTTTCAACCTCTCCACCTGAGTCCCACTGATGGCCAGTGGTGCAAGCTGCTCTTTCCTCCGCCTTGAGTCAGTAATCATCTCTTTATTGTTTACAGCGTTTTCAGGAGCGATTATTTTCATAGCACCAGGACACCAGCTGAGCCACCTCATTCCTGTAGGCTGTTTCTTCTCCACCGGTGATCAGGCCAGTCGTGTCATCAACAAAGTTCATGATATTGATATCATGCTGGGTGGGGATTCAAGGATTCAAGAAATGTTATTGTCATACCAACACGCATGTACGCACGATATGGCACACGATTCGATACCAAAGGTCACAGATTGGCCCAGTAAGTCCCAAAATGTACCCTACTTACAAAAAGACAAAGGCAAGATTATCATTTGACCTCGAAAAAAGAATAAGTTCTGCATGGGGCCTGATGTCGGGGCTACGGATCATTGTTCGACTAGCTGGTGCGCCCCACCTTTGTCGGATTGCTAATGCTGGTCTATAGCGATGGCAAAACTAAAAACAGACCTTGCAACGAAGAAAAGAAAACAAAACATGATAGTGCTCAGTGTTGAATCCGTTACATGAAGAAAATTGTGCTGACAGTTTGTCCCTGTCCCACCAAGCGCCACATGAAGTTGACTGCGCTAAACTAGCTAGCATCCGTTAAGTAGCAGATGCACGTACAAACAAGTTGACACAAAACAATATGGACCTGTTTGAATTTGTTTACACAGAACATTTATATGCCATTATTAGTCATCTGGCGAGAAGTTAGTCCTGGCACATTACAGCTCTTAGAGGGGCGCTTCCCAACGCAGGAGGCCCCACCTAAGACCTAGCCCTTCTGAGTTGAACCCCAACATTTTTTTTTTTTTTAATTAAAGCAAAGCTTCAGTTTTAATTATTTCTTTTTTCAATTACAGGATAGGCCAAAAGTAGGCGTACAGTTGTTTCGCGGTTTTCATCTATACGTTCTGTTTAAGCTATACAGTGTAGATGCCTAATATGCATTGTAACTGGGAGGGTTGGCAGTGAATGAGCTAAGCGAGGGAAAGAATTGCAGAAAAGGAGAAGAGGCTCAGCTCAAGAAAAGACAGTGCTGTGCAAAAAGATAAAAACATTTATAGATTCAAGGTTGCAGAGGTATTTTCACTTTGGAAATTAATGTCTCCTACACTGTAAGCTCTGCATGGAGAACAGACAAATAAGTGACTTTAACTCTTGAGGCATGGTACAAAATCAAATCACTTGATCCTCCATTCTTTACATTTTCCAGTTTGGGATGTCAGATGTTACATATTTAAATCATTTTTATACTGAAAAAAAACATAATATGCAAAAAAAAAAAGTAAGTAAACAAGTATAATTTTCATAATGACTTAAAAATCCAATACATTACAATACAATTTTATTTATATAGTGCATTTTATAACAGCTAGGACTGTAACAAAGCACTTTACAATACAATAAATAAAAAAAACAATAAAAGGCTGTGGTACATATATTAACAAATGTAGACATAAATAATATACAAAATATAAATAAAATATAAATAAATAAAGCCAATAAATTGGCATAGAACACAATGTACAATTGACACCGGAAAAGAGCCGAAAAATTCAGGTCTGATCAAAAGCCAGACAAAAGAAATGAAAATATGGTATAAAGACAATCACAATGTGGTTCAACTCAAAAAGGCTTAAAGCGGAAGTCAACCCAAACAAATTTTTTTCAAGAATAAGTTCTATGCTGGCCCACTGGGTGAAACAAGGCCTTCTGATAAATATTGCGTTTGTGGATTAAGAGTTAATCCACCGGTTTTTAGCCATCTCTGTCGGCGGCCATTTTGTCACTTCTGTCGACTGAAAATGACATCACAACTGCTCAGGGCTCAGGTAACCACCAATCATGGCTCAGCTTCAGAAAACAGGTGAGCCTGAGATGGCCGCCCCCTCAGATGGCTAAAGACGGGTGGATTTTGCTGCTTAACTCATATGCCACAAAATCCAAGTTAATAAGAATGCCATGTTTCAACTACTGGGCCGACGTAGATCATATTCTTGAAAATAATAGGTTTGGGTTGATTTCCACTTTAATGCGTGACTCTGCCACAACCTTTGCTTTTCACGAGGCTATTCAGTCTCTGCGGTATTATGGAGCGCCTCTAAAGCTGGATGGCCAAGTATTACCGTAATATTATAGTATAGTATAGTATAATAGTATTTTTCCTCAGTAAAACACATTTAAGAATGAATTTCTATGAATGGAATTTGCTGAACCGAGCCATCCGACGCAAAACATGTCAAACAGAGAGACAAACGTTTCACTCCCCTAAAGCAACGAAACCCATGACCCGCAACATGACTCAGTTATGCAAAGCTGCTGCTGCTATTTTTAATATATGCTTGTGTGGCTTCCAGTCACACTGAGGTGGATTGCTTTTATTGCAAATGAAAGCGTGATTTCCTATGAGGTTACACCCAAACGCTAAGGTAACTCGGAAGGAGCACATTAAGGTGACCGATGTAGAATAAAGTGAACAGATTATTTAAATGATCCCCGGACAGGGAAAGCAGCTGCAATGCTGAGAAACTCAAACAGACTCACTCCATTATAGTCAAACAAATGACTCATTTCTTTCAGTCAGGTTTGTGATGGACTGAACACCAGAATGAGTTCCTTTCTTTCGTTTTTTCGTTTTTTTTTTTTTGTCCGCCCTCTTATTGAACACACAATAAACCCGAGGCTCAGATGGCTGGAAGTGGACGAGATGGACTTCCATTTCACGTCTTCTGTTTGTTTGGCTCGGGTTTCCTTTGGTAAAGTGTCCTTAGGGAGGGTAGGAAGGTAATCAGTTCTTTGCCTATTGAGCGCTCGCAGGAGTATCCTTAATTCAGCGCACACTTGAATACACGGCTACAAATGCACAGGCTGGAACGGCATGATAAATCGAGACTGATATGGCGCCCATTTATCTTGCGGCAAAGCGCGGCGAGTTTTCTTTTGCTGTGCTTGAATAATGAAGCTTGCCCCTGTTAAGCAACGCTCACACGTTCCGCATGTGCGTTCCGCGCTGCTCTTTTGCGGGTGATAGTTCCACACCACGTGTACAAGCAGCGCCGCCCCTCAATAAAACACAATAAAATCCACAGCTGGAAATACTCCCATTTAAACACTTTGCTTTACAAAGTCAAGGTTGGCTTAGCCTGAGACAATTTATTTGCCGTGGGGCCCATATTCATACTTTATCTTCTACAAGGTCCAGTAAGTCCCGCAACGCACTCTTCCGTTGGAGCGACAATATCTGAGTTAGCATGAAGTAGTTTGACTGTACAAATAGCGTGAGACCGCCACCTATTTAGCAAAACCAGCATTAACGCACAGGACTCTTTAATCCATCCATCCCACCGAGCTTTGGGCTGACAGAATGCTGTGTGCTTAAAACTCAAGGCACTAATAAGTGTTCCTTGAGGATGTGCTCGCTTAATTGACACCGAACAAAGACTACAAGCTTGTAAACAAACCCTGAAGAGATTAGCGCAGAAGCTGATTTAGTGGCATTACTCTCAGAACCGCATTCGCAGATATGAAATGAATTAAGACCGTTTCCTCTGCCTCGCTTTGGAATCAGAGGCCAGTTCACATCTCAGTTGACAGCTGATGATTGGCAGCTCGAGAGAGGTTATACGACGACCTGGTGAATTTCTGTCAGGAATGTGCAAACTTAGAGCTCCCACTGTGGCTTTACAATAACACAAAATGACAGGGGGGTAAGCCCTGCCAGCAGACCTTGAAATATCACTGTGCCAATCACCCACACGCAACAGCATCAATCCATCCAATTTCTATACTGCTTATCCCGTTCACGGTCACTGGGAACTACACCCCGGACTGGTCACCAATCACAGGGCACATATGAACTATTCTATTTTATATGAATATTGACTGGATCATTTAGTGGGAACTGAACCCATTCTACCTGGAAATCAGGCAGGTGAACCACTACATCCTAGGAAACAACACAGCAAAATTCGCAGTGTTAATTCAACAATTACAGAATTCAATTTAACACTGTGTCTGTGTGTATTTGGTCCATATCCGAATGGGTGTTAAAGTAACTCTTGCCACAGTGTTAAAAAAAATTCCGTGTTAAAATAACTCAAAAATGAGTACATATATTACACTGGCTAACACGGCACAGTGTTAATACAATTTAACCCCACAGATTAAACAACTCTGGAAAGAGTAAATATAACTCTGAGCGGTGTTGATTATTTACCCTATAGTGTCAGAGACTTTGTTTATAGTGTTCAGAATCAATTATTTACTCTATAGAGTAAATAATCAACACCGCCAGTGTTAACGCAAGGCAACTCTCGAGCACAACTAGCATTCAGAGTTCAGAGAAATTAAAACGCAGTCTCCTTCTTGATTAGTTTATAAAGCTGACAATTTGAAATGCGCTGTACCGACACCTAAAAGACATATACCGTAAGTGGAACGCCATCCGTCCATTTGACAACGTGGCAGGCGGTGGGTTTGAATTACGAAAACATTTTGAAAATTTGTATGCACAGCTCTATAGTACATTCAAAAGCTAAGAATGACACTGGATAACTCTCACATGATTGTACAGGTTTCCATGGACTACACTTATATAGCCTGGGCCAATGCAATCGAATAATTCTGTGGATTGGCGTGAGGCTGTGTACCTTGAACAGCAACACACTGTACATCTTTCTCAGCCCAGAAAACGCCTCACATAGCGCTAACTCGCATGCACGTGCACATCCATCAAGATGTCAATCCTCATTCGAGAAGCCATCCAGCCGTCATTTCCGCATAATTAGGTGCATTACACTCACCGCCACGGACAGTGACTTGAAGTTGGGGAGCCTATTCGATTAACCTCACAATGTAAGCAAGTTCAAGGTAAAACGATTAATCTCATCATCCAGTGAGGTAAAACGTAATAAAATTGTTAACACTCCAAATGTAGTACGGAAAAACACGCTATTGCATCATATTGCTTGTATGCGTTTATCCGTTGCAGTCCTTGAGTGTAACTCACTTGTGCTATGCTTCACTCCAAGGGCCTGATTTACTGATATCCCAAATAATAAATAGGTGTAAATTTGCGTGCTATCTTTGACGGATTGCACATGCTGTTGGTAGGCCTATTGCAATTTTTTGCTAAGATCCAAAATATGGTTGCTAAATTGGGTGGTCACGCAATCTAACAGATGTTGGCAACCGGAATAAAAATGACTACAAAACTAAACGGCGGATATGATGATTGCACTACTACATAACATTTTTTTCGTCCTTTTGTGTTGGTATAAGTAGCGCTTCGGACAAAGAGCGAGTTCTACTGCGAAGACCGAGACGTTTGTATCCACAAGGCCATTTCAGTCTTATTCTTAACCCCATATTCAAAAGAGGTTTTTTTTTTGCACTGATGGTTTTCACCATGGAACAGGGAGAGCACCGCAAACACAAAATAACGTTTCAAGTAATGGAATTAACTGTAAGTGTGAGTGAAAGAGGCAAAAAAAAACAAAAACAAAAAAAAAAAAAAACATAACTGAGTTCCAGAAACTAAATGAATCATTACGAGTATTTTGGTGAAGCCAGCATCAAGCACATACACGTTTTGATTTAATTTGCCTTGCATGTGTGGCAATTGAATTTATGTGCCCATCCTGCGTAACATTGTGTTTAAAGGTTTGAACAAAAGACCTAGGAAACTGCTCTGACAGATGCCGGCACAAAATGTCATCATGGGTAGAAATGACCCAGATGCAAGAAAATGCAGATTTGAATGGGTTTTTTTTTTTTCCTCATAGGTGATATGGGATGACTCCTTTTTGTGACTAGCTCCATGTCAGCCCTTAGATCATGCAGAAGCCCCAAAATTGCATTCCTGAATCGATGAGATGTATTATTAATAATAATAATAATAATAATAATAATTTGTGCTCGCTTTCCAAAAATGCTTACGAGTGAAAAGGTTGTCGGTGTCTTATTTTGCCAGTGCTATGCTGCCACCACTCTGCATACTACTTTTGCGCCTGCCTTTCTGCCCTACTATTTAAAGTCGCAGTCAGCCAGCACAATTTGTGACAGAATCACATTGCGCATGCTAAATTAACAAAAAAAAAGATTTGTTTAAATGTATATATATTTGTTGTTAATTGCATACATTTTTATAATTATATACGAATAATGAATTAAATGTGCTGCAATTTAGAGGTGCAATCCTGGTTGAGCCCACTTAGTACTGTGGGTAAGCTTCCACATTGGCTTGCCTGCGCAATCAAGTTGCCGCCTGTTTTCGCACATGCAAACCGTTGGTAAATCGGGCCCCAAATGTCTGAAGAGGCACTTTATGATAAGTGGAATCAGTAAAAGGTTAATTAGCCTGCTCTGACTCTTCTGCACTCCTCTGCATTTGATGTGACATTCCATTGGCGAGTTGTGTTGATTGAAATATGGAAGGTCAGTTTTGCTGCTCCGTTTACCAGCTTCTGCCTTTGAGTAAACAACTCCAGTCTTTAAAAAGTATGATTCTATACGTAGGAGAAAAACTTATGTGCAGGCCTCTCCTTTTTTTTTTTAAGATTAATGACAGTAATCACAGTATGCCTCTGTTGTTTGGGGGATATTAAATGAGCTGTTGTCAGCAGTGTTAGCATCCCCAGTGCTCAATGCTGCTGATGTAGTATGTGGCAGAGGGATTTGAGTATCCAGTTCAAACTCAAAGACCAAACGGATTTCCATCCATCCATTTTATATAGCGCTTCTCTTCATTAGGGTCGCGGATGAGCTGGGTAGAGGCGGAGCTACATGGTGGCCAGGGGTGGTCATGACCATGACCTCCCCTCTGGTTTACTCTGATTTTCAGTTTCCTCCACCTTCCCTCCCTAGTTCCTTTACTTCTTCTATTTTCCACAGGGGGGCTGTTATAATCTTTTTCGTTTTTTGCCAACGCAACCAGATCCGGGCTTGACTGAAGTCTGCTGTTAAATTTGTCAACAATGAAACCACAGGGAGCCAGTAAAAGGGACGACATTTTGTTAGACGCAATTATAAATTTTGCAGCCACTTCAGAGGTAAGATAGTGTTTTTGTCACAGACAGCACAGAGGCCTCTCGCTGGATAAAACCGACGCTATTGAAAAAAACAAAACAAAAAAAAAACATGCAGTGGTGGTTAGAGACAGTCGAGTCAACAACAGAGAACACATGGGTGGAAAACCCACGTTAATATTAGTATGTTATTGTGGTCTTTCTGGATTATTGATTGATTGAAGAAGACATGCAAAGAATACAAGGTAAAAGACGGTATTGCTTAGGGCGCCTTATTTTATGCTGCGGGCGTAGCAACATCTCACCCCTGCAGCCTTGACTGTTACCTTCGGCGTCACGCCTAAAGAACAATTTCTTTAAGTCCAGAATCATTTGCTGGTTTCACTGGGCCTGTGTTTGGGGTTTTGGCGGCTGCAAGAGAGCAAAACAAATCAATGCACACAAGCTCCTGTTCCATCTTTGCACAACCCTGAACAGAAACTCAAGAGGAAATCTGTTTTTGCTTTTCTGATTCTATGGGCTTTAATAATGCACATTCACGGCAACACTTAATTTGTACAGATGTCCTCGCACAGAAACTTAAAGAAGGCAACAAAGTTTTATAACAGTGCAGGGGGAACCACTGACGGCGAACAACCCTGAGATTATATTGTTGGGCGAACTATGCCGTATAACGTTTGAACCGGCATCATCCAAGCCTTACTATAAGTCATTTGCAATTTCACCAAAATATCTTCTCCGTTGTACTACAAACCTTCGGCATTCGAACGAGCATATTACATCCAGTATAAAAGGCATATATCGGCATATTGCCCATGACTTCAGCATAAAGAGCATCGGGAACATAATAAGGGAAGAATATACACGGGAAGTTACATAAAGTAAGCCGACTAAATCCAAATAAAGGCAGTGATTTATTTGTATTTGCTTTAGGGTTGTTGTTGTTGTTTAACATTTGAGAGGTTTATTTCTTTTTAGACTTGTCTGACAATTAATAGTGTTTCAAAACACATTGCAACTCATTATACAACTTCACCATTCATAGAAAGTAGAGAATGTCAAATTGTTACTTAAAACATTGAATGTACGGTACATTTCATAAAGTTTTAATGCTAAAAAAAAAAAAAAAAAAAAAAGGATTTCAGAATCGATGGCGTTCCACTCTATACATCTTTGTCTACATCTTCAGTTCTCCATTCAACCCTCCGGACTGCTTTTCAACTTTTTCAAAACCAAACATCTGGCACCATTTCCCATGGAGCTCCATTTCCAATCAGGCTGTATCATGGGTGCTATTAATGTTTTTTAAGCTACGCTCTGTTTCATGCATAATTTATGAATTAATTCATAGCAAATAGATGGCTCTGTCAGCAATCAGGAAGCTATTTCTGCAGATTTTTTTTTTTCATTATTTCTGTTGTCCTTCTGAGTGATTCAGGTGACAACAAATAATGTGTTTTTTGTGGGTTTTCCATTTTTTGCAGAAGATTGCGGTACACTTAGCATTGTGGACCCGGGCGAACATGCAATTCTAAAAGCAAATAAAACTTTAGGGACGCTGCTATTAAAAAGCATCAAAATATTAAACCCATTATATTAACATCATAAGCATTGCCTCATTCGTATGCATGTTATAACATTAAAATAATCCCAAATATTGCGAGGTATGTTCTAATATCTGCACACTTTGATTAGGATAATTATTATCCATGCGCACATACATTTTGATGACAATTAGTCACGTTTTTTTGCGACATTGAGTGACGTAATGTTTGTTCTATAGGAGGCGATATGAAGAGGCCACCTTACAACGTGAAAAAGAACAAAAATACTGTGAATTTTGTTTTTATTTTTCGGACTCTGATTAGCACATGCCTACACGTGTCCACATAAATTTTGGTTAGAATCCATCGCACATTACATTATGCCACCGTAAAGGACCAGTTGCACACGGGTGCCCAGTACTGCAATAAACGTTTTTTTTTTTTTTTTTGTCTTTTCTCAAAGAAAGAATATGGAACCTGAGAAGTTAAATACAACTTAACTGTACTGCAGTGATTCTTTCACGTAAACCCTGAAATTATGTGGTGGTTATTTTTTCATGAATTTGGCTTTTGGATAAGTTACATGGGATGGCAAAAGGTAATGCAGCGCTGTTGCAGACTCAGCACCGAAATCAATGAAATAAATGACTATCACATTCCAAAATATGGAATATTTTAGGGGTAGGGGTAGGGATAGGCTCATCC
The DNA here is from genome assembly GCF_054856515.1 of Filicampus tigris. Lineage (NCBI taxonomy): Eukaryota > Metazoa > Chordata > Actinopteri > Syngnathiformes > Syngnathidae > Filicampus > Filicampus tigris. The sequence continues at coordinate 6,467,163 of NC_141221.1, forward strand.
GCGACCCTAATGAGGATAAGCGGTACAGAAAATGATTGCACATTCATGTTTTTCCTGCTTGCTCCAAGTGCTGCAGAAATCCTCTCCGGGTTTCTGGCTGAAAGCTCTCCGAAGGCGCTGCAATAAATATGAGAATTCGCCTCCATCGCTTGGAGCCATCAGCACGGTATAACCCCCCCCAAAAAAAGCGCATCTTTTTATCAACAGCGCGGTCATCCATCGCCGCGCAATGATTTTCGCAATCGACTCTATCGGAGAGTGAATCTGAAATGAATGCTGAGCAATGCCCAGGAGCGAGGTGATGAGGGAAAGCGATCGGGAACGAAATCAAAAAGGGGAAAGGCCGAGGAGATGAATAAGAGAGATTACGATTGGAGAAGAAGTGCTCAATCACCAGCTTAGAAAAAAAGTGATTCAACGTTTCCATTTTCCTGCCAATGTCTCACTGGCAGAACAAAGTTCTTGAAACACACTCGCAGCAAGCTTTTATCTACAAATTATTGAGAGCGTCTTTTGTGTCTCGCTGCCTCTGGGGTGAAGGCTTATGATTCGGAAAAAGCGATATGAATGTTCCTCATGAGTCTGCCATTTCCAACGCACAGGGGTGGGAAGTAACAGAGTACAAGTAATTAGTTACTGTACTTAGATTTTTCAGCTACTTTAGCATTTACATTTCTAACTTGACTTTACTTCTACTTCCCATGTTTGAAAACACAGATACAGGTATCTGTACTTTCGACTCTTTACTTTGTCAAAATGGGCATTTTTCAACCTCCGCGGATGGCGACAGGACATAAAAAAGAAAAACAGAGAGAGGTAAAGCAAACCTCAGTTGGGACCTTGATTGATTGGGATCCTGGGTCGTTATAAGAGAGAAAAAAACTGGGACAGCAGTGACAAGGAATGAACCGAGGCGCACTGACAGCAATGGCAACAGATTCAGAGAAACCAGCTATTCTACATCCATGGCTTAATTTGATGTCGTCGTCTACAAGAATGATTTGTGGCCAATGTGTTGCATCTGGTGCCAGCCTAAGAGCCACCAGCTTCTGACATTGAAAAATTCAGTTGAATCTGGGAAAAACAACACATAGAGGTAAGGCGTATTTTATTTTTTTTCACGTATCATTAGCTACAGTAATTTAGCCTGTAATGTAGTTTTGCTCAAGTAGGACCTGTTGTTGACTTCAGTGACTATCCTGTCCGAATTTAACTTAAAAATCAGTTACTTTTGAACTGAAGTACATTTTAGTCTGTACTTTTTTTTTAACTGATGGATATGCATTGGTAATTCTCCTTTTACTAGAGTAGTTTTCTCAAAAATGTCTCTGCTTTTATTTAGATACAGAATGTGAGGATATTTTTTTGCTTCCTCTGTGCGCGCGCCAGCTTATATGGGCTTTCCACTTGAGTAAAAGGAGAGGTTTATCTGCTGCACCCTGGAATTTACAGCCATGTGTGTGTTTTTTTTTAACAGCTCAATCTGCTGTCTCACCTGGCTGAGAATCGTGGAAGGTGTAAAAAATTAACTTAATTAACTTAGTTTCATCTGTCTGAGTATACGGAGGTCACGTTTTTCACAACACATTTCTCACATGCAACAGCACAGGAGGAGGGGAGGTGATTAGTGGCAGTCTTTGAAATTCTTCTCTCAAAGTCCATCGTCAGATTTGATTTTCTTACCCTATCAAATAGTGGCCATTTTGCTCGCGGAGGCTGCGGCACAATTTGTCGGCGAGTGCGTCATCCACAAAACAAATGCATTCCTCTTCCCCACTTAGGACAAATAAACGTCTCCCTTATCCCACTTCGGACAAATAAATTCCTCACGTATCCAATCAGGAAAAAAAAACTAATGAGTTCGGTTCATTGCTCACACACAGATAATAAATAGTGGACCGCAGTTAATTAAAGTGTGGAGTCCAGCCATATGTTGTAAACGAGTTCAGTATCAAAGATGATCTTTAACGACGATTCAACTCTCAGTAGACGTTGATATGTATCACTTCACAATATCGCTTGTGTCCATGTTTATGCTCGATTTTGTGTTGTTCGTAAACACCAGTTTAAAGTAATTTCGTAGTTTTAATATTCCAAAAATGTCTGACTCCTCATAGCTGTGAACCATTAAGTGCCCATGTTTAATAAATGCCCCCAGCTAGAACTGTCATCTCACGCTGAGCTTCTTTTTGACAGATTACCTTTACAAAACTACTATCTTGTATGGTTTCCAAGAAGTATTGTGAGGTTGGTCGGAAATTTGATGTGGAAATGTTGTTTTGGAAATGGTCAGCTGTCAAATAATGGAACGTTTGGGGGATTAGCTGGCCAAATTGATGCGGTACAATGATCACCTCTGCAACGCAACATGTATGGAATACAGAGGCAAACGAAGGGCAAACAATTATTTGAAAGAGGTAGAAAGAGTGATCATAGGGAGTGCATACAGGCACATGGAGCCCATATACCAGACAACCCATATTATGAGTTGTCCATCCCTCCATCCATTTCCGACGGCTTATCCAGTTCGGGGTGAAGGGTGAGCTGGAGTTTTTGGGCGGGATGAGCAGGGTAAAATGCAGCACATTTTCTGTAATTTTGCACACAAAAAAAAGTCACTGTCACAGAACAGAAATAAAGAGAAAGAAAGAGCATCCCACTTGCAATTTATTCTGTCTTGACACTGTCAGGCTCCGATTTTATATTTGGTTTGTAATGGGAAGGAAATTCAATGTGTCAGCCATGAATTGAAAGCTGCTAAACTTTGACATCAAGCGGAATGTGGCTTTATCGCGCCATGAAATCTCCATAACGACCTCCCCGAGAAGAGTTCACACATCACTCTTCATGCAACAAGCCTACATTCTCGCTGAGCATGCTGCCAAACACCTGCGAGATTAATCACACTTTAAATGCGCTCAACAGGCTGTGAAATGAGAATGGTGGGCGGATGGTGATGTTTTCTTTTAGAACGGGTTTAAATAATAAAGAAATAAATAGCAGGCCTGCTTACCTCTCTACTCCATCACACGGCCGGGGCTTGCTTAGTTAGTCAAGCGAGCAGACAAACAGACACAATCAAGTATTTCGGGACCAGATAGCTAAAATAAATGAGTTTTGGCGGGCTTAAAGGAAGGCATCTCCCCCACTGCATGACTACCGGTTTATTTAGTTGTTTCAAATATGCAGCCGATTGCTCACCGCCCTGATGAATAAATAAGCCGGTAGATAAGCGGTGGCTCAAAAACAAATCAATTGGACTGGCCAATGACTGATGTGGAGGACACTGCTCTGCTACTTCCACCCTTTACAATGGTGTAAAATGTTACCGTATTCCCTTAAATAACAGCTTCCACTGTAAAACATGTCTGGTCTATATTGGTCCTTTCAATCCTGTCAAATAATCATAATAAAAACAAATTGGCAAGTATATAAAATGAGGCTTCAAAATTGTGAAAAATCCAGCAAGTGTCTCCACGCTCAAATGCTGTAGGCGAGTCTACTGAACGTGTGAAACCACGCGCGGAAAAACGGATGTCTACACACTATGTTTTGGCCTTGCATGTTTGAGATACAAAAGTAAAACCGCTCAAAATCACCAGTGGCTGGAAAGTATCCCACCGGCTCGCCGCAGCGTGGAAAGCCCTGCGACGAGAGGTGCTATAGCCACCGGCTAGCTCGCAAGCTAACAGGCTAATGGGGCTCCTCCTCTCCGCTAGCTGGCCGCTGACGGACTCGTCCGCAGCGTCAACTCACTGCTTGGGAATTTAAATGGATGCTCCGATGCATTACTGGTTTTCGTTTCAGCCACATAACCCACCCACCCCCCCCCCCCAAAAAAAATAAAAAAACACGAAATAGTGAAAAACAGTTTGATGCTCTCACCACAATGGACTATATGTATCTCATTACGTATCTCCGGTGGAAAGATACGGAGGAGTACAAGTTTCAGCTTTCCCGTTTATTCCAAGCTGGATGAATCAGGAGGAAAACTAACCTCGTTCTTTAAAACTGTATTAACGTGGGTTTTTGTCGTAGGATATTCTATAGCTCAGAGCCGGTGCTTTTTAAGGAGCATGTCCTCCGAAGTAGTGACTTTTTAAAAACAAAGAAATAGCTCTTCCAGCCAACGCTCTGGTGTGCCGGCCATTATGTTCAGCTTTTTATTTGAACATGTTTACCAGTGAGCCAGTACTACAAAGGAGCTAGCAAATTTATACATTCGGCAAGACAATTTAACTACTGCAACAGTGAATGGACGAATATAGTCGGTCCGTCTTTCTCTTTGTTTCTCAATGCTCGGTTCAGCGTTTCATGCAGTCACAATACGTTAGACTAACGACCAAAAGTTAGCACGCCTCCGCACCTTTAATGCGGAAATGATGCGTGCCCAAGTCTATTCAAGACTATATGCTGTAGTTGTCAGACGTTTTGAGCAAGCATGTATAATATATGTATAACAATTGTAATCACCTCAGAATTCACTTTCAATGGTGGTTAAACAGTTCTAATTGTAAAATCCTACACTACATCTACATCTATAAGAATGTATTTGACATGACCTGACTATTTTTGATAACATTCGAAATTTGACATGTGGCCCGATAATTAATTGACCACCCGTGGTTTAAGTGCAGCTTTTGTGGAATGCATTTCAAGTTGAGGCATAGGCATTAAAAAAAAAAAATGTCCTTCACTGACTGACTGAGCAACTGCAAAGTTCAAAGTGTTGGTTAAAAAATATTCTCACAATTTATTAGTTTACAAAAAATGTATTCCTTATTCGGCAGAAACACAAAGATCCTAATTTTACATGCTTGTGGAATCTCACTGGCACCAGTCGGTGTTGTTAGAAAACACAAAACTTACTCCCTTACTCAACTTTGCTCTTGTAGTGTTTACTTCTTCACTTAGCTGGATCTGAACAAACTGCTACTTCTGCTACCCAATAGTATGCTTCGCTTTGCCATAAGTGCACAACACACACGTTTTGGACATAAAGTCAACAAAATCAACTGAGTACTTGAAGAGGAAGTCAACCCAAACATTTTTTCTTTCCAAAATATGGTCTATGCAGGCCAACTAGTTGAAATATGGCAGTCTGATTAATATTGTGTTTGTGGAATTATAATTTAAGCAGCAAAATGCGCCCACGTTTAGCCATCTCAGAGGGCGGCCATTTCGTCACTTCTGTGGACTGTAGATGACATCGAAGTTGCTCAGGGCTCAGATAATGACCAATCATGGCTCGATTTCAGAAAACAGGTGAGCTAAAAAAAACGCGATATTAATCAGGATGTCGTGTTTAGGCTTGTGGGCCTGCATAGAACATCCATCCATCCATTATCGATACCGCTTATCCTCACAAGGGTCGCGGGGCGTGCTGGTGCCTATCCCAGCTGTCTACGGGCAGTAGGCGGGGGACACCCTGAATTGGTTGCCAGCCAATCGCAGGGCACACAGAGACAAACAACCGCACTCACAATCACACCTAGGGGCAATTTAGAGAGTCCAATCAATTTACCATGTTTTTGGAATGTGGGAGGAAACCGGAGTACCCGGAGAAAACCCACGCAGGCACATCCAAACTCCACACAGGGAGGCCGGAGCCGGGATCGAACCCACGGCCTCTGAACTGTGAGGCGGACGTGCTAACCAGTCGACCACCGTGCCGCCCGCTGCATAGAACATATTCTGGAAAAAAAATATGTTTGGGTTGACTTCCCCTTTAAGCCCATAATCCCCCCTCACAAGCGCTCTTCACACAGCTGTTGTCAGTACAAGGCGCTACCTGCAGAGGTTTAATCAATCATCCGCCTTTTCATTCCATTGTTCCATATCACGACTGTTTATTTCCTGCAGCTGTTACGCTTCCATCTCTCTTATGATGTTGTCCTGCGCTGATGCTCTTCAATTTAATTCCCCAGCTCTGCTCAATTGATATCATGTCACCCACTTATCCTCCATTCCGCCTTCCCGCCTTCACCTGCACGTTCAGTGCGTTTTTTTTGTTTTTGTTTTTGTTTTGTTTTTTGCATTTCCCACGCAGTTCCCACGCATGAACTCAAATCCCTGTCCATCATCTATATATGGTCACCTGGCTCCAAGCCCGCTCTTGGAGCTCCAAGTGGCGATCAACATGAACGTGTGCGGGAAGGAAACAGCGAGGTGCATTTGACCCATTCTCTCAGCGCATTCACAGGGGCTACAGTTGCATCTGCGTTGCCATGGCGACGCTGATAAGGTGACTCATGACTATTTATCAGTAGCCGCGCCTGATTGCACGGGCCACCCCCAAGAGCGTCGTGAGCGGGAACGCATTCATCAAGTACGGTCCTGCGTCCCTGCGCTACCTCTGCAGGGCTCACGACTGGGTCCTAAACTGTCTTTGACGCCTTTCATTACCTGTCTTCTTGATGTCCACGCCTCCTTCTGTTCCCCACCTTTACCCGATAGCTTCACTCATCTTGACTTTTGATGAGATCTAGTAATTAACTAGAGCCGGCCTCGCCAAATATCTTGCAAATAACCCTCGTTTATTTCTAATCAGGCCATCTTCCCAGTATCATTTACTCACAGCCACTGGATTGCTTCAAGGGGGCATGTTAGGCAATTTTTTTTTTTTTTTTTCGTAATTTAAAACAGTTCCCAGGTGTTTTAAAAACATGTCTGTAACATACTATCACACACTAGTTCTTGTCTCAATAAAGTGACAGTATACCTTACCACATCTATAAACGCCACACCAATTGGCTCGCTCATACAGCACGTCAGGGTGGCCGCCATCTTGTGGTAGTCATTAGTCAAGACTTCAGCAACGGTGCTGCATCACTGTTCTGCATGGGGTTGTACAAATCGCCAAACAGTCGTGAATAGATTGCGTGGAATTACCTTTTACAGGTGTGATAAATTGTTTTATTGCTGTTTTAACTCCTATAACACAAGCTTGGGAGACAGCTGGAATTGTTGTAAATGCTACGTTGTAAATGCTACCCCGGTCGCTAAGCCCCGGACAACAGCAAAGATTTAGCTAACTGTTTTGTGGTAGTTCTTGAAATATATTTTAATAGAAAACAGTCATATTCAACTGAACTATGATGATTAATGAAGGCTGTTTTATCAAACTCGCCACACCCGCAGCATGGGCTGGTGATTACTTCTCAAAAGACAGTGAGGCTTGTTACACAAGATCATTTCATTCGCCAGTCAGAACCAGGCCAAAACACGAGAGTTTCCGGACTCAACAGCAACCAGTTTGTCCGTCTAGACATTGCAAAGGTTTTTTTTGTTTTCCCAGGACACACATTGAGGACACACAAAATGGCACCATGTTGGGGTTATGTCAGTGGACAGTTTTCCAAAAACTGAGATTGGATGAAATGAAAACACTAAAGACACTGTTTCCACGAGTTGCTTCACCCTCTTTTCTTTTGCTCTTAACTTGTAAAGTAAAATGTAAAGCGCTAATGCCACTTAGTGGCAAAATGATTCTATGTACATTTAGCTCAATGCAAGATTCAAAATAACCTTTTTTTTTCTTTGCGAAGCAGTTTTGCTAATCAATTACTTCATTTGAGCAGCAACTTTCTAACTACGAGGAGCATTTTTTTGCAGGTTTCTCCCAGACACCTGAAGTAAGTGTTTTATTAAACAATAAAAAATGACAATACAATGAATTAAGAATTTTTTTTTATTTTTTAATGTCATCCATTTTTATTTGATGACACAATATTAGCTTAGCGATTAGCATTGGCTTCTTGCTCCCTCTCTTGTGCTACTTCTCGTCTGCCTTAAGGGATACCGATGCTTATTCAAAGTGTCGCTTATTTGCCGCCACAGCGGGTAGGATTAGTTACTAAGAGGAGAGGATTGCACCGCGGGAGGATGTTTAGCTGCACCAGCTAGCAAGTGCAGCTAATAGCTTGTGCCTCAGTGTGGCACATATGAGGGTCACATTCCCCCAGTTCGCGAGCAGCAGTAGCTAATCGTCACAAGTAGCATGCGGCTTCTGATAGGTGAGTTGGTGGGAGGGGAGGGAGACTGCTTTTGGGAGTGAGATCTTTGATACAGTACAACAGAATCTGGGTCAGTCAGGAGCGATGCAAAAAAAAAAAAGCTTTGATGATCACGTAATCATGTTCAAGATAAATTGTTTACGCCTACTCCCATTCACACCGAAAAAGAGAACATCTTTGAATACTTTTGTTAGTCTTTCTCTGGCTTTCACCGCAGCAGCTTTCTGTTGTCGTTGGGGTTTTTTTTTATGGGTGGGGGGAGTATTCCTTTCATTTGCAGGTAGGTAGGCAGGTAAAACACAGGGTTCCAGTCTGAAGATTGACTTGACCTTCATCTTCTTGCCCCTTTGTTGTTTTGGCAGTGGGTTATTGTAATGCATAATGAAGGTAATCACACTGAGTTAGTTTGCATCACACTCACAATCAGTTAGTTTGCAGACAAAATGTTGGTGTAGAATTGTGAGTTTATGTGTTATCTATCAACGGAGATAAGGAAGCCTGTTTGCAAAAGGCCCTGGCAACCTTCCACTGTTTGACGGATGAGTTTGTATGTTTCGGATTACGAGCAGATATTTTTTTTTCTGAAGCTTTAGTCGTTCCATCACTTCAGCAAAGATTCATCATCTTTGTCTCATCGGTTCTTAAATCTTTGGCCCAGAATTATTGAAGCTCATTTTTGTATGTTTTTGGCGAATTCCAGTCTGGCCTTATTCTATCTTCAAATGAGTGGTTTTCATTTACTTGATTAGCCTCTAACTGTACTTTGTACAGTATTCTTAATTTTTATACATTATAACTAGTTGTTGAACAATTTCAAGAACTTTTGAATAATTTGAAAGCACTCTTCTTCAAAGGTACGGGACGTCAGGTCATTGGCAGGCCAGTAGAAGTTCTGCATCGACCCTACAACGTGTTTGGGGACTACCGCCGGGGTGCCTATCAATTGGACGTGCCTAGAAAATCTCAGGAGGCATTCTAATCAGGGGTCTGAACTCCCTCCGTTAAATACTTTTGATGTAGAGAAGCTGCATGCAGTTTTACTTGCTTGTGTCTGAGGCAAAGCCAAACCCCAGAGAAGACTAAAACTGGTGTCGAAAACCTTTTCAGAGCAAGTTGTAGCAACTGTATGAAGCTAATCAAACTATGAAAACATGTTTTATAACACCGTATTAATAACAAATATCTCCACGGGCCACCGTCGGAGGTAACCGACAAGACAAAAAGCTAATCGCAATCACTTTTAATGAATTCAAGTGTCGACAAGCTTGGACTGTGAACGGAATATTTTGAGCAGATGATTGACAAAGATATATTTCCGCTGTACCAAGTGATGCGTGCACGTCAAAATCCCGTGGTTAAAGTTATCAATAAACTCTAAATTACTTAGATTTCAATATGAATGCGTTGTCTTCATGACACTGTGAGCTTTGTGGAAACTTCATTTTACATTATGATACAAACAAACTGAGAGTAACATAAATCATGAATATTGGTTTGTCACTGAAAGCAGACATAGAAGTTTGGCCTCTTCAAAATACCAAAGCATGAAAATACAGCTATTTGGCTATTTTTTTTTTTTTTTTTGGTGGATGTTGTAATGAAATATGCTGCTCCAAATCCATTTTCCATTGCTCCTGAAAAAAACGAAAATTGTTTTCATGGGACAGCAACAATATCATGGCTCAACTACAGAGTAGCAGGAGTCTTTTTGGCCCTATGCCCTAAAAGAGCTCCCACAAAACAGGGGGGGAAATGTGCTCTGGTTCGAAGTTAAACTTTTCAGCCATCATTTCAAAGGGTCTATGTGGCATAAACAACGCTGCTCATCACCAAAAGAACAGCCAGAAGCCTGAAGGTCTAAGTGGTAACGCCCCATATGCCCCCTCCCCGGTTTTCAAACTCAGTGGATCATCATAACCTGACTGTAATGGTCGTTTTGACATTTCAATCTCATTTTTCTGTGTGACTCATACTTTCCAAGTCATGTGACAAGACACACAACAGCGATGGAAAATGCTTAAGTCTTCCATTTATATTTCACATCATATTACCGTTTTGGCCTTTACTGTATTTCCTAAGGAGAGAAATGCGCCATCTGTGTACCCAGTGCATTTCCTCTCTCATGTCAGCCCATTTGGAAGACTTGCATCTGGGGGTCGACAGCTATCGAGAAAAATCGAATGTCTTATTCGTGCCTGAGTAGAAAAGGCCTGGACCATACGCAGCGGGTCAATGCGAGCTTCAGCTCCAGTTAAACATGGCTGCTCCGACCTGTCCGGCGGTTATCAGGACTTCTAAGAAACGTCTATTAAATCCAGACAGACCGCGCTGAGTGATGGATAGCTCGAACACAGCTCTGACATCATCTAAGACGGGAACATTATCTTTCCTGGCTGTTTTTCAGCAGAGTTTACCGGGCGACAACACCACATTGATCGTTTAATGAACAGAACCATGTACAGGTACTGTAAAATCTTGGTTAAAACCTCCTTTCCTCAGCAAGAACACTGGCGATGATTCAGTGGATGGGTCTTCTAACATGACGATGACCCAAAGCAATGCCAGCGCAACAAAGACGTGACTCAAGAAGAATTATATTAAAGCCATGGAGCAGTGATCGGTCTCCAAAACTCAATATAATACAAAAACCGTACAGGGATATGAAACTTCAATCAAGCAGCAGCCGAGAGTGAAAAGTAAAAAGTGAATTGTGTTTTACTCACGCTGTCCCGCTGGGTGTCATCCACAGACAGGTCATTTTTTTGCATGGTGTGCGCAACCTCCAAAACAAGGTAGGGCTCACTCTCACAGATAATCAGGACGGGTGCTGGAGAGGAAAAAGGAGAACATAACGAGTGTGTTTAGCAAGAAACTTAACATGATGTTCTAATAGTATCTCTACATTAAGAGTTGAAAAGCACATTAAGATTGTTTGGTTGATCTCATCAGAGCACCATAGTCCTCTGATCTCCTTGACAACCTTGTGTGTGTATAATGCATGTGTGTGTGCGTGTGTGTGTGTGAGTGAGTGCGAGTCAGGGGGTCATACAGGGATCCACTGGCCTATTAGAATGCATTAGCTGTAAAAGGTAAAGGTCAGTGAATTAAAAGCCAGAGTTACACAACCCTGTTATGTTTACCTGGCCTAATAACCCTCAGCATACACCTGCCTCCCTCACTTTTTATTGTCTTTTTCTGACAGGACTTAACTGAATGTTCCGCACTGAGGGGAAAATGTCATTTGCGGTGTACGTACCAAAAATCCAAAGAACTGAAAGTGGAAAGACAAATCTAATTGCACCGTGACTTGATTGAAGTGTGCCAACACGGGCTATTTGCGTCCGAGCATTATGATCGCAACTCCTCTTGTTGATATCAACAAGTCAGCGGGCGACTTTGTCCTCTCTGTAAAGTTCCCAAATAATACCTTTACCAAACAACGAATAAATAACAGTAGCCTCCTCCTTGCTTGCCATTTGCAACATGAGTCATACGCGAGGGAACTCCCTCTTGACCCTGTCAGCAACATTGTGACGTGCTACCAATGAGCAAGACCTTCTCCAGTAAATAGATGGAGACTGACAGCCGGGCTATACATAATTATACAAATACATATACACACATATATATGTGTGTGTATATATATGAATGCTCAGTTTTGATTGACAATAACAAAAATGTATTCATTTAACGTCTGTTTTCGATGATTTTACTTTAAAACTGCGCTGCCTCATACCAAAATCTATTTTGATATTTTACCCCTCGCGGGTTGCAAAATGAAGTAACCTAAATATTGCTCAACAAGCCATTTCCTTTGAGTTTGTCAAGACATCTCACTCAACGCCGCTTTTCCTTGCCGCCTTCAGCGCAGCGTGTCAATGCCGAGAGATGCTAATGAACAAGCTCTCCTGAAAGCGCTGACATTTTACATCTGTCGAGAACTCCGGCAAACCGCGCTTGCATAATAAGTCGCTCACAAAAATAACGCAGTTCAGATATTCCTCTCTCTCAATCCAAGGTGGACTTCAAACCCTTAAGTGACACAATGGATGTTGAAAAAGCTCTTGTTCACTTTGCTTAATAAAGCATGGAGACACATTTTGGCATAAAAAATATCTTAATTAGCACAGTCTGATCATGCATCCTAACTGTAGGCTGCATGTGAAAGAGGAGCCTGAGGGCAGCAAGAAAAAAAAAAAAAAAAAAAAACGAACGCTACAGCAAGGCGGCGACTCTGAAGCAGAGTCATTTATTTATACCATAAACAATAAAATACTCATTTGTCACAAATTAGCCTGATTACGAGTCTGTTGGATGATCAAGAAAATACTGTAGGTTACAGAATTTTATCAGGACAAATGGCAACCCGAAGTTTGGCTGCAACCTGATTAGAAATAGTACCAGGTAGAGGAAATAGTGCCGATAGAGTAGTAGTAGTAGAGTAGCTACAGCAGTGGAAACAGTTCCACTCTGGGTCTCGGTGGGCCCCAATGCAAGTGGACTGTACAGCGAAAAAAATGACAAAAAGAGTCCTCGAGCTATGCGCACTGTTATTTGGATTTGCATAAGGGTTTCGTCAATTGCCAATAAAATCTCAGTAAATATTCAACTGCAGGGCATAGACCCAAACAGTACCACAGAAAAACTCAAAAACAAAAACATCAGTGGAGAAGAATGAGGTACCTGTAGTTTACTTCTCAATATGTGGCTGTTGGCCACAGTACAAAGGAACATTTTATTTGCAAGGAGACTGAGGGCAGTACAGCAAAGTGGTGACCGTGGTGTGTAAAACTGCAGGAACAGGGTAAGCTAGCATTAATACATTATTACATATGCATGTACATTCTTATACATTATCAGTGGTGGGTCGTCATTCGTCACTCGCCGGCGACCGGCCCCCCCCCCAGTTAGTCATCATCAGTCCTTCGGGCAGGCTCAGTCCATCACTCCGTCATTGTTATTTTAACAAAAAAAACAAAAAGAAAATGTTTACAAGGGTAACAGCACACAATTTGATTCACTTATAAACAGTTTTGACCACTTTACCCCCCAAAATATGTAAATTGTTATACTATTACTGCTCCTCATCCTGCTTCTGTCGGATCTTATTCCGTCTGTGCTGCAAAATTTAAAAAAAAAAAGTCAATCATCAGTCCGCCAGCAAAACAGGAATCCGTCAGTGACTGACTGACGCACTGTCCTTCATTACTGACACCGCTGATGTTTATTTTTGTCATTTCAATATTGGTGAATTGACACACCTTTTACATCATCTATGTGGTTTTGACTCTTGAGAACAACACTTGGCTGGAAATAGTACTGGGGAGGACAGATGGGCAAATGGGAAAAATCAATATCGTCAATAGAGCGAGTAGAGCAGTGTTAACTTGAAACATTATTTAAAAACTTGGAGTTGGTACATCAAAAACTGCAGACAGGAAACACATTTACAGGCAAACGTCGACGGCGTTTGTTTTGTTCCTTGTTTTTGGGCTACACTTTTGTTGTCTTGCGAATGTGAAGTCGAACCGCTAATATAACGCATTTTTGGTCACTTCGGCGACGATCTGCTCGACCATCGGTGGTTTACGTCACCTATGATGGCTTTGACTTGGCGCACTTGGAAGTAAGTCCAGCTGACTAGAAATAATAGCAGCTCAAGTGTTACTTCAAGTGTTACTAGCAAGTCCAGCCATGTCAAATTGAGTAGGTCCAGCAGTGAAAACTACTCGAAAATGCAGCCCCATCAGCCACAGTAAAGCGATCAATATCGTTTGAGAGGAGAATAAGGACTGCTGCACCAAAACGGAGACTGTGGAGTATAGTACAGGTGTCCAGAGCTAAATTAGCATGTTTATTTTTGATTGAAATTGGGCCATTGAACTAATGAAATACAGCGTTAGTAACTTGACTTGGTGAACTGTAATGGAGAAGTATGACAAACATGCCTTTCTGCACAGCACAAAACCTGGAAGAAAATTCTCATCATAATCTCAATCCTTGAAGAATACCGATCCTATCATTACAAAAAAATTCTGGTCGATACGTCAGAAAAACTGCATACAGGAAGTAAATAAGCGAACCAGGAGAAGCAAAACAACAAAAGCATAACCTTCTCGTTACCTTCTGAGAGTGTCAATCAAACGCGAGGATTGTTACCTTTGCAAAAAGCAACGTTGGTTTTGGGATCGGGGTTAGATTGGGCAGACGTACTTAATATTGAGACCGGGGAGTGAGGAACTATTCTCATCTGCGTGCTTCTTTTGTGCGTGATGTGATAGATCAGTGGGAGTGCAGCGTGTGCCAGTGGCGTGCGTGACCACGGGGGGTAGATTTCTGTCTCAGCTCAAAGTTAAGTTGTTCCTTTAGTTTTTACACGGCTGCACATCCTTGGTGGGGCGCTTTTCTTTGCGAGCAAATGAGCAGCAGGCAAGTTGTTCGCAACGGTGAAGGTGAATGGCGGATGAAACCCCGGTTGTTTTGCTCGGTTTTGTTTCGGCGGCTGTGACCACAAACGCGCGTTTGTTTACAGTTACTGGGTTCAAGGAGCAAAAAATGCATAAATACTTTGGTGCCGCGGGCTGCCTCACTAAGTTTATAGACACATTAGGATATAGTCAAACTTAGCAGGCTGCTGGGGGAAATCAGACGCTTTTATTCCAAGGTTGTTTCCTTGTTCGAACAGTTCAGTAAACGCTGTAAAAAAAAAAATTTTTTTAAAAAGCCAATTTTCACAACACCATATCTTAACATATTTAGTTGATTTGCCCAACTTGCCTTGAAATTTCCAGTGCACTCTTTTTTCTTCACAGTGTAATGTGGACAAGCTCTACAGAATATAGAAGAATGGTTTGGATGAAATATTCTGCCTTCTGTGAATGCCATTTTGCTCCACTGATATGTCCTCTGTTTAACTTTCTGCCATCAGTAAGAGTGCAGCGACAGTTCATCACATTAAGATAGGGAGAAAAAAAAAAAAAAATCCTGGCTACAAGGGCCCATCCAGCCAGGGAAGGTCACGGCTGTCTAACGGGGCTTCTGAATTTCGGTTCGCCGAGTGAAACGTCTTTTTTATTTCCTATGTCGAAGCTGCTTATTGAATAATCCCTCAAAAGTAACTCAAGCTTTTATCGTGGCTGTACCAATCAGCAAAGATGAGCTTGTTGAAGCTTTTATCCCCTTTGAAGACAGAGCAGTGCACTCGCCATATTAATCAAGAGTTTTTTTGTTTTTTTTAATCCATTTGTAAAAAGTCAGTGGGTGCTTGTGCGTTACCGTCACAAACAGCCAAGTTTAGATTATTATTTACTAGAATGGAGCACCTGTCAAAAAGAGCTTTTGCGAAGCTGCATCTGCACAAGCAACGCGGGCCTATGTTGAAGTTCGGCCAATCATATCATCGATCTTGCTCACCTTTTTGATGGGTGACATTTATCATTTTATGTTGGATTCCATGGCAACCATAGAACTTTGAATGTAAGAAAGCGCACCCCTGTCCTTTGCTACATTCTGAAATATCAGGAGAGCACTATCAAGGGAAGATTAGAAAACACAAAAGGACCAGCGGTTTGTACTTCATAAAGGATCATGTTTACATGCAGAACATGATTTGAACAAAATGGAACAGATTGATTACAACATTAGCGGTGTCACTGTATGTTTACCATGTAAAATTGTCAATGAAACCAACTTCAAATATAATTCAATATTCTTAAATAGTGATTGTATCTGGCTAGTACCAAAACGAATGTCCTGGTAAGGAAGAGTGGGGAGGGGGAAAAAAACCAAGAAAAAAAACTAGCAGCATCCAATGCAGCGTTGGCTCCTCCAAGTGGTGATATGCTCCCTCATCATACCAGTAGAAAAAAAAGGAAAAGCCGAAAAGATGAGTTAAAAGCTCCCTGGGATGACGTTTTACTGCGGGGGGACGCAGGAGAAAACCAGATCCTTGGCGGCCGGGTTAGCACGACCTTGTGCTGTCCTTTCCACTCCCGCTGCCTCTCCCCACATAAATCAGCTGCAATCAAAGCATTGAGGGACCGTCAGCTCATGTAATGCAATCACACGCACACACCATTGGAAGCAATAGATGTCACTTGGTACAGTGTGATATCGAACATATCATCCTGGGTTTCCAGTGCCATTCATCTGTTGACATACGACTAGGCCTTTGTCGTACTTCAAAACAATTTCACAGCAACTGGGCAGGCGATGAAATATATTTACTATGTTAATGTTAATCAGCTCCCGAAAACCTCCCGAGGGTTTTACGTCTTGTCTGCCAGCGTCAAGTATGCCTCAGGCCCTTCATATTATTGTTTGGTATTTGTGCTGTGAAATTGGGTCGTCACAGTTGGGAGTCGAGTGGAAACTGTGTGAAATTAAAGTTAAGGCATTGATAATGAAGGTGAAATTACTCCTTGTACGGGCTTACACAATTTATAGGATTGCTCAAAACTTTGGAAGAGAGTATGAAACTATGTTACAGTGCAACACCCCAAACGGTATAATTTGGAGTTCAACCAAACCTTTCTGGGAAAATATGCGTGAAAGTCAAATGAAACTATGAGTTCAATCCACCGTCCGTGACGTCAGCAAATCTTGTGTGACTTCAGCTCAGTGAGCATCACACACCCTGGACTGGCTGCAAGCCAATCACTGGACACGTCATGGATACTGTAGAGTCAACAAGCAACCATTCACACCTAAGGACAATTTAATCTTCAATAAACCGAAAAAACACGGTTTTGGAATTCGGGCGCAAGCACTGGGAGAACATGCTAACTCCACGCTGGAAGGCCACTGGAGTTGAGATTCGAACACAGCACCACAGTGAGGCAGACTCTGCTAACCACTAGGCCATGAACATCCAAAACATTACCTTTGATCGACTTGTTGTTGCTTTTTCTTCCAAAGAGATGTGATGGGAAAAAGGAAAAGTGTGAAGATACTATGGACTATAAATATACACTATAATTAACCATTTCCAACAATACAGTATCTACAAATGGCTCCTCTGCGAGGACCACGAGCATGATCTAACAAGAGATCACCTGTGAGATGCTTATGTCTTGCTATCCTAAAAAGAATAGCACCACTTGAGCTGCATCTAAGGTTTTCTTTTTTTTTCAATTTTATTTCAAATCACACTTTTATTGGTGCACTGTAAATTAGGAAATGACATTCTTTTTCCTCGAAACCCGTATACTGTAGTTCAAAGGCCATACTGTAGCGCATAACAAAACCATAGTATTCTTGGAGACAAGCTAGCGAGATATTTACCCTCAAATAATTACCATCAAACTGGTAGCCCTTCACATTAATCAGGATCTAAGAAGTAGCGCTCAATTTCACTAAAGATGCAGAGCCCTGCACAACACACACCGAATCCTCCTTACACCACAATGAGAAATGGAACAATTGCGTCAACTAACATCGTCCATACTGTATGGGGTTCCATTTATACTGTGCCATGCCAGCTATGATTTGTGGTACTCCGATAGGCGAGTCGTTTAATATGTTGACGTATGTTGTTGACATAAGAAGCTAACTAAGTTTCTGTTGATGTGTTTGGGTGCAACATCACCATAAAAGCCTGTTTTACATGCAGTGCCACAATAATATATTGATAATATTAAAGTTTTTGAAATGTTTTTCATACACTTGTTACTGTCATTCTGACTTTATTACTGCGTTTCAGTAGGTGTTTGACTACAGCACCGTCTGCTTTACAAACAAATTCAGGTTATGGCACCACCATGGGACTGCAACTCCAATGTGAACCGAAGACTACTTTAATGTCTCGCATCAGTATGGCGCTTTCAGTCGGAGAGCGTCATGTAAAGCGAACAAGATTGCGTGATAATATCCTCGTTTACATGACAGGAATAAGGCCATTTCCACATGAAAGCCAAAAAAAGATGTCATTGGCATGAGATTTAAATGTAGGATATGAACGAGAACAGCTCAGCATCCAACATGTCAACCTAAGCAGGAAGTGACACACCAAGAGCTGCATTGTGGGAAATGTAGGACTGAACCTATTCATAAATAATTAACGCGTCGTCGGAAACCTGACATCTACACTTTACCGTAACAAAAACAATACAACTCGTTAGCTGGCCATAAGTTTGGTAAAAGTACACTATGGTTAGACCTGCTGTGCAAATAAGATAATGAGTTAATAAACTAATTGTAATTAAGCCACCTGTACACCCACGTCAGGTGTTTACCGCTTCTAGCTAATATTGTTTGCAAGTAAATAAATGGTGATTTTTGACTTACTTTTTCGAGACTTGAAGAGGATTTGCAGCTTTTATCCGTTCGTGTTCCTGAAACCTGACTTTGTATGAAGCGGATTATAGTGGTCAATTTCGTATCGAATTATTGAGTCAACGAATACTTCCGCGACGGCAACTGCTAGTTCAAAATCAAATACACTGCAGTGTGACTAATATAATTCTGTATTATTTCTTGGTAGTATTCATTTGGAACTGTCACACATAAATAAAAGCATCCAGTCGACTATGGAGTAAGATAGCTGTCGGTCGATTGTGTGTGGGCATTTATATCTGCTTAAACCTGTACTACACTATCGAACCTGCAGATGTCACCAGATAGCTGTAGACGTTTCTGTCCACGTGCTCCTGAAAACAAACTATATATTTCTGCAACATCAAGTGCTTCTTTCCATCATAAAAGCTGATTTTCCTTTCATGGGGACTTGAGGATGACTCACTCCTACATGCGCAGCTCACTGTACTGTAACTTAATACGAGTTTAAATGAGCCAAACCAATGAATGCTGTTGCCTTAAGGCGCACATCATTTGTGCTTTTTCAATTTATTCAATTGCCGCGTTTGATTGGAATTGTAAAGATGGCTTTGCAAGTGAATAACGACAGCTGCAGAGTGCAGGACAAGTCTGCCCTTAGAAAGATAATAATGCTTTTTTTTTATCTATACCGTGAGAAAGCTATTCGTTTAACAACGTGTTGTTTATTGTGGTTTTTGGGCGTGGCATAAAACTGTGCTTCCTCCTTCTGAGAACATTTTATTATGATTTTGTGCCTGTGGTGCACACGAATTAGGAAAGTAAATTATTTATGTTCCCTGAAAATGAACTAAGAAACATGTAAAAGAAAGAGGAATATATGTCGACCTACATAAGGATCTACAATGATTTATGTCGATTTATTTG
The DNA here is from genome assembly GCF_054856515.1 of Filicampus tigris. Classification (NCBI taxonomy): domain Eukaryota; kingdom Metazoa; phylum Chordata; class Actinopteri; order Syngnathiformes; family Syngnathidae; genus Filicampus; species Filicampus tigris. The sequence continues at coordinate 6,486,377 of NC_141221.1, forward strand.
GATGTGTTTATTACTTTATTTGTAAATGTGTGTTGTATATGTTGTATTTGTGTTTATTCATTTACCTGTGGGTATCTCTATTTGTGAGCTTTTTGTATTTATTTACTGTCATGTTTATCTGGTTATTTGTCTTAATGTAGTTCACCACGCGCTTTATAGTGGACCTTCACATCACACTGGAATAAAAAAAAGATTTCAATCTATGCTGTTTAAGATTTTTCATGCTTTTAAGTTTAGTAATTCGGAATGCCTGCTTTGCCTAGTGTTGTTTTCATTGTGGAGTCTGCTGGAACTATTGCATTTGGTTCATTCCATGCCAAATGAAGCAAGGGGTTTAACCAAGCAGATTTTGATCTGAATGAAACTTCGTGTACTTGTTAATAGTGATGACACAACAGCAAATCTAAAATTTTAGGTTAATCGGAATAAGGGTTTGGTAGTTACGGCCGGCCGAATTTCGACATTTTCATTCAAGGGGGGGGGGTGACCGCCTTCCTTTGAACCCTTATATCTCAGGAACTACGAGGTCACTCTTCACAAAACAGGTATCGTTGGAAATGGAATTCCAACAAGGAGTCCAAATATGTAATCATTTAGAAGATTGTTGCATAATTTAAAAACTTGACCTTTTGATCTATAATTTTATCTTAAAATTGGCATTGTGGATCACGTGACCTCAACAAAATTTCTCATGAAATGTAATCTTTCCCATGTTCTCTAAAACAAACAAGTTTCAGGGATGCATTTTTACCCTCAGATATTCATTGAATATTGATTGAAAGTTGAATATTCATTAGATATTTATTCAGATTCTCATGTTTTTTATTGGGGGGTTATTTGGCATGGAACGACCCATTTCCTTTGCGTATGACTAAATTATCTATCCATTTGTGTATCCATCTGTGTGTTTATAATTTCATTTATTTATGTATTTAATGTTTACCTATTCATGGTTATTAATGTGTGCTTGTTTTGTATTTATTAATTAGCATGTTGCATTTTTGTGTATTTTATCTATTGGTTAATTTATGTCTATTATGTATTTATTCATGGCTTATTTATCTTTTGTTTTAATCAAGCATTTGTCTATTTATTTGTTTTTAATATTTATTTTATGTTCCTTTGATTTTATTTATGACTCCGTGTATTCATTTGATGTATTATATACGGTTTATCTGTCCACTTGCTTTCTTGTCTTTTTCTATTGATTAATGTATCGATTTGCTTATTTGTTTTTGTCTTTTTTATATATTCATTTAATTATATTTATTTATGTTCATGTTTATTTATCAAATGTGTTGAATTTTATTTTTCTTTAACTCAGTCACACATATGGCTGCTGTCGCTTTTCCCTTTTAAAGGACTTTGGATCCTTGGGAATTTCATCAGCAAAGGCCATAGAGGAGAGTGACATTGCACACTATCCCGGTCCAAAATAACAGTAAAAATGTCAACAGTTGTAATGGAAAAATTTTCCAGGGTTCCGGAACAAAAAACAAAAGTTTTTTAACAAGCTTCCGGATGTACTCTGTAGCACATCGCATTATTCTCATGAGATATCATAAATCCAACCCCACCTTCTATCCCTCCCTTCCATTCCCAAATGCCCGCAGTGTCTGTGGTCACAGTGTTTTTAACCTTATGCTGGGTACTTTTATTTTTTTTTTTTAAATAGGCAAACAAACACAATGGCAGGACGTCCAGGCGGACAAGGAGAAAGGAAAACACAGAGATGAACTCTGGGACACAGCTGCTTCTCTCTTCTTCTCTGCTTCCTCCACTCACTGGTGTCCCTCCGAGGTCATTCCTGATGTCCCGCATCACATCGTGTCGTCACATACGCTTGCACACGTACACACACACACATCTTCTATCATCAGCAGCTTGCAAGTTTACACAACGTCAAACCAATCCAAGTTGTCAGACTACAACCTGGGGACCTTGAGCTACACGCCACATTCGCAAGCACTCATCCATGGCTTAAAAAGTGGAAGTCTATGGCTTCAACTGCTGTAAACCATGATGGCCTTACAACATTTCGGCTGAGTGTGACTCAAAGGATTCATGTCTGTTTTGCTTTTTCTTTGGCTTTTTGGCCACACTCATTCCATCTATCCAACCATTTCCTACTGTAACAGGGACAGGAAAAAAAAAACTTGGATACCTGACATCTTCTTTTATTATAATTTATTCTTTTATTATCGTCCACAACCAAAATGTAGAATAAACATTTTTACGTGTTCCCCGACTTTAATAATTAATGTGGCACTGCCTCTTTTAAAGTGGAAATCAACCCAAACATGTTTTTTTTTTCAAGAATATGTTCTATGCAAGCCCACTAATTGAAACAAGGCATTCCGATAAATATTGCGTTTTTGGAATAAGAGTTAATCCACTCGTTTTTAGCCATCTCCGGCGGCGGCCATTTTGCCACTTCTGTCGACTGAATGTGACATCACAACTACTCAGGGCTCAGGTAACAACCAATCACAGCTCAACTTTAGAAAACAGGCGAGCTGTGATTGGTCGTTCCCTGAGCCCTGAGTAGTTGTGATGTCATTTTTAGTGGAAAGAAATGACAAAATGGCCGCCCCCTGACATAGCTCAAAACAGGTGAATTTTGCTGCTTAACTCATATTGCACAAACACACTATTAATCAGAATGCCGTGTTTCAACTAGTGGGCCTGCTGGGAACATTCTTGAAAAAAATATGTTTGGGTTGATTTCCGCTTTAAGTTGTGTTCACGCCTTTGACTCTCCCCTTTTTCTGTTGATGTCCTTGGGGAGGTAAGCACCTTTACAGCTGGAGAAACTTTAGTTGTTTTCATTTACAAGTTTAAGCGTTGTGATGCATTGCTGTGCCATGTGATGTGTGTACGGGCACGCTGTATCGCCACATTTGACAGGAGGATTTTGATTTGCGCTGTTGTCGTCAGGTTTGTGATTGAAACGATTAAACGCACCAACAAAGTCACTACTCTGAAACACAGCGCCTCCGAAGACAACCGGTTACCGGTTACACTACGGTAAAGTGCTGGTCCCCTTCAGTGAACTGGAACTTATTCCAACAGACTTTGGGCAAGAGGCAGACATTACATTTGACAGGGGTTACCTTCTTTACACATGTGACAAGGCAGAATATTAACAAATGAGAACCGGGCTATAGCGTGGGAACACTATGCCTTTGTCATTAAAGTTAGGACTTGAACGAGTTCTTATTTATATAACTTATTATCAACAGCAGTTAACATATTTATACTTGTATTTGGGCATTTCCTGTGAAGTTCATACAGTTTTCTATTTTTTTTTTTTTTTTTTTTTCTTTTTTTACAGTGGCAGCAGTTTGACCCAGGAATGTGTTACTTGTGTTTCCATTTCTTATGGGAAAAACTTCAGAAATCAAAATTGTGTTTGACCTGGGAGATTCCTCTAAACTTTGCAGTAGGAAAACAATCGAAGAAGACCACTTCCGCTTGAGCTAATCTAGCAAGTGGATGACCTGTGTAGGTACACTGCTGCCTTTTAAGGAGGTACAAAGAGGGAACGTCACACAAGTCTTTGGATTTCGTTGGAAGCGTGGGGTATTCATCACTGGGATCATGACAGTATCCGCCAACATCTGTATGCAGGGAGCATCCTTAACGTGATACTTTGAAGAGATATGTTTAAAAAAAATCAAATAAATAAATAAAATGGAGGCCTTGTACAATTGCCTTAAATAGCATGCATGGGTACTTGCTGAGTGATTGTCATGGGAACTAACTATTTAATTAAAATGTACTTAAACGGTTTTAATATGTGTGTGTATGGGACTTGATACTCTGCCTTGCTAGGAAAAACAAACACGGCCTTATTATTACAGTCATGAATATGCTTTAATAAGCGCCTTATATAATATTCCATTAAGTCTCCATTATAAAATGGCAAGAGTGGCTTAGGGAAATATGTGACATTTAACTTTGTTGGCACCAAGGCCAACCACACCCCCCATCCCTCCGCCTTTTCTGTAATGTAGCCCGTGAACTTTAACCTCTGCAAAGCGCCACAGCGCATCTCTCAGCGTGGCTTTTCAAAGGCACTCCTCTCAGAAGGGAGGACCATCTGGAATACACTAAAGTCAGATAAACATTTACACATATCCACGTGTTCCGGATGAAAGTAGTTGAACTGAGTGGGAGACGAGCAGACGTGACGTACGCACGGCTGCTTTTCATCCCCGCGCATCGCTCGGAAAGTGCGGCAGCTGTAGCTTTGGAAGAGGCTGGCGCTCCCTTACCGCTCCAGTTGGACTGAGGTAAGCGGGGCCTGTTACATTTACCCCATTCAATCCCAAATAGTGAAACTCATTCATGAACTTGACTAATGGTGTCTTTACACTTTACCAAAAGCGGTGTGCACACGTAGCGATGAATTTGAGCATTTTACCCCTCTCTGATCAGTCAGCAAAGGCCTGATTATTGGATGTCTCTGAAAGGTTTTCTTGAGGTGTGCATCAAGGGTGACTGCTCCGCCCCAAAATAATAAACCCGGTTGATGTACTGTATATTCCACAGACCGTATACTTAGAATTATACGTATTCATGCTGTAATTGGAAGTACTGTAATCGTCTTAAAGAAAAGTCAAGTTAAAAAATATCTTTGCAGTAATATGTTCCATGTGCCCCTTCTACTCTAAACTCAGTATTCTGATTAATAATGTGTTTGTGGAAAAAGAATGAATGTGATTAATCAGCCATTTTTTAGCCATCCAAGGAGGTTGACATTTACCGCAGTACCGCCCCCTGCTGTTGACTGAAATTGCCAGCAACGTGCCTGGGAGCTCGCATTATGCACAATGGCAAGCAATGCAAGCTCCAGAGCACTTTGGCGTCGATTTCAGTCTGTTTTCCAAGTAAAGAAAGGGGGGGGGTCGCTCTCAACACACCTAACCAATGGATAATCTTTCAGAGACCTCAGATAATCAAGCTTTTGCTGACTTTGGTCGCAAGAGGAGGAAAATGCTCAAACTACCGGTATGTGTGTACCCTGCGTTAGTGACTGTCTATATACAACAAATCTTTTCACACAAATTCTGCAAAACAGCTGCAACTGAACATTTCCACAAGCGCTTCTGCTGCTACGCAGTGAGTCAGCACCCTGCAATCAGATAATTAGATGACGACATCAGCTGGTGGTCCGGTGTGACGTAAGAAAAAAAATAATCACTTTCAACACACCAGTGGCAGAAGTGTGAAACTTCACACATCTGTCCCGCCATCACAGCATTTTATACAGGTGTCATTCGACTCCTGGCACTACCACCCAAGATGGAACTACTTGGTCAAATAAGGCTCCTTACTTGACTCATTGGACTCAATGAGTTCTATAGCTTGACCTACTCTAGGCACTGGCAATGGAAGCTACACCACAGCATTTTCCTGCTTTGTAGCCTTGCCGAACATGAACAAGCCTTAAATCAAAAAGTCAACCCAGCCATATTTATTTCAAGAATATGTTGCCAGCAGGCCCACTAGTTGAAACACGGCATTCTGATTCATTTTGCACTTGTGGAATATAAATTAAGCAGCAAAATGCACTCGTTTTTAGCCATCTCTGGGGGCGGCCATTTTGTCTTCTGTCGACTGAAAATGTCATCACAACTGCTCACAATGACCAATCACGGCTGACCTGTTTTCTGAATTTGAGCAGTGATTGGTCGTTGTGAGCAGTTGTGATGTCATTTTCAGTCGACGGAAGACAAAATGGCCGCCCCCAGAGATGGCTGAAAACGAGTGGATTAACACTTATTCCACAAAGGCAAAATTAATCAGAATGGCGTGTTTCAATTAGTGGGCCTGGTGAGAACATATTCTTGATAAAAATATGTTTGGGTTGACTTCCGCTTTAAAGTAGCCATAAAGGGACAAAAAGGCTCATTACTGAACTGGTTAGTCCATAAAGTGCTAAAGGTCCACAGGTTAGGTCTGTGTGATTTATCGCTGTAGGAAAATATGCACATTAGACATCAAGAGAGTAATGTACATTTCCTGCACCATCACAATGCGTCCTACCCTAAGTGGTTCATATAAACAAACAGCTGCTATAATGCATCATCTCGTCACATGCTGTGATGTGAAAACAGAAAATTGCCATGTCAGCACGGCCGCTATTACGACGCTCAATTGTGACTTTGCTCTGCACAATACATGCTTGACTACCGAGAGGTTAAAGAGGCGAGACCTCCCCGTGTTTCCATGTTGATTATACGGTTCATTCTGTGACGTCATGTGACGATGACGCGCGGGTGAAACAAAGGACGAGTGTACCGTTGTGTGATTCCTTCATGTGGATGTAAATCGCGTCGCAAGGGTGATATTTGCATGTCGCAGAGATCACATGGAACATGAGGCTCTGTGTGTTTTTTTGTGTTGTTATTATTTTTTTTTTCAAAAACACGCATCTTTGTGTATTCCAGTTGTGAATGTGAGTGTGGAAAGTTGTTTGTCTATATGTGCGTTGCAATTGGCTGGCGACCAGGCAAGGATATAAGTCGCCTCTTGCCCAAAGTCAGATGGGATATGCGCCAGCTCACCCACGACCCACAGTGGATGTCATAGATGTACAAATTGTGGACATGGAGCTGCTATAAAACCAGCGTTGCCACTGTTACGTTGAAAAGTAACTTAGTTACTTTACTGATTACTTGATTTTAAAAGTAAATAAATTACTTTACAAGTTCATTTAATATTTACATTCAGCAAAAACTGACTCTGCTTAGCATAAAAATGACACCCAGCACAGACCTTAAATGGTGATACAAAGTCAAAATAGTGACTGTATTTCCAGCTCCAAAACGTGAATTACACGTGAAAAACGTTTTATGGACACGTAAGTCGTCAATGCGATGAAAATGATGATGTCACTCCCTCAGCGAATGAGAATTTTTGGTAGGTGGCCGAAGTTTGTAGACGGAAACGCAAACGGAAGCCCGTTTGAAATGACAGACGGGCCGGCCGATAAGCGATTACTATTTGTTCCGGCCGGACAAAACGGATGGTGGAAGGGTATCCCGGCTGCAGGTGAAAGGCGATAAACGGACCGGGAAATTTTAGTAAAAGGCCCAGTTCTGTAGTTAAAGAGGAAGTCAACTCAAACACATTTTTTTCAAGAATGTGTTCTATCGACGCCCACTGGTTGAAACAAATCATTCTGATAAATATTGCGTTTGTGGAATTAGAGTTAATCCACCCGTTTTCAGACATCTCTGGGGGCAGCCATTTTGTCACTTCTGTCAACTGAAAATGACTTCGCAACTGCTCAGGGCTCAGACAACAAGCAATCACGGCTGACTGATTTTTTTTTAAGCTGAGCCATGATTGGTCGTTATCAGAGCCCTGAGCAGTTGTGATGTCGTTTTCAGCCGACAGAAGTGACAAAATGGCCGACCCCTGAGATGGCTAAAAAGGGGTGGATTTTGCCACCTTACTAATATTCAAAAAACGCAATATTAATCAGAATGCCATGTTTCAACTAGTAGCCCTGCTGGGAGCATATTCTTGGAAAAAAATGAGTTTGGGCTGATTTCCATTTTAACTGTTTGTAGAAGTGGTGAACGGTGCCATTTTCAGAAGTTCTGACGTTACAACATTGTGGAAGCAGGAACATACTACAAAGTAACGCTTTGCGGTATGAGAAAATTAACTGTAGCTGGAGAAATTGTTTACTTTGTTAGGACTCTCAGCCAAAGTTGGTATTTGCTCCCGTATCAGTTTGCGTTGTTTGACAATAAGGCACACTGAGTAAAAATATAGACAGCTACATTAGCTTCCACACTCGCTATTCAGGAAGAATAGTCTCTGCACTGGTAGAGACTAATGGGGATCCTTAAATAAACAAATACGTGACTAAGTTATGGGCGTCTAGCGATACATGACATAGAATGACAGTAGTGTAGTTTATTTTCGCCTAGTGTATAGTTTGTGACCATCTGCGGCACATTTGGGACGCGACCCCTGAAAGTCACACCAGAGTGGATTTCGGGGAGGGGGGGTGAAGTCCTTGAGCTCTTCAGTCAAAGTGAGCCATTGCAGTTTGCAGCACTATTCCCCTGCTACCTACGCATCCCTCACAGCACATTAACTCAATGGATTCCAATGTGACACTTTATCATATACAATGTGGAAAAGAGCTTTCACAGAATGAATCCTGTGTGCATTGCATTCATCATCACAATTATTGTTATTATCCATAAAGAAACTTACATGTATTGATCCTAGTCTGGCGTCTCCCTCCGTGGTAGTCCCAGTCGGCTAGAACCAAAACAAACACGCGTGCATCATCACAACCACGCTCCCACTCCTGCTGCCTGCTCAGGCTCTCTCATGATGGAACGAAGGAGGGAACTCTTCTCAGCAAGCTGCCAGTCGCACGGGCCGGTGACGTCACAGTATTTCCTGCTCCCCCGTCGACCAATCAGCAGGCTCTCGAGGACGGGCCCCCGCCCCCCTCCTCGTGCCGGAGAGTGGAACAAACTGTGCGGAGCAAGCAAGAGGTAACAGACAAAAAAGCTGATTTGATTGGGGGGAAAGCAGAAGTGACGATAAATGTTTAATATAATCCATTGATTTAGTTTGGAAATGATGTAATTGTTCCAGGGTCAAAATATCACCATCATAGAAGTAGAAGATAGGTTGTTGTGTTTTTCCACCAAGAAGTTTTAGTTATGTTCTACACAAAAAAATTGCAAGGAGGCAATTTCATGAATGATGATTCAGAAATCTCTATATACCAAATGTCAAACACAAGCAGACATACGACCAAATAACATTTTTTAAAAAACAGACAGACACACACACACACAAAGTGGTGAAATAAAAAATGTGGGATGATGCCATTGTGGACTGTGTGACCAAAAGTTATACAACCCAGCCAGCTTCCTTTACCGGCCGGGACGACCTGAAAAAGGAGCAGACTTGGAGGATGGGACATGAGATTTAGCAGACAACATGACCGCAGATCACCAGCTTGACTAGCAATGTTCAAACTTTGTTATTTTTCTTTGGGAAGATGAGGAACCCCTCCGCTCTAAGCAACTCCTGTGTAGTCAGCCCCGCAAACAAACACGCGTTTCCGTCAGTCATCAGTGAAATGGGAGTCCGACAGTGACGGACTGACTGGAATTCCATCGGTACTGACGGACTGCCCATCACTGGGGTTAGTGACGATTGGGGTGGCGGACGAAAAAACGCTTCTGTCGGCGGTTCCCTCAGTACTGACGGAGTGCCCATCTCTGGTCATTATTATTGTCAACTTCCATCCATCCATCCATTATCTCCCGCTTATCCGAAGTCGGGTCGCGGAGGCAGCAGCTTCAGCAGGGAAGCCCAGACTTCCCTCTCCCCAGCAACATCCTCCAGCTCTTCCGGAAGGATCCCAAGGCGTTCCCAGGCAAGCCGGGAGACATAGTCTCTCCAGCGTGTTCTGGGTCGTCCTCGGGGTCTCCTGCCGGTGGGACATGCCCGGAACACCTCACCAGGGAGGCGTCCAGGAGGCATCCTAATCAGATGCCCGAGCCACCTCAACTGGCTCCTCTCGACGCGGAGGAGCAGCGGCTCGACTCTGAGTCCCTCCCGGATGGCCGAACTTCTCACCCTATCTCTAAGGGAGAGCCCAGACACCCTGCGAAGGAAACCCATTTCGGCCGCTTGTATCCGAGATCTTGTTCTTTCGGTCATGACCCACAGCTCATGACCATAGGTGAGAGTAGGAACGTAGATCGACCGGTAAATTGAGAGCTTCGCCTTTCGGCTAAGCTCCTTCTTCACCACGACAGACCGATACAGGGTCCGCATCACAGCAGACGCTGCACCGATCCGCCTGTCGATCTCCCGTTCCATCTTACCCTCACTCGTGAACAAGACCCCAAGATACTTGAACTCCTCCACTTGGGGCAGAATCTCATCCCCGACCTGGAGAGGGCACGCCACCCTTTTCCGACTGAGGACCATGGTCTCAGATTTGGAGGTGCTGATCTTCATTCCGACCGTTTCACACTCGGCTGCGAACCGCTCCAGCGAGAGTTGGAGATCGCGGCTTGAAGAAGCCAACAGTACTACATCATCTGCAAAAAGCAGAGATGCAATACTGAGGCCACCAAACCGGACCCCCTCGACACCTTGGCTGCGCCTAGAAATTCTGTCCATAAAGGTTATGAACAGAATCGGTGACAAAGGGCAGCCTTGGCGGAGTCCAACGCCCACAGGAAACGAATCCGACTTACTGCCGGCAATTCGGACCAAACTCTGGCATCGGTGGTACAGGGACCGGACAGCCCTTATCAGGGGGCTCGGTACCCCGTACTCCCGAAGCACCCCCCACAGAACTCCCCGAGGGACACGGTCGAACGCCTTCTCCAAGTCCACAAAACACATGTAGACCGGTTGGGCAAACTCCCATGCACCCTCGAGGACCCTGCTGAGGGTGTAGAGCTGGTCCACTGTTCCACGGCCAGGACGAAAACCACATTGCTCCTCCTGAATCCGGGATTCGACCTTCCGACGGACCCTCCTCTCCAGCACCCCTGAATAGACCTTGCCGGGGAGGCTGAGGAGTGTGATCCCTCTGTAATTGGAGCACACCCTCCGGTCCCCCTTCTTAAAAAGGGGGACCACCACCCCGGTCTGCCAATCCAGAGGCACTGTCCCCGATGTCCACGCGATGTTGAAGAGACGTGTCAACCATGACAGCCCCTCAACATCCAGAGCCTTTATGAACTCCGGGCGGATCTCATCCACCCCCGGGGCTCTGCCACCGAGGAGCTTTTTGACTACCTCGGTGACTTCAACCCCAGAGATAGGAGAGCCCACCTCAGAGTCTCCAGGCTCTGCTTCCTCAGTGGAAGGCGTGTCGGTGGAATTGAGGAGGTCTTCGAAGTACTCTCCCCACCGACCCACAACGTCCCGAGTTGAGGTCAGCAGCACCCCATCTCCACTATAAACAGTGTTAATGGTGCACTGCTTCCCCCTCCTGAGACGCCGGATGGTGGACCAGAATTTCCTCGAAGCCGTCCGGAAGTCATTTTCCATGGCCTCCCCGAACTCCTCCCACACCCGGGTTTTTGCCTTAGCAACCGCCAGAGCCGCATTCCGCTTGGCCTGCCGGTACCCGTCAGCTGCCTCCGGGGTCCCGCAGGCCAAAAAGGCCCGATAGGACTCCTTCTTCAGCTGGACAGCATCCCTTACCGCTGGTGTCCACCAGCGGGTTCGGGGATTGCCGCCACGACAGGCACCGACCACCTTGCGGCCGCAGCTCCGATCGGCCGCCTCAACAATGGAGGCACGAAACATGGTCCACTCGGACTCGATGTCCCCCGCCTCCCCCGGGACGTGGGAAAAGTTCTGCCGGAGGTGGGAGTTGAAACTCCTTCTGACAGGGGATTCTGCCAGACGTTCCCAGCAAACCCTCACAATACGTTTGGGTCTGCCAGGTCGGACCGGCATCTTCCCCCACCATCGGAGCCAACTCACCACCAGATGGTGATCAGTTGACAGCTCCGCCCCTCTCTTCACCCGAGTGTCCAAAACATGCGGCCGCAAGTCCGATGATACGACTACAAAGTCGATCATCGAACTGCGGCCTAGGGTATCCTGGTGCCAAGTGCACATATGGACACCCTTATGCTTGAACATGGTGTTCGTTATGGACAATCCGTGATGAGCACAGAAGTCCAGTAACCGAACACCGCTCGGGTTCAGATCGGGGGGGCCGTTCCTCCCAATCACACCTCTCCAGGTCTCACTGTCATTGCCCACGTGAGCATTGAAGTCCCCCAGCAGAACGATGGAGTCCCCAGGTGGAGCGCCCTCCAGCACACCCTCCAAGGACTCCAAAAAGGGTGGGTACTCTGCGCTGCCGTTTGGTGCATAAGCACAAACAACAGTCAGGACCCGTCCCCCCACCCTCAGGCGGAGGGAGGCTACCCTCTCGTCCACCGGGGTAAACCCCAATGTACAGGCGCCAAGCCGGGGGGCAATAAGTATGCCCACACCTGCTCGGCGCCTCTCACCCTGGGCAACTCCAGAGTGGAAGAGCGTCCAACCCCTCTCGAGAGGACTGGGACCAGAACCCAAGCTGTGCGTGGAGGTGAGCCCGACTATATCTAATCGGAACCTCTCAGCCTCACACACCAGCTCAGGCTCCTTCCCTGCCAGAGAGGTGACATTCCATGTCCCAAGAGCTAGTTTTTGCTGCCGGGGATCGGACCGCCAAGGTCCCCGTCTTCCGCCGCCGCCCAGCTCACACGGCACCCGACCCCTTTGGCCCCTCCCACCAGTGGTGAGCCCATGGGAAGGGGGACCCACGTATCCTTTTCGGGCTGAGCCCGGCCGGGCCCCATGGGTGCAGGCCCGGCCACCAGGCGCTCGCCGTCGAGCCCCACCTCCAGGCCTGGCTCCAGAAGGGGGCCCCGGTGACCCGCGTCCGGGCGAGGGAAAACGTGGTCCATTAATTTTTCTCATCATAAGGGGTCATTTTGAGCCGTGCTTAGTCTGGTCCCTCACCTAGGACCTGTTTGCCATGGGTGACCCTACCAGGGGCATAAAGCCCCAGACAACGTAGCTCCTAGGATCATTGGGGCGCGCAAACCCCTCCACCACGATAAGGTGACGGCTCACGGGGGGTTATTGTCAACTTATTGTTGTCATATTGCACTGACAATAGTGTACGGAATACTGAATGACTGACTGCATGGTTAACCCAAAAATGCTCCCACAGTCTGATAGAAATAAAAAAGGTTTCGAGTTGGATGCATAATTCCATGCATGCCGTCTCATCCAATATCCTTCCAAGAACAAATGCAGCTGCTAAAAAATTGGGTGGAAAAATCAATCTTCCAGATGCTGTTTGAAATTCTCAGAAACTGTGTTCCACTCTTGGCCATCGTGTGGATCGGAAGGAACGGCGACATGTCAAAAGTTATCTGCTTTTATGTGGAGCGGATCGAATGAGACAGCGAAAACCTTTTCACATAAAAAGCTGTGCCATATTTCCTCAAACGTCACACTGAATGAGGACAGATAGGTTGGCGAGTCATTAGACGTTAAGATCAATAATTGACTTCAAACGATTGCTTGTTGAGAAAATGTGTGAAATGTGTCCATGTGGAAATATCAGATTATGAAAAATAATGACCCCTCAGCCTCAGGGATCAATAAGATGTGGAACAAAATATATATCCTGGTACATTCTGCACCCTGAGAAAAAAATGTGACAAAAAAGTGACTCCACAAAATTCCTGCCTCTTTCCTTTCAATTACAAGTAAACATATACAGTATGATAAATCATATATTCATAGAGAACAAGCTGTGTATTCAGGTTTTCCTGTGCCATAAGAGAGGCTAACATTGCGAGAAAAAAAAAAAAAAAAACACTCACCTATGTAAAGTGTCACTAGACATCATATCAAATTAGCCCTTCTGCCTTTTTCCTTACATGGCTGGAACATGTTGAGCCCAAGGCGTTTCACTCACTGTGAGCCATCAGCCAATATGGCTGTTCTGCACTAAAGAACATACAAGACAATATTTCCTTTCTTTCTGGAGCCTGGCTTTAAATTATGTACCATTATATTGAATAGGATGCGGCCAATGGTGATTTTGTATTCCGGGCAAGTGTGACAGTGCTACCACATTTCAAACACTTGGTGCTGGGCGGGGGGGGGGGGGGGGGGGGGTGTCTATTCCTCATTAGAGTAACAGGTGAGCTGTAGTCTGTCCCAGCTGACTTTCAGTCTGTCTTGCTGTTGCTGCCAAATGTACTTTCCTTTTTCTACTAGGTAGAGCAAATGGCTCAGCTTCTCCCACAGAAGAGTTGCCAAGGAAACGGTACAGTGGACATGAGTGGATGACTGATAGTTGCAATTTTAATTGGATTTGAGGCAACAAATTATAGTGCTCCACTAAATCTGCCTAGCAATTACTGGCAGCTTTGTATTTTATTGGCTATTTTTTGAAGGGGGAGTTTATTATCTACAATTTATTTACATTTTTATTATATGCCCAAACTCCATGAAAAAACAATGTACAGTGGTGCCTTGACTGATGAGGGCTACAACTTACGGGTGACGAATAACGGACGCTCAATTTTAGTAAAATGCCCAGCTCTGACCAGTTTTGCTTTGTTTGTTTTTTTTGGGTTTGTCTTACACGCCAAAAATTGCCAAAAGTGTGTTTCAGATCCCTCAGGTGAAAACGAAAAAAAATAAAGGAACTCACATACACTGATGCATTTGGTATTGAACAGGACAAGAACTCTAACTCCCAAATACTAAATGAAAACACTCACAAAGAGCATGGTGTAGCCATGTGGAAAAGGGCCAATCTGCACACACACTACTATACCACTGTATGTAACTTTTCGCTTAATTACACTTAAAAAAAAAAAAACTTAATCTTTACATTATTTTTTTTTCATTATGCTTTATCATGTTTTCATATCTAAATTTTAAAATGCTGCAAATGACAGATATATTTGAAACCAATCATTGACTGCCTATAACAGATCAAGGCGGCCTGGCGGAGCTTGTCAATACTGATTGTACGTAGATGGTAACAATGCAACTTGGTGGATGAGAGATCGTCATAGAGTATGAGAAGAGAGATGATAAGAGAAAATGGTGAGCCAGAGCAAGTCAAACAAGTTCAAGTAGCTCACACTGGATGTCTAATATAAACAGAATATGTGTCGCGAATGTTCTAATATACGTAAATAGAGTTGTGATTGTGAGTATAGAGAGCTCATGGAGAGGATGGAAGGATGACTATAGCACCATCTAAAAACAGCAACTGATAAATCAACCCAGACCATGCGGTGAGAGTCAACGTAGCTCACGGCACATTTGACCACAGCCCAGCTCATCTGACAAATACGGGTCAGATGAATTCAGAGAATGACCTGGATTCGTCAGGCGTGTTGGTTGTCGTCTGGCCTCAGCCCCAGACGCTCCAGAAAGGCATGAATGTAGCAAGAATGAACTTGCTAAAGAGCCAACTTTTTGGCTTTCATAAAGGGGCAATCAAAGCCATCCGACTGTTTCTTCCCAACTTCACTCCATCTCACTTGAAAGTAATTTACTCCCACTAGTTCATATCCTCTCTACTGCAACATCATTTTCCCATACTAATGTTCAGTATTTTTCCATTTAAAATAGGAATAATAGGAGTGTGCAGGTGTGGAAGTTGAGTGTGGGGACTTACATACATAACTGGAAATAACAAAAAAGTTTGTTTATGTTCATAGAATATGGTCGCCAGCGAGGACTGTTTGGATGTCACTCACGTCTCCGTACGGGTGACGTATCTACGTAGAGAGTGTACATGCATGAAAGGTGCGTACATGCTATGTTCCAGTGCCACGAAGTTGCGTGTATGTGGGAATATTTGGTTAGGTAATGAGCATTGAATTCAACTGTTAAGCAGTCGGTCAATAAAGCCCAGCTAGACAGTGTATCAGTTGCTCACTGTTAGCCTCTCACGTCATCCTAGCAACAAACGAAAGGGAGTTTGGAAAGTTGGATTCCGGACCTGGGGGACGAACTAGCTTAGTGCTAGCTAGGATGAGGCTAGTACAACATATTACAATACAATTTTATTTATATAGCGCATTTAAGTTATACTCTCTGGTTTAACATTTTGATAAAATTGGATTTTTCATTTGTGTTTTTTCAGAAAAGTGCAAGATGCGAATCGATTTGAATTTCATTTGCTTGTTAATAATGGTGAATGCAGATTTTGAGCGCGAGTCAGAGCTCTACTAAATAACCATTATTTAGTTATAAAAAAAATCTCTGTTTTATTTTATTTATTCTATTTAAGGAAACCATTGGACAATGGTGGTGGATGTTTGAGCTGTCACAAAAGCAAGCATCACAGTCACAGTTCTGCTTGCTTACAAAAGCTTGCTTTCTGTTTTATTTTGGATCAAAAGCACATGTTTTGGCTAAACACAAACAAAATATTCAGTGGGTCCCTTGAAAGACCAGTCAAAACGCTCTAAAATGACTAGCATTATAAAGTTATCTACTCTGAAAACGGCTGACTCATCAGCTGAGTTGAAAATGTGAGAAAAATAATTGTGGCGGTTTTCGGAGGGCTGGAACGGATCAATGGCATTTCAAATCATTTAAACTGAGAAAACTGTATAATAAAATTCACAATTTAAAGTCACAAGCTTGGTCAAACAACAAATCAAACTTGTAAGACAAGTTTATTTATTTTCTTTAGTTTGACAAAGTTGGTAGTCTGAAACGCCAACGGAAGCCCGTTTAAAATCATAGTCGGACCGGCCTATAGGAGATTACTATTTGGTCCGGCCGGACAAAATGGCGGATAAACGGACGGCGGAAGGTTATAAACAGACCGCGGATTTTTAGTCAAATGCCCTGCTGTGCATGTCACTTGAATTTGGAGCTGGATCCTGTTAGACACTTTCCTTACCAGTAAGACAAGCCTTTATTTAAATGGCTATCCCATCAGTACATCAGCTGTTTCCCAAAAGGAATAAAAAGGTAGAGGGTGTATGGTCCAGAGAGGAGACGGCCAAGTCCCTCAGGGAAGTGAGGCAAACAGGAATGTAGACATGGAATCAGCAAAGCAAGCTGGCCCGCTGCGAGGCTCATAAACTCATGGGAGTGGAAAGTTTATGCTAATACTATGCAAACGCTCACTGCTCCCCCCTCCCTTTTTGACTGTTTGCATCATAGTAAACACCCACTGAATAAACAGTAGGAATAGGCACATTAGTAAGAATACTTATTAGAGCATGAAGAATGATTAGGTTTGTAAAACATATGCAGGTAAATTCAATCTCAGCCAGACATAATGTATGACGAAACATTGATCAATAAGTTGACAACGTGATATACTGCTGCGAGGCAGATAAGAACCTGTGAAAATCAGATTTGTTCCAGTACTGTGCACGGCGAGATAACGGCGAAGCTGTTGGCAACTGCCATCACAAAAATAAAAAGAGGAGAGATGTTCTCTGTGGGGTAAGGTGTGAAGACTTGGTGCTCCGCAAAGCTAAAGTAAAAGCGACAACGCCCCCGAGTCTGAATCGTGCATCAATGTGGATTTGTAGCATGTTAAAGCAGAAGAAATACGACTACAGCCCATTTAGGTATTACCTCCACTAACCATGAAAGTGCAAGGGCGAGAGCTGTTATTTCAATTGCAGTTGGTTTGTTATCCAATTTAAAAGCAAACGAGGAAAGATATGCGTTCGGTTCGCGGGTCAGTGTGCTCTCCTCGGTCTCAGTAAAAAAATAAATAAAATAAAATAAAAAAATAAAATAGAAAAAAAAGGGACATTGGACACTGTCCCTCTCTAGACCGGTATGTTAAACTATTTCAGATTTATGATCGTCAATGTGGATATTATTTTTTTTCCCATTTACCATTGCCTGCATGTCAGCACTTGGCCCATAGGGTTAACTACATTGTCCATAGGTAAACTTGAGTGTAAATCAGCATCTATGAGTACCCAGCCTCTCGGCCGAAGTCATCTGGGATAGGCTCCATTTCATCTGCAGCCTTGCATGGTCAACTCGTACACTAGATAATCAAGGCAAGTTTGTACTAAAGTTGGGCAAACCTCATGTTCCTACAAAACCCTGAAACAAAACAATTAAACTTAGTAAATCATGGCAGAGGGATGGAGTTACCATGCATGCAATTGGTATTTACTTAGTTTATTACAGCAAGTACCAAAAAAACAAACAAATCTAAACCTCCCAAAAGATCAAAGTGAGTCCAGATCCAAACCATTTAATTCAAGCCATTTTTTAGGGCTTCTGAAAACTTTATGCAAATATAACTACAGTATAGATCCAGTACTGTAATCTGTATTTGGTCGCCATGTTGGAGGTCCGGATCAGGAGAATAAACTAGGTTTGAAATGGAAAGACTAGGAGACTCATGACTTTGTAGATTTTTTTCTGTACAACCAAAATCACTTTACTACGTTATAAATGTGCCTACCTCCAATATGTGCTACGATGGGGGCTAAAAAGTTGACTATATAGAAAAACGGATGCAGTGGCAAGGACACCACATGACAAAGTGGTCTTAAACTATGAACTCCACACAATTCAAATATCTCACCGCCTGTGTGTGAAGACAAGCAGAAATAAAAAACAGTTTCACTTACATAACTTAACATTAGTCTTAATTGAGGCTTTATACCAGTTAGCAAGGTGGGAGTCAGCTGCCATTCCTGTTAATTTTTTTTTTTTTTTTTAATTTCTTACTTGTATGTTTGTGTACGTTTTATAAAACACCACAGCAAAACCAACTGGTAGCTAGTAAGAGTGTTTTGTAAATCTGTTGCTGAAGAGCATGAACACTGAAACGAGAGAAGCGCTGTATGTATGAACCATATACAACATTCCTTCTCAAACATTTCTATGAGTTCGAGCATACCTTCAAAAAAGCGTGCATGCAACACGAACATGGACGTATGCGCCGCACAACAGGCCGGAATGACATCCAATCCCGGTCTTGTCCTGGACAAATATTCAGTCTTCTCGCCTATTTCAAATTGGTGCGGGTAATCTGTGAATGAGACTTGTGCAATGCAGCCAAACACCACATAGTAATTCAGTTTTTTTTTTTTTTTTTTTTTTTTTTTAAACAATGGTTATGAAATGTTATTGATTCTAACACTTAAACAAAACCATGTCCAGAGGTATGAGACAGGAAAACTATCCAACGTACCAAAATTAAGTCTGACAATGAAAGGGCAATTCAAAATTAAGTCTCTACAAACAACTCAGGTACATGGTCAACATTTATTATCCATAAATACATATAAAATACAATACACAACTTTTCAAGGCACGTAATTCCTAAACGGTTAACAATTGGCCCGAGAACAGGATATTCGACGTTAACAGGAACTGCATCATTCGATCTGAAAACCTCTTCTCTATTCCACACCACCAGCAAGCTTGTACTTGTATCCTTCATCAATCACAGGAGCGCTGTTCCATTCACTTTGGAGCTTAAGATCATCATAATACACACTCCAGTCACCGATTCAAAGACAGAGGCTGTGCACATTCATCCCCCCCCCCCCCATAAGAATGCCTTTGTGCTCCAGAAGAGCGCCTCCTGGCTCTTTCCCAGGAATAAATCGGTCACGCTTCATGAGAACATTTCATTGAAACCGGCGCCATCAGGATTTGTGACTCCAAGCATGGAGGTGTGAATTGACATTTTAAAAAAAAACAAACAAACAAACAAACAAACATACACCCTGTTTTGCATGCAGGTGACCATTAAAATAGCCTTGCAGCTGCGAATATTAAAGCAATGTGAATATTTTACTTTCATAGTGAACCACCTAGGAAAAAAAAAAACGAAAAAAAAAAACCCTGAGTCCCACCCGTCACTCACAAGGCATTTTAGGGAGGGGCACTGCACAGATCAGGGTCATGGTCATGGTGTCAGTCATGCCGTAGGTGAAGCCCTACATAGTATGGTTAGTTTTTCCCGTGGCATAATTAACTTTACAGTAAACACATAACATTAAAATAGAAAAAAAAAATCCCTTTGTCTGGGGTTAAATATAACTTTGTTCATAATTTAAAGATTGTCTTTTTTTGCAAGTAGAAAACACTAAATCAGAACAAAATGCAGTCCGCCGAAAAAGACGGCTCCGCATCAAGCCCCCAGTTATTCGTCTTTGTCATGGTTTGCATTTCCGTTCATGACGCCGTTTGTGTGGTGGGCCCACGTCTGGGCCTGCAGAACCTTGGGCAGCCGCTTGCCTTTGGTATAGGCGTGGTACCAGAAGTTGAGGAAGAGGAAGAGGAAGATGAGGCCATACAGACCAATGATGTAGATGAAGATGGGGAACTGGTATGGGCAGTCCCGCATGAAGAAGTACTGCGAGATGTGCGTGGTCACCATCACAAACTGGATCTGAACAAGAGAAAAATCCAGACTTTAGCCCCTTTCACACAAAAAGGCTGCCATTAGCACCCTAATTTATCCAACTTGGAATTTCACATCAAAATCACTCCCAAGCCACTATCAGTGGTTCACAATCTTTTTCCACCAAGTACCACCTCAAACAAATTTACACTCCATGCACCACCATCATGACCACCATTGAAATGCAGTAGTGTAGTAGACTTAAAATGGAAGTCAACCCAAACATTTTTTCAAGAATTTTTTATGTACCATTCGTTAAAACAAGGCATTCTGATAAATATTATGCTTGTAGAATAAAATTTTATTAGAATATAGAATATGTTCTATGCAAGCCCACTAGTTGAAGCAAGGCCTTCTGATTAATATTGCATTTGTGGAAATAAATTAATCCACCCGTTTTTAGCCATCTCTGGGGGCGGCCATTTTGTCACTTCTGTCGACTGAAAATGACCTCACAACTACCCAGGGCTCAGGTAACAACCAATCACGGCTGACCTGTTTTCTGAAGCTGAGCCGTGATTGGTCGTTACCTGAGCCCCGAGTAGTTATGATGTCATTTTCAGTTGACAGAAATGACAAAATGGCCGCCCCCTGAGATGGCTAAAAATGGGTGGATTTAGCTGCTTAGCTCATATTCCACAAATGCAATATTAATCACAATGCCGTATTTCAACTAGTGGGCCTGCTGGGAACATTCTTCTCTTCTGCCGACCGCAAATGACATTGCTCTCTGCCTATTGGTTGCAACAATGTGTCCACAAAGGAGGTTTGGTTTCCAGCACGACATGAGGAAAAACTAGCCCCAATGGAGCAAGTAAACATGACATACCAGCTGAATGGTTGTCAAGTATTTCTTCCACCACAGGTACTTCTGGTATTTGGGGCCCAGGGCGGTCAGGCCGTAGTAGGAGTACATGATGACATGGACAACGCTGTTGAGAAGGGCATGGAATGTCCCCATACCACCTTCAAGGGAGGGGGCGGGGGGGGGGGGGTAGTGAAGCAAGCTGTTAAACACTGCATAAATAGGAAAATAAGTCTATAACGAAGGAGGTTGTGGTACCTGCAGCAAAGCGAACGCCAAACCACCAAGTGAACGGCATGATGGAATGATGGTACACGTGCAGAAATGTCACCTGATTGTTTCTCTTCCTCAGTACAAAGAAGACCTAATGTGCGGGAGGGGGGGGGATGGGTTGGTTGTGGAATGGCAATTTGAGATGCTTGCCAAATTGTCCTGAGTTCACTGAAGCCACCGGCTACGTTATTAGCGCTACTTACTGTGTCCAACATCTCAATGAACTTGGAGAAGTAGTAAAGCCAGCACGTTGCCGCCATCTATTGATGAAAGACACATTCAGTCATACCATCTACAGACATCTTACAATTTTCTTTGCAAAGTGTAACAAACCTCAATTTTGATTGATAGTCAGAGTGGCATTAACTTTTTTCCATTATCAAGAGGTGGGATTAGAACGTCCTTAGTAGGGTGCAAAAAAAAAAAACAAACACACCTAAAGGATTAACACTTCATCTATTTTGCTTTGCGCCAACAAAACACAGAAGGTGCCAATTGAAGAAACGACAGAAAAAAAAAATTAACCACAAATGGCCACTAGGTGACACTGTTGCTTTTCATTTTCCATTGCATGTCTGTCAGGCATCTTAAAAGGGTGAGTAGTTGCATTTTAGTTTAGTTTTAATTAGTTATTAACCAGTGTTTGTCTTTACACCTAGACAATTACAATTTGACTGAAAACATCACCTGTATAGCTAATACAAGTTTAATTGCTTTAACCGTTTTGACATGACAGAACAAATTGTGATCATTTCGTTTGAAAGGCAGAATTTTAAAGTTCTTGTATTGTTCGTTAAAATGCAGGTGTACCTAATAAAGTGGCTAACTGGCTTACTCCATAGTGTGCAGGGGCTACTCCAGTTACGACAGAGTTCTGTTCTAACGGCGGCGGGTTTCTAACCCAAATTTTTATACAAGGCCTGACAGCCAGTAATGTAACACCAACCTACACCAAGACAGTAAAGTCAGAATGACAGCAGATTCATATGAAAAACTCTTGAAAGAAAGAAAAAACCAGTAACTATGGCCTTCTTGTGCCACATGCCATAATCCTACGCCGCTGGGCAAATTATGCGCCCAGCGCATCAAGGAAATCTGATGTGTTGGTGCAGTCGTAAAGCGATTTAAAAATCACTGTACCCTCATAGCTTGCGGCGAGTCTGAGTAGTCGACGAGGTCACAGTGGAAGGAGTATCCCGTTCCCCATCCTGACATGACAAACTAGAAAGACACACTCCAATTAAACCTAATTAAAACATTCTTGTCGGTCATTAATACTGCACACTCTAGCAAACAAATCATTTGACACACGTCGGATGTTGCAACATCTCGTGTGTGTGTGTGTCACCAATGCGGCGTTAACCAATGACAGTTCGCGTTGACCCACCTCGTAGCACATGTAGAGCGACAGCGCCACCACGCTGAAGTTGTACACCACCAGAACCCCTTTGAGGTCAAAGGCTTTGCGGTTCTCCATGATGCGAGGGCCCAGCGACATAACGAAGAAGATGTACGCCATGATGATGATGCTCTGCGTGACGGGAGACGACATGAGCAGCCAGTCCTCCGTACGAGAGTCTGCAACGGGGGATAAAATGGATAAAGGGCCGAGTTTCTTAACCACAACAGTGAAACGGTGTGGAGGAGGAACCGACCTGCATTTTGGATGAAGCCATCATACATGAGCGAAGCCGAAGACTTTAGATCATGCAGTTCCATTGCTGATCCTTACAAGTTCAACTGGATGGAGGGTTAGCAGACAAAGTCAGTTGGGACGCAGTTTCATGTACATTAATTCAGTGGAATTGTGTGACTTAACTCCAAGGTGTCAGCATACTGACTTCCTAGTTTTGCTGAAGCGCAAAAGGACAACTGTGAGTGCGCCTTTTTGTAAGACAGGCAGGCGGGCCACACAAAGCAACGAGTGTATGGGCAGTACAATAAGTGACAGTCTCACAGAAAAACAGTGAGATAAGCAATCTACAATCCATTATTGGGTAACAATAACTGTAGAAATGAGAAAAGACGTTGGGAAGATAAATATTTTGTCACTCTGACATATTCCTAGCATCTCCAAAACTATTATTTTGCAGGATATTAAAAAAAGAAAACATTTGAAAAACGGCATATTTTACACATGGCATTGTTAAAGTTCAAGCAATTTTTAACACTTTGGACTGCTTCGTAATTTGTAACGATAAACCCACGTGGCAGCAGTCGGCAGCCCAATAGTTATTTCTCTTCATCAGTAGCCAATTTTTTAGTGATGCTCCATGTATGACCCGAGGACTGACAGGAAGTCCTCATGTTAAAAATCAGGCCACCATTCAAACACCTCCCGTTCCGTTTGTCAAAACTTGCATCACACCCTCTATTAAAGGAGACATTTTGCATTTAAACACCAAGTTTCTGTGTGCATGTCAATGTGGGCATAGATGTGTCCAGTTACTTGAATGCACCAAAATAAAATATGCCGTTTTGGCATAAAAGAGGGAAACATACATCAAATATAAAATACAAGGTGGGCAAATGACACACTTTAAATGAAATGTTTACAATTATTTTTAAACCGCCAAAACACATAGCGCAGCAATTCCTTTTTTTTTTTTTAACTTTTTTTTTTCCATTTCTTAGTACAAAACAAAAGGGACCAAGCATTTATACATGCTTTTTTTATGCAATTCATAAGATTAAAGTGATCATTTCATGGTGTGTTTAAAGTTGCCATTTGAAAAAACATTTGGGGGCGGGGCACTACTGTACTCTGTTGACTAATGGGAAAAAAAACTAATGCTTGGCATCGGAGCACAAAAGCATGGCATGCAAATTAGTTGTCATGTCAGCAACTGCAAATTGCATTATTAATGTTATTCAGGGTGATCGAAATACTTACTTCAACTGGGCATGACATGGGCCTTTACCGGTACAACTAACTGGCCTGACTAGTTCTTTGAAACAAGACCAGCAGTGAGAACAATGCCTTTTGCAAAGCCTGTGGAACGGCAGAGCACAACGGAAGTCCCTGTTTAAATAACTGTAGTTCGCTGCTGCTCGAAGCGGAAGTACACGTTAACACAAAGTAATACCGGAAGTAGGATGGAGGGGAGACAAAATAAAAGAGTTTTGGGCACCGAACAGGTTTTCAAAGCGATCTGGTCAAATAATAGCACCATTTTCTACCGGCAAACATTACACAAAACAAGACAAATATTCAAAGCATTAATGCCGATAAATTAAACGAATCAACCCACTTCAAGGCAAGACATTAGCCTGGGCATGAGTCAAAATTAGCATTTGCTCACATAGTAAAAACAAGGCTCTTTGAAAGGCACAAAATACCTCGAGTAACCCTCTTTTAGCAGTACACGCCCGAACCCAACAGTCATTTATGGACAATAACAAGGATAAAAGAACGTTTGTGGATGTGATGCAATGACGCAACGGATGAAAAACTAGTCCAACAGCTACTCACATGCATCAATTTCAACACAGAGAAATCATAAAAGTCAGTTTTACCTGGAATTCTGTCGCGTAAGCAATGAGCAAGAAATCCTTTTAGCAATGAACGGTAGTTAAAAATAATAAATTAAAAGAAAAAAAAGAAAAGAAAAAAAATAGGGCCCAGTATGACTCCCAACTCACACAGGTGTGTCTCGAGCTCTCTTCACGTGCTAATGAGACGCGTTCCCGGGGTTATTTATGTCGTTTTAGAGGGGGCGGGTCTCGAATCCTTCGCGATTGCTGATTGGCCGACGCGTGGAATCTGCAGTCATTCTTGGGCAGTGCCTCATGAAGACGTCACATTGCATTCGCTACGCTTGCGGCACTCATATTCTGTCGTCATAATCGATAGTTGAAAAATAACAGTAACTGTACAGCGTGTACAATACATATTTTTCACAAACTATCCCCTAACTCAAAATCAAAGAAAATTTTATTAAAACAAATTTAAAAGTAAAAAAATAAAATAAAATAAATAAAACCCATTCACATTGTTAAGTACAAATTAATTCTCTTGTGCTTCTTTAAAATGGGGATGGGGGGGGAGGATGGGCTATACCTTTAGGTGATTTATTTTCATATCAACAAATGTTTTTTCAACAAAATACAACTTTAAAAAAAAAGAAAGTTATATTTTCAGCTTTTTTTCACCCAAAAGTTGTACTGTATAACAAAAAATATATTTTTCCCCAAATGTTTTTTTCGCTAAACCTTTACAATTATTTCAAAAAGTAAAAAAGAAAAAAAACAATTTCATCTTAATTTGTTTTTAAGAATAAACATTTTTTTAAAGTCGGTAGTTTACTTGTTTTTCCATCAAAACGTTTTTTTTTTTAAAAAGTTTACACATTCAGCTAATTACACAAAAAGGTCAGTTTATTTAGGTTTACAAAGGCTAATGTGTTTTAGGTGGCATCAGGGAGAGGCTTCTCTTGGTATCACCCCTGTCGTGTCCAGTTTCAGCCTCAGAGCCACCAACAGAAACACAGATGCAAATTTGCCACAGTAATGACTTAAGACAATTGAAGTTTTACAATGCAAGGCCACTCCCATCCATGGATTTGCGGGTGGTGGCAGAAAAATGTATAGTATAAACACAACTAAAGACTTGACATACATATGCATAGCAGTCCTCTCACTGTTCAAACACGCAATCATAATCCAGAAATGAACTATGATGTCAGCATTATTTTTTCACAAGAACATTTCTTCAGTCTTTGAAACTGCCAATATGCTAGCACCGTAATTAAAATAATAATGGATAGACCATTGGTGAAACCTGGAAGCATCATTAGCCTTCATCGCTGCTCCATGCGTCCTGGAAGGCGGGGTTCACTGACGGCTTCGCTGCGCCATGCTGTAAAATGACACAAAGCTCAATATCCCCTGTGTAATACATCCCCTTACATTCTCAAACAAAGGTACCTACCGTATGGGGGGAAAAAAAACTGTAAATATTGTGTCAATTAAATTGCAGTGCACCTGTAAGTTCAATAGGAAAAAGGTACCTTAATATATATATTTCTTAAATAGTTCTAAAAGGTTTAATGCTAATGTATTGTACTGAAAACTTCAATACAACTCAATTGTACTTTATAAATGTCTTACACTGAATTAAAAAATGTTTGAAGCGGAAGTCAACCCAAACATATTTTTTTCAAGAATATGTTCCCAGCAGGCCCACTACACGTTGAAACATTCTGATTAATTTTGCGTTTGTGGAATATGAATTAAGCAGCAAAATGCACTCATTTTTAGCCATCTCTGGGGACGGCTATTTAGTCTTCTGTCGACTGAAAATGACATCTCAACTGCTCACGATGACCAATCACGCCTCAGATTCAGAAAACAGGTCAGCCGTGATTGGTCATTGTGATGTCATTTTTTTATTCTTGAAAAAAATATGTTTGCGTTGACTTTCACTTTAAAGGGGAAGTGCAAGAATATGTTCTATGCACCGCCACAAGTCTAAATACGGCATTCTGATTAATATTGCATTTGTGGAATATGAGTTAAGCAGCAAAATCCACCCGTTTTTAGGCTTATCAGGGGGCAGCCTTTTCCACTTTCTGTCACCTGAAAATGACATCACAGTTGCTCAGGGATCAGGTGACGACCAATCACACCTCAACTGTTTTCTGAAGCTGAGCCAATTAGCTGTATGTTCGGCCCTCTGAGTGCAACCGTTTCTTCGTAAGGATTTGACACCTTTTCTCTAAAATGCTCCACTCCGTCTCTTGGCTTGTCATCAAAGTATCCCGGCAGAACTGTTTTTTTTTTTGTTTTTTTTTAAACTGCTGTACAAGACTGACTGAGACTACAGGGAGTAGAAGAGGTTGTTCAGCAAGCCCGAGCTGGCAAATGCTAAGGCCGAAACTTGTCACGACGTTCTGTCATGCCAAGAAGAACTATTGCGGTTCAACCGGAAACCTTGACTGTCGTTGGATATAGTTCCTTCGAATAAAATAGAATGCGGCGATGAAAGTCTGTCTGCTGTGTGCAGAACAGAACGGCATGATCTGATTTACATTCCTAGCACGATGAGCAAATAATTAGTCATGTTTATGGCATGCAAGTGAATAGATGACTCATCATGTCTGGCGGAAATACATTTTTTCAATTCGGAAGTTAAAAACTTTATCACCTGATCTGACTCTTCCTCCTCCACATCTGGGCCACGCAAGACCGGAACCCACGCCAGGATGTTTCCATCTTTACCTGCGCTGTACAACTCCTATACGACACAATAAGATGCAAATTAGTGAGTGACTTTGGCAGTCATATGTGCACAAAATGAGCTTCTTTCATTTCTGACATAGGCACAAAAAAAAATCACATCTTGATCTGATAACATTTGACAGTTATATCTTGATGGTTTCTCTTTTCATATTAAATGTTGTTTAATAAAGGAGTTTTCAAAAACATGGTTATTCCAAAGTGGAAAATATATCATGCAGCTTGCCCGCAATCCTAATGAAGATGTAGAAAAGGGATGAATGTCATAAATGCAACAAAATTAAAGAAAGGGACACCAGTTTTGTCTGCTACAAACACAAGTCCAAGGAAAACAAACAAACAAACAAATATAAATCTGTGGTGGACAGAATCAAATGCATAAACAACAACAACCCCCAAAATGTCAATTAATTAAAAAAAATGTTTTGTCTATTTTTTCTTTTATTATATTGTGAACCAAATATGGAAAAAAGAAAAAAAATGAGAAAAAAGGCAATTGCCACCAGATAAATATGACTTTTTTCTTTTTACTTGTTTTTTTGGGGAAAATGTTCATATTGTATGAAGTGACCCTTGTTAAATTAACCACTGTTAAGTTACAAAAAAAAAGAAAAGAAAATGGTGAATTAAAAAAAAAAAAGACCTACAGGTGGTCATCATTCTCATATATATATATTTTTAAATACAAAAACAAACAAAGCACCTTGGATGTAATGATTTTATTTTTGTGTAGTTTCCCCATCTTTATTTAGCGGGAGGATATTTGAGTGAATACCTAAGCATCATTTTAAAAAAAAAAAACACATCCAGGCCGATATTATGGGGGCAAGAAGCAACGCGAAGGGATCTTGGACGCCACAGGCGGCTGTTTCAGCAACGGTGGCTTCTTTGACGAGCAGCTTGACTGCATTCTCATAGCCAAGTACAAACAGAACACGTGCATGACACAATGCATTGGAGGTAGTGTGGGATGGACACCCTTGAGTTGTGCAATGTGTTCCCTCCTCTCACGCGTAGGCTCAAACGTGGCCCGTCAGGAGCAAATGGGAATGAGACAATATCGCCCAATCAGGAGCGTCTCACCTGAAGGTCCGGGTGGAACTCGCAGCAGTCCACGTGGTTGTAGTGGCCCCGCAGCATAGCGACCAGCTCGCCTGTGTGGAGGCTGTGCACGGCCACTGAGCTGCCGCACGGCACAAACACGAACTCTGGACTGCAGCCCTGCGATACCGTGAACTGACGCCTCTTGCGGCTCTCGTTGCTCACCTTTCCGTAGTTCACCTGAGTGAAGGGTGAAGACTGTGTTTATACTAAACACCTGACAGATGTTTCGTGGGGTGGGGGGGGTGGGGGGGGGGGGACAAGCAATTGTGACAGGTGTGTTTTGTTGATTGATTAAAGGCCATAGGAGCACACATTTCCGAACCGGAAGCATGACAAAAATGCCTTTTAGACATGGAAAAAATATGTGCAAAATATATGCTCTTAGGATATTTCATTTTTCATAATACATTTCTCAATGCATGTGCTATCCTAACCCAACAATAAAGGGTTTTAAGCAAAGAACAAAATAACCACATACTGTAATTTCTTTTTCCAGTGCAAAGTGCTCTGTTGAATAAAAAATGATCATTCACCGATGGCACAAAACTGCTGAATAGCAAACCAAGATTAAGTGCAAGAATTCACTTTGTGCAGTTTTTCTACAATCGTTACATATTCGCAATCCGGCACATAATCACAATGTTTTTTTTTTTCCTTTTTCCCCTTATATTTAAAAAAAATCTTGTTTTTCCTGATTTTTTTCCACGTTTATCCCCGTTTTTCATGAAAAAAACTATATTGAAATAAAAATCCCTCTACCTCAATTTTTTATTTATTTTATATTGTTTTTAATTAATCAAGGTTCCACTCAGAGTGCAGTAGGGGGCCACATGTGGCCCACCAGCCGCCAGTTGCTCATCCTTGGTATTGCCAATAGCAAAAACAGAGTGATGTCTATAGATTAAAAACAAGCATGACTCTGCATAATCAATCAAAGAGGGATGTTTGGGAAATGCACTTAGTACTTCTTGTACAACTGTGCCCTACTAATTTCCACAGCTCTACCTTTGAGCCAGCTCAGGTCTGTTGTTGTGTTCCCATGAGGAAAGATTCTTTAGCCCTTAGGTGACTCTGTGGCTTGGAGGTGGAGAAAAAAAAAAACACCATAGCAACTGCTGCACAAGGCAGCCGAGCTGGAAATTAGAACTGTGGGCAATGTCACAGTTTCCCGATGCTTTAGTTGAGATGATGATGTCATAATGTCTCCGGGTAAATAAGTCGACAACAGGTTATGCGAATACGGGTAATAGGTTAAAGTAAGCAATCGAATCGTTTCCATGGCCATGTAATTACCGTCATAAGTAACATACCAGGGTGTTTTCCCCTGTGGCGCTGTTCCACAGTCGCATGCGATCATCGGTCCCTGACGTGAGCAGATAAAGGCCGTCGCTTGTGAAGCACAGGCCGTTCACTCTGCCGTTGTGGGCCGTGTTTACTGGGTAGTGACAGGAAAAAACACGATATTAGCTTGATAGCATGATTGCCGAAAAATCGAATGAATTAGAGGGCGTTTCCAAACTTTCGACTGGTACTGCATATAAAACACTGTAATGCAAAACACATGTGGAGAATTGACCCTTGCTAAATTAACAAATTAATTTCAAAAAAGGAGAATAACCTCATGATATTTATTACACAACTAGAGCTGGTTTCTTTGAATATGGAGGAAAACACTGAGAAAAATGAAGCCCTACAGCACAGCGTACAAAAGGATGTCAAGAAAGAAAGTGTGTGAGTGGAAGTGGAAAGTGCAAGTGGAAGTCAAGTAAGAAAAAAGTGGAAGTGTACCTGCCTCAGAAGCAGCTTTTGACTTCTCTCCGTTGTGCTGGTCCAGCGTAAAGAGGCAACCTGTTGCTCGACGCACGTCCCACACTCTCACTTTGCTGTCAGCACTTGGGGAGACAAATCGCCAATGCTAGTTTTATTCATCTACTTCACATGAATAATAATAACAATAAGAAGAAGAATACTGTGGTACCTTGACTTATGAGTTTAATTTGTTCTATGACAAAGCTCGTAACTCAATTTACAGGATTACCAAATCAAATGTCCCTGTTGAAATGAGGTCAAATGCCATTCATACCTTCCAGCCAACAAATGTCTTCACTTTTTAATTGAGAGAAATAGCATAGTATAGTTTGAGCTCAGAATGAATGAATGATGACTTGACATTTTCTCCTGTGGTGAAAAAATGTTAAATAAGGTGAGCTTAACTATTGCAAACAGCTGTCAGTGCAATTGCATACCACTGAAATCTCACTCACCATAATAAACAAACTGCATGCTGAAATCCATGCTTCTTTGGCAGTGTCAATTACAAGCGAACATAATTATGTTTGCAAAGGAGAAATTGGGCAGGCGTACCTCCAGTATTGTTGCCTTTATTTGCTACTTCTCCGCGCGTGGGGATTTAACATGCAGCCAAATTAAATATCACACAGGCGTCACTGCGTGTCTCTTTTGTGCCAGTTGTTTTCAAAATCACTTACAGTCCAAAGGGAGAGCAACGCATGGGTCCCACTAGATTAATTAGCAGGTCTAATGCAGCATAAAACAGGTGGGGGCTGCATCTACCATATGCTTTAGTGACACGTCTACTGGAGTGCTAGAGATGTGCCACCAACATCTTTTGACTCCAGGCCGCCATGAGGCCAGATGGCCGGGGAGGGGACTGATAAGAAGAGCCGGTGGAATGATCCGGTGCCTGTTATTGCTCTCTTTGATGGGTCTCTGTGGGCAAATTAGACTCTCCGGACGCGTCCTAAGGTACATCAGCACAATATAACAAGACCCAGTACAAGAGCAGTCTAAAAAAAAAAAGATCCAATATTAACTCATTCACTGCCAGACATTTTCAGACCCTCTTTTACCCGAATGTTTGAAAAAATTGTGAAAACAAATCTAAATCAATTCCTGGGATTGAATGGCTGGACTATGAAAAGACAAGTAAATTCGTGAAAGGCAGTGAATGAGTTAATCTTTAGTTTCGATATTGAATGCTAGCGTGAATCCTCAATAGTGGCAGTCACTCTAATGGACGCCATGGTTCAATTCATCTATGTGTGTGTCGTAATTCATTATGTGCAAAGTCCTGTTAAACCAAATTTGACTTCTCAAGATCCCTTTTAAGGACAGTTACATCAAATAGAAGTCCTCTAATTCATTCATTTGACCGCTAGGATTAGGGACACGGGCTCAAAATAATTTATGACATTTCTAATATATTTGTGTATAAAGAGCTCTTTTCCAAAATGATATTAAACTCTGTCTTTTGTTGAGCATGTCCAGACTGATGTCTGAAGTGATCCATCATTAAAAGAAAAAAAAAAAGGTTTGGCCAAACCAAATAAACATCAGCAAAGTCTCACAGCCTTGCAGCAAGTGCAAATTCAACTAATCGTAACTCTGCCAGTGTGCTGTTTAGCCACGCGAGTCTATCAAAAGTGATGGTGCCGGAACTTCAAAGACTGGAACCATTTGTTACGCTTTCAATACTCAATACTATTGATAAGAAATAAAATGACACACAAGAGAGAAACCGGTAAGGTGACAGCACTAACACGTTCCATTCCTCTGATAATGCCACACAGTACCAATTCTGTCAACTCATCAACCAAAAACAGTGTCGACTTGGGATGAGCGCCTGGTACGCTCTGCAGTTGAGTAAATAAATACTCAAGGCCCATAGTTGATGTAAACACAGTCATTTAGCAACATGCGTTATTATTGCAGTAGTATTTTGGAATGGCGGAGGTTGCAGAGAAGTGTTTCTAAAATGAGAAATTGATACAAAGTGAACATGACTCTCTTCGTGAAGACAGAATTTGGGCTACAGCTTTGAGATGTGAATTTAATTAATTAAGTACAAATAGATTGTAAATGGTCCCTACCTGGCAGTGGCGAGGATATGCTCGTATCTGGGTGACCATCGCACGGACAGGACCTCTGCTCTGTGACCTGAGGTGGGGATAAAGTTAAGTTTTATCTCCTGCGCGTGTCTAGCTTTCTATCATGGAAAATGTACTTATTTTAGTAGTTCAAATCAAAATGTAAAAAACATTATACGGATAACACTACACAGTGTGAAATGTTTTTTTCCCATCATTTTGATGACTATATTGTAGCTTCGAGCAAAAAAAAAACACAACAACAACAACAACAACAACAAAACAGTCGAAATTATTTTTTTAATATAGTAGTAGGGCAGGAATTGGCCATCTGAAAATATTTTCACTGTATGTGTGAATACACTGCAATGAAAATTATTTAATTATTGCCCCCCCCATTTATGACTCTTAAATGTTTAACAACATCTAACCAAATTTAAATATCTCACAAAGGCAAACAACCAAATGAAATATGAATTGCAGTTTCTGAGCGATTAGTTAATTGTTCATTTACCACAGTGTTTGGAAATTTCACTGGACACACCCATATTTATGACACTTATAACCAGGTAATGTAGTAAGTATCCCAAAATATCAGGAAGGGGGCAATTTCTTCCTCACAGCACTCTATAGTATGTATGTGTATGTTTGTGATCCAGCACACTAACCCTGCAGGACTTGGATCTTTGAACCGGACTTCAGGTCACACAGCTGTATTTTAGGATCTTTGGTGCCAACTAACAAGATAAACACACATGCACATACAATAAAAAATACATTCTGCCACACATTCCTTCAAAACAAAAGGACAGTTTACGCAGAGTTCTACAAGGGAGGGGTGGTTGAAAAAAAGCTCCAAAACTGGACTCCCAGGTTGTCAGAAACAAGGTGTGGTGAATCAGAACACAGATAACAGCAGCTACCAAGAAAAGCGCCAACAATGCACTCAACAAGCGAGCCGTTGCACATTTGAGCATGTGAAATTCTGCCCGAATACAAAAACATCAAATTCAACAGCTGATTTGCTTTTTGGAGCAGATTCATTTTCCAAGGTGACTTTTTCTAGATCTACAAACAGGCGTCACACAGAGAGAGACTGCTGTGTTTTTTTGGGGGTTTTCTTTCTCAGAAGGACCTGTATGACTACAGCAGCTGGTATGGGTAACCTGTTGTTCCTGCTAGGTGATGTGGTGGTGCAACACATTGCCTACACCTCACATCACACGTTTCGCTGTACTTCGGGTCGGGTCTACAGGCAACCTCAGTATGATCCACTTCTGTCCTCTGTCGGGCACATGTGATCCGAGGTAAAACGAGGAGTAATAAAAGGGCCGACGTCGGTGCCTGCGAAAGGGGGCGGATCTTCCCTTTTGAGAAGCGTCTGCTAGGTTTTAATCAGCAAGCGCATGGTGCCCGAATACAAACCGGCGATGAGACTGTGCTTCCTGGCGATGGGCGACAGGTGGTGGCTGTAGACGGTGCCCTCAAAATGAAACTCCTCAGCGGGCTGAGGGAACACCAAGACAAGAGGGTGTTAATAGCATTTGTACGTGTGCATTTCATATTAGGTGTGGGGAACCTCTTTATTGTACGGGCGCATCACAATCATTTTCATATAACCGAAGAGTTCATTTATTTCACTGGTTCAATTGATAATGCAAAACTCATACAGACTGATTAAACAGATAGGGAAATACTTTTTAGAAAGCCAACGTCTAACTAATTTCTATATTAATTAAACACCGAAATACCCACATTTCTTGACTATAGTGTATTTGGGGGTTTTGTTAGCTGTAATACAAAGCGTCCAAATAAATTGTTCCATTGATGTTCTATAGTGCTATGAACTTGAAAAATGATTTAATGTACCGGTATGTGGACCTTTATGGTGGCTTCTTCTTTGTTCCATGCACCAGCATTTATGGAAATATTCATTTATGTACAGTATATAATTATAACATGTCGATGGTTGTAATTATTAATAATTTGTATTATTATTTTATATTATTTATATTTATATTGTTATTATTTGTTATTTTTTACATTTATGACCAACCATTATATCTTCAAAACTAAATGTAATGTACTATCTGTAAATGTAAACATTTAATACCCGAAGAGCATATTAAACATTATATTTTGTAAATTAATTAAACTAATATTATCTTCAATATTATCTGCACAATCCTACTACTTTATCCTACTTTTTCCAATAATAATAATAATAATAATAATAATAATGCATTTAAATTTAATACGGCTTTCAAAGCACACGTGGGCACTGTAGTATGACTATTTTATTAATAAATTCATTATTTAAATATATTTTATTGTATTTTTATTTTTTTATAAATCCTTATTATTATTAAATATTACCGGTAATCATCCTCAGAGCAAAATGTTAAACTATATGAATATATAAAATATGATCACATTTATTTTGTGCATTTTTAATATATGAATACTAGGGCTGGGACAGTACTCAGTACGCTCTACACAGTACACAGAATCAGATCTTAGGGACTGCGTTTTTTCCATTTTAGACTTGGACTATGCACTCTGGGTAAGTTAAAACAAAATATGGCTTTTAAGTGGTGGCTGTCTTCCCCCATTTTATTCGACTGATCAATTTGTTGTCTGTACCTCAGTACATGCGCATTTCTTGCACTAACAAAGCGGAAAACTTTTTAAATACAGAACATGAGCTGTTGGGGTGTTTTACGTTCAAAACCATAGAGACGATAGCTGGGCTGTGGTCCTTTTCGCTATCCCTAATCAAGTGGCCATCCTTTACGGAAGTAAATGGCTCCCTTTGTAAAGCCGCCACGAAGGGAGGGGAGAAATACCATGAGCATGTTGTGCTGATGTCGTTTGCTTTGCTAAAAGACTCTTGACGTTGTTGATTACATGTGTTTGTAAAAAGTTCATTCTTTTGTAAAACTAACTCAAGTCTCTTTAAAAAAAAAACATTTTTACATTTATATTTTTAATAGGATACATTTTCGTGTCCACTACGCACAAAGGAATCTGCTACATTTTAGTGACAGTGAATAACAATGCGTTTTTAGCATTTGTTACTGATAACTTTCTGTCTGGTCTTATGCAGCTTTTGACAGTGCACGCGCAAAAAACAGGAGCAAGCTCAAAAGGCGTCTCATTAGTGCAGCAGTGGCAGCCACAATGCAAATTCTCCAGCAAATATAAAAAAGCCTCTGTTGCCGCACCATCTGTCACTGTGTGCCATCACCACCGCCACTAGTCAACCAATCAATGGGGCACTCAGAGGAGCCCATGTTTGCATAAACACACTCCCCATACACAAATGTCAGCAAAGCACATGCTATAATATTGTAATATATATTGTGGGAGGCAAAAACAAAAGAGAAAGAGCGATCACATTTCAGCGGATCCTTTTCTTGCCCCTTCCCTGAACTTGTGAGGTAAAGGTGAGGCCAGGGAAACTGGAACTCGGCGCAGAATCGATCATCTACGACGATGTGGCATAGCAAGGCAGAAATCGTGAAGCAAACAATGAGAAGGAAGACAATGGACAAAAAATGAAAAGAAGAATGGTATTTTGCAGCCCCAAAGTTTAACGTTAGTGCGGCCTCCATGTGTTTTGCTGTGTCGTTGCCTTGGGCAGGTTGTGCGTGACTGTTTTTAATCACTTATGAGACACTACAGCTCAGGATCATGACAGCTTTCGGTGAAATATAATTCTGAAGTAACACCAAGTGGAAGGAAACGGCATCCTCTTACCAGGACCCAGTCATGTCTTTTTCAAAACCTGAGAGAGAGGTTGTTTTCAAGAAAAACAGGAGGAATGTTTTTATGTTGAGAACAGGGACAGCCCGACATGTCTTGAAGGCGCAGAGAAAGTTGCAGTGCTCCAGAAGTCAGACATGATTACTAGAACTAGACATGCTGAAGAGTATGCAAAGTAGCAGGGAGATGAGAGAGAGGACGCACCCAGATTTTATCTACAGCAACCGCATAAGTTGACTTTTCAGGCCCTTGGTTTAAAGAGTGCTTTGGGTCTTAATGAAGGGATATTTAACACTAATGTTAAAATGTTACTAGGAAAGGGTTGATTGTCAACAAGTACAACATGGTAGCCTAGAGTAGTGATTCCCAACCCCTACTGAGTGTTTATTAGAAAAACATTAAAAAAAATCTCACAGGATACTACCCGCCGCAAAAGGTTACCAAAAGTACTTAGAACTTTAACTTATATTTACTCAGTGTGAAATATGCGTCTGTTTGATTGAACGCAAACCTGAATACTTAAAGGAAGCCAGACTTGCTAACCAGGAAGTATTTAATTGTTCGACCTGTCACTATGTCGGGATCTTAAACAGATGAACAAAGGTGCCTTATACATAGTAAAAAAAATAAATGAAAAAAAAATCATATTCAAACTAATTAAGTGGGAGTGGATTATTCCCCGCGGCATAGTTATATGCCATGACAAAGTGGTTCAGTGCCTACTTACCTCCAAAATACTGCACGGCTTAGCACCTTCCTATCTTGTCGACTTAGTGATACCATATGTTCCGATCCGAAACCTTCGGTCACAAAATGCCGGCCTTTTAGTGATCCCGAGAGCCAAAAAGAAGTTCGCAGGCTCTAGAGCGTTTTCTATTCGGGCACCGATTGCTTTGAAATGCCCGACCCGCGGATATTAGAGGCACTATCACAGTAGAAATGTTTGAAACATGACTTAAGGATTATTTGTACGATTCTGCATTTAGTTGCACTGTTTGTTTTGGTGTCTTTACTGCCGCTTCTATTCTTTTTCTGCCCACTTTTCCCAGGGAATTAGGTGATGACGACCGAATTGGAGGTTGCTGTTTCGATCCAACAGCAACTGACTGCTACAAGATTGGAGGCTGACCACATCCTCAGAGGCGCTGTTATGGAGATTTCTACATTAACCATTGGGCCCCTGCTCACTTCATCAATGTCATATTCCTGCAGCACTTCATTTGATTAACTTTCACATCACTATAGTACTACAATGTGGGTTCAATGTTGCCCACTCCTCATCCATTGCAGCTTGATCATCCTGGAAGGGGGATTCCCCCATCTGTGGTCCCTTCTCTAGGTTTCTCACTTTTCCCCAGTTGGAGTTTTTCCTTGCCCTCGGGGGCATATGATCTGGTGCATATGTGAAGCCCTTTGAGACTTTCCTGTGATTAAGGGCTATATAAATAAATTTGACTTGACTTGACTTCAGAATCACTGGCCTCACGGTGTTAGCACAGTCTCCCTTTTTTTGGACCCCCAAAATTAAGAGGCTAATCATCAGTACTGGATTAACTTTTTTTTATTCCCTACTATTTACATGAAATGTGATTAGATTTTGAATGAAATGAAATGTCATTTTAAATGAAATTACATTTAAAATGAATGGAGTTGCACTGCCTTGCATTACGTTTTTGAGTGTGCTGAGGACAAGTGTTATAGAAAATCGATGAATGGAGACCAGTAGTTAAACTCAGACGAATCAATTATTACACAGCTTCAGCAAACACCCACTGTGTCAAACATGTACAGTATAAGGCTGGTGTAGGAGTGACATCTGTTACCTTGAGAGTCTCCGTGTCCCACACCTTCATTGTCTTGTCAAAGGAACTGGATACAAACATGCCAGTGTCGTAAGGATACCACTGGACCGTCTCTACGCTGAATTTGTGGGCATACTTGTTGGACCTGCATTTAATTGCATTGGAAATTGTTTGTTAATTTTAGGAGTAATTTGGATTTATCTGTCAAAGAGATGTTGCCCTCTTGTGGACATAGTAAATGGGGGTTAAGGCTGACCTGCCAATGGTGGAGACAGCCTTGCAAGTGTACTGCGGTTTCCCACTGAAGTTCTCCAGGTCATAGATGACAATCACACCATCAGCACCTCCAGACAACATGCTAAACAACGCACACTTAAGGAATCGCACCGCTGTCAATTCGAATCTAATAACGTTCAAACACAATGTAGAGCCATTTGAGTATCGTCACATGGAAACTCAACTATTCACATGTTTTTTCCTGTGGAAGCTAATAATTCACAACTATTTGCTGAAAGTGTCACATTTACGCCTGTGATTAGACAGGGCGTTGGCACCATCTTGTGGCATCTTGTGGTGTTTCAACCAGAAAGCGCACAAAAAAACGTGAATTTGTGATTTTTACTGTAAATAAATGGGTATAAATTCCACAGGGAAAAAATGTGAACCGTAACCATGCGGAGGATTACTATAGGTCATAGGAAAGAAAGGTGCACATTTGACTCACTATTTGCCTTCTATTACTTCAATGTCAATGGTATTGACACCATTTGCGTGGATTCTGTCCATATCTCTGTCTGCATTCAACTGCAGGCTCAGTATCCTTTTAAGATGGATAAAGAGGAGGAATATTATTGACTGTAAGGCAATAAAACCCGATATCAATTCTTCAACGGGTATAGAGGTGTATTATTTACTGTAAGGCAATAAAAACTGACATCAGATCTTAAACTGCCATAGGTGTATTACAGAGTAAGCCACATTTGTTTACCTCCTCGTCGCCTCCACGCGCCTGAGTCGCAGAGGGTCATCCAGACCGGCCCTCCTTGCAGCCAAATAACCCAGCATTGTTTCAAAATAACATAATGGGGATTAAAATTAGTGGTAATAAAAGATTTATTCGACGCTAACAAAACAGCTGGCATGCTATCTGCAGTAAGGTAGGAATTTTCTACAAACAAACGTTTCTCACACTATTGGACATTATAGCTCATCCGTAGCTAAATATAGAACAGCTACATCCATGATACAATGTATTATGCGCTCTTAATTAAAGTGGTTATGTTTGTAATTTCTTTTCCCGAGTAAAATGGGACGCCATCTTTAAAAGAAGAAACACTTCCGGTCACAAATGAGCTGATTGGTTCCGCAAATCCGATTTGTGACCAATCGGAATGCGGTTTGTTCAATATTTTCCCGGCCCACGGTATTCTTTACGCATTATCAAAGGACGACTGGAAGACAGTTGGCCAACCAGAATGCAGTTTATTCACTATTTCCCCGCTTACAGGAAGCCCTGCATAAACAGCCGAGTGAAATGCAAACAGGTTGATAAGGGTGCACAGAGGGCAGCTAAATTCTTCTTGTTTTCCTGTAAATATGAATAAAATGTTCGGCGCTTTACGGAGAACGTTCGGCGTGGTACGGGAGCACGTCGGTACGGACCACCTGGGGAATAAATATTACATTGTCCCCGAACAGAAGACATGGACAGGTAGGCCATGTTGTGTGCTAAATTTAGCTCGTCTTAATGCTTTTTAGAGCCCAACAAGTCAGTAAAGAAAGCTTTTAAGCAACCTCAATTTGTACACATTTGACTTACTATGGTCTTTTTGTCCTCCACGTTACAACATTAGTTCTGTTATGGATGATCTGCGTTGGTCCTAAATGTTTTTATTAATGTTTACCGTAGTCCAAATGACATTAAAATGAGCGATTTGTCATTAGTGTAATGTGGATTTTGCAAGAAATGTGCAACTGTAGCTTTTATAAGTGTGCGTGCGCCTTTGGTTCACCTCTGTAGTACCTTAGGCTTACTGGTAGGTGGGGTGGGAGGCTCAATAACATTATTTTTTATGCTGGTTTCAGTAACGTGTAGTATTTGTTGTCCTATACAACTCGTTTTTAAAATTAAAACGTTAAAAAAAGAAAGGAAGGAAAACCCCAAATACTTAAGAGACAAAGGGATTATATGATTGCCATTTCAGGGCTTCATATAATTAACCCGTTAACCAAAAACAGAATATGAACACTTTTCACATTGAATTTAACATTTGGTCCTCCTTTTCAGAGTGGTATTCTGTACGAACGGCACCAATGCAAATTGGTGGATGATATCAACCAGGCGATTATTTTATTTTGTTATTTTTTTGCCTTTGGAGGTGGTCTCATAAG
The DNA here is from genome assembly GCF_054856515.1 of Filicampus tigris. Classification (NCBI taxonomy): domain Eukaryota; kingdom Metazoa; phylum Chordata; class Actinopteri; order Syngnathiformes; family Syngnathidae; genus Filicampus; species Filicampus tigris. Next base: position 6,526,610 of record NC_141221.1, read on the forward strand.
CCGGTTCTAAATGACCTGTAAAACCCTGTATTACATTTTATTGTTCTGTGTAAAACGACACCGACATGGAACAGTGCAACAAAGCCAACTCGTTGATTTCAGTTTTGTAGGGGGTGTCAAAAAAATGTTCTGTGCCGCCTGTAAAAGCTGCCATGGCTTTTTCACTTTCTCTGTTCCAGTGACGCGCCACGTGCGATGAGGTTCATGACTGGTGAGGCACTGATTCCTCTTGAGTTGTGTTTACAAAATATATGAACCCAAAATAGAAGAGAAATAGATTTAAATTTTGACCTTAATTGAAACATTGTTTCCAAAGCTTTTAGCTATGCTTCAATAAATTCTACACGGTTTAACAATGCGATAGCAAGAAAAACAAAACCATATTTGATATAAGGTCATGTTCATTGTAGTTGCTGGGTTTATTTTTGCTGATATCTCTTTTTTAAAATTAAAAAGCATTTGACCTTTGACCATGTCTTATGTTTATAACAAACCAATCCGTGTCAAAATCGGTAAAGAATTCTACGAGTTATCATGAATTTATTGGAGCCAAACACAGTGACAAGTGAATGGAAGATAGGGACTCTTGGTTAAAAATGGCTACTCGGTCTGCATGTCCTCAAACAGCTGAGGCGTCCTGTAGTGCCCTGGTGTCAAACTCTGGTCTTCGAGGGCCGCTATCCTGCATGTTTTAGATGTTTTCCTCCTCCAACACACCTGATTCAAATAAATGGCAAATACCTATTTCTAATTTCAAATGACAGATTTAGTGCAACTGTGATTGGCTGGCAAATGGCAACCAGTCCAGGGTGTACCCCGCCTTTTGCCCTAAATCAGCTGGGATGTGCTCCAGCACACCCGTAACCATAATAAAGATAAGCAATATAGAAAATGGATGGATGATTTAGTACGGAATAGTTATTTAAGTCATTCTTCAGACACTATGGAGCACATCCAGATTGAATAGATGATATACATTTTGTAATAATTAACTATTCGTGTGAAGTTATGTCTTTGTCTGGGGACACAGAGGCCAGCCTCCAGCAGGCTTGCACGCATGGTTTAATTCTGACTGAACTTGACTTTGCGCTTCACCTTTTTCTTTGCAGTTTGATGGGGAAACTTGCGCCCACCTCATATTTATAATTCATTACAAGGCTGCGGGCTGTCAGACTATTCAAATGAGACATCACACAAGCCCATTTCCTATCACGCTACGAGCCACCATTTGACCGGCCAATATCAATGACTGACACCACCGGCCTGGTGGAGAAAACAGAACGCCGGACGCCAAGCCCACGCATAGACGCGAGCACGCCAATGAATTGCTAAAAAAAAAAAAAAAAAAAAAACGCAATATATGCCGCGCATATTTATGTCATCCTCTTTTTCTTGCCACGCTGCCCGGTCCAGGCTGGTGGAAATAAAAGCAGATGCATTATTCAGTCCATATGTCTTGCTAAAGCGAGTTCTTTTTGATCTTAAACTGATAGGCCAAGCGTGGGCTCGGGGCCTTGAGGCTTGGACCGCGGGGCTTTTTGCTCTGCCGCATACCAGCGGTCGGTTCAGGCAGGGTGAGTGAGAGCTTTCTCCGCTCTACCTACTTCTTTCTATTCATTTGTTCACCCCCCAGTGCTCGTGGTCCATCCTCCTACCTTTATCCATGGTTTGCTGCTCCCATTTTCTACCTCTCTCGGACTGTTAACTTTAGAAAACTGGGGCGTAAGCAATCTTGCGTGTGGTAAACTATGTATGAAGACTTTAATAGTTATTCCGAGAGAGGACTAAAAGGACGGAGCCGCCTTGTTTGTACCGCAGCCAAGTGCAAAAAGCATGAGGTTATGTTTAGATCATGCATATTGGTCATTTATCTAGCAGAACTACCGTACATAAAAACTGTAAGCAATGGTACCAACAAATCTACTTTTTAAATGATTATTTATTTAATCACTTTTAAACTATTCAGCTAGTTAGTCACTTTTTGCCCTTACAGTCCGCTGGTCCGTCCTCGTCCCTCCGTCCTTATTCATAAAAACAATCATCCTCCGACGCCATCTGTCCTTGTCCTTGGCATGCTCCCTTCCAGTTGTTAGGCTTGGCGCATAGCGACAACATTGACGGCATCAAACTCTTCCAAATATTCTCGCTGTCTCCTGGAATGATGTCAAGTTACTGTAAATGATGTATAAACCTTTCTAATTGCGATCACAGCATCTATATCTGATTTAATGACCCATTCACCGTTTTGCAGTTCAAACAGCTCCGTGTGTACATAGACTTGCGCAGCTTTTTTTTGAAATGCTCAACACAAATTTGTTAAGTAAACATACAGGACATGCAATAGTAAAAATAACAATGACAAGCAGAGGTGTGCATTTTACTACATTTATCTGGTCCGGCTCGACAGCTTCGCAATCCCTGTGGCCAAATCTTCGTGAACGGAACGGCAGACGGCAGTGCCTCGCTCGCTGTGTGCTGGAGCTTGAACCGTCGCCCGTTCTTTGTCGCATGTTAAAATTGTCTTGGCAAATGCATAAACCGTCCATCTCCTTTGTAGCAGCGGCTCACTGGTAAACGTGTCAAATTTAAAAGCTGAGTTGACTCGATGAACCTAACAGCCAGCTGACTACAGAGTTGGCCGGAGGAGCTATCCCTTCGTCTCGAAAAAGTCACAACTTCTGATGACATTTCCACCTTGAAAAGCACCAGCACCCAACTATTGAATATTCCTATTACACAAGCCCACAATATCACACATTTAGGTTATTGTTTTCTTCAGATTGCATTCCAGTAGCTTGAAACAAGTGAGGACCGGACTCATTCCTTTCCCCGGAAATGTTGAATGCGTTGCCGTGCAGTAGTGTTGTGCACCACTACCACCTACAGGACCTACATGGCCGGACACATTCTGATTTTTCAATCAAAGTGGTCGGATGGACACCTCGTGGATCATTGGGCCTTGGACGACGTCTGCCGCTCTACTTTTGTTTTTGATTATGTCCAGTCTGGGTTCCTACGTGTCTTCGTGCAGAGCTCTTTATTTTCCTCCAGTGAGTCCGTCCTCCCCTTGGCCCCCGTTCTCCTTTTGTTGCTGCCTCTCGACTTTTCCCCCCCTTTGAAGCCTTGCCAGCGAAGATTGCGATTCAGTACAGAAGAGTAGTTCAGTATGGTGGAGTGGGTTGGGCTCAGCAGTGGACTTTGTTCGCGCCCACCATATCCCCCCCCCCCCTTTCCAGTGCCACACATCAAAACGAACAGGCCTCGGTGTGAAGCGCGTGCCTGGAGAGGGAGCAACTGTAGATACCCACTGCCGCCCGATTGCCAGTCCGCGGTGCCCCGCTGATGGGTGTCTATGGCCACTGGCTGTCCATCCCTTGGTCTTCCCGAGCCTTGCCGCTGGCTCCATCCACATGAATGTGGAATCAATATTCATTCCGCTCTCTCCGCGGCTTTTGCGCGCTCCCCAGGCCCGGCCGGCTCTGCCTTACACTGCATGGGGCGCCGTGTCATGCTAACCAGATGAAAGCCGAAAGACGAACGAGCCTTCGTTCGGCGGCGCGCCTGCAGCTCCCCGACGCCTGCCGTCGCTGCCTTTTTATTTCGGAAGAAAAGAGGCGCGCTGACATTATCGGCCGCTGCAGGCGCATTTGAAAATAATTGCCTGTATGATTGCTATTTTTCTTACCCCTTTGAGGAGGTGTAGCCTTTTGTCTCTGGGAATCAATGGCTGCTCAATACCGGACAGAGGAAAGGCAGTTTCCTTTCATGTCTGCCTGAAAAGGGAGTATTTTTAGCCCTTTTCATTTTTAGCAGCGTCTGCCATGCAGTTTTAATCTATCGCTGCTCTCTCCCTGTGTGCGGAGAATGGAAGGGTTTCAGAGGTTCCTCGGAGGTGCGCCACGCTGTGTCAGAGAAAAGGCGCACCATCACTATCCCTCTGCCTTTTGTCTATTATTTATTTGATCAGCCAGCTCTCTCCTATGAAGTCCAAACTGAGAAGGCCTGCACTTGGCTATTTCAGGATGGCCGACTCTCGGGACTGCGAGGGAGGTGTGTGTTTCTACGCGTGTGCGCGTTGGTATCGGCTTTGTATTTAAAAAGAAGCAGCGATTGTGTGTTGTTGTTTTTTTTTTTTTTTCCCCCCTCCCCGCTTCATGCCCTAACACACTTAACACAACAACAGATGGCCGCGTGTCATCAGAGCGTTGATTCAAGCCGCTTATTTTCATGGAAAGAGTCGCGGCGGAGGGAGACGCCGGTCCAAATGGCTGTTTATTTTGCCACAAGTCGTCCCCCGGGTGCCATGAAGGAAAGTCTATCCTACAGTAGGACATCAAGGTGTCGTTTACCGCGCGTTGGCGTTGTCCAGACCCGCTACAGTAAATCACAGTAATTGATCAGCAGCTTTGCGGTGCACAAGGTTTAAATGAAGGTTGTTTAATCGTTATAGGGACGCCAGTGTGTTTGGCTCATCTTGCACGGCGCCGGTTGCCAAGTGTAGGCACGTGTGTATGTGTGCGTTGTGTGTGAGACGGAGCATCATGGAGTGGCTTAACTACTAAATTAAAAAGGCATTTGGAAAGATGGATGCTCAAGCTGAGATAAAAGGCGACAAATTCCAGTGGGAGAGCATCACAAGTAGGGCGAAGCCGCCAATGTCGCCACAGGTCAAACTTCCGGGCTTTGCCTTGAACTTGAGTATGCGCTCACTAGTCACTTCATTAGGTACACCTGCACACTCTAAAGCGTGGTACAGTACACGATGCAGGCGATATGGCCTAATATAAGTCCAATCAAAGACACGATTATTGGATGTCGCTGCAAAATTATCCTCAGCGATTATCCTGTGGTGAGGGGTGTGTGGAGACGGTGTTTGTATTTCTAGTTTTTTTTTTTCGAGCTGCAAAACCTGCACGGTATTTACGATCGCAAATACTGATGTGTGCAGTCAACACGGAGAAGGGCTGAGCTACACACTCTGTCATTTTGAAGTGAAATGGAACAATAGTCAGTTCGTAAGCGACCTGAAGCTTGCCTTGTTGCCAGGCACGGATATAAGAGCAATTTGTTGCATTGAGTGTTTGTAGAATGTTAACAGAAAGTTATTCACCGCAGTAATAATGATAATGTTTTTTTTTTGTTTTGTTTTTTTCGGTTTGGAATTTTTTTTTAAATAATAATGATAAGGAGGATAATTTGCAATCAAAATGTAGTTACCAGTTATCCTAGCTTCTTCTCCTATGGCTTTCTCTTTCTTCTTTTTTGAACCGCGATGTTCCAACAGTCGAGATGCCGTGTGGCACCATGCTGCCCCCCACAGGTCAGCCTTGGTACTACGGCAGACGGCTGGTTGGACGTGGATACTCGAAATTATCAGTGGTGATATGCTTATGTGTGCTGTGTGTCATCTGGAGTACACCACACAGTCTAGTATTAAAATATTTTCCTCGCAATGTGTGGGGTCTCTCATATTTAAAAAATTGTTGAAGATAACAATTAGCATGTGTCAGGCTGCAACAATCGTACCGTGTGGAACTAGGTCACTCATATCAAACATTGTTTTGAAAGAAAACAAACTTGTAAAATGAAAGTGTTTTAAGCCGTTTCATTTTTCATTCTAGTCATTATGTTGTTGGCCACAATCTTTTTATGTTGGCCTCTGCTTGGTAAAATAATCCGTCCATCCATTGTCTAGAGTACTTCTCGTTTGGGTCATCCGTGATCTGGAGTTAATCTCATCTGACTTTAAAGGGGAAATCAACCCAAACACAATTTTTTTCAAGAATATGTTTTGATGAATATTACGTTTGTGGAATATGAGCTAAGCAGCAAAATCCACCCGTTTTTTGCCATCTCAGGGGGCGGCCATTTTGTCATTTCTGTCGACTGAAAATGACATCACAACTACTCGGGGCTCAGGTAACAACCAGTCACGGCTCAGCTCCAGAAAACAGGTACCCTGAGATGGCTAAAAACGGGTAGATTAACTCTTATTCCACAAACGCAATATTTATCAGAATGCCTTGTTTTAACTAGTGGGCCTGCATAGAACAATTTCTTGAAATAATATGCTAGGGTTGACTTCCCCCTTTAATCAGCGTCAGAAATATGTTTAGGACACAAAACGAAAATTTGCTGTTGACCAGCGCTATCAAAAATAATTAGCAATTAGTTTGATCATCGGTTAGTCATTACACCTGTAATGATTAATATTGTCAGTATTTTTTCATAGTATTGATCGTTTCTATAACTGCGATGTGATCGCAGCTGTAGTAAGAGCTGGATTAAGTCCGATTCCCTACTGAAGGCCCGGATACAAGTTACCAAATGCATGGCTCAGTGAATATTTTTCCAACAGTTTCAATCAAAATCAAGAATTATTCCAATGAGGCAAGGCTGCAAATGAATTAAATGAACGACTTTCTGCAGAGATGCAATTCAATTCCGACCGAAGCGCTCCGATCTCAGATGGGCCGGCAAGATGCTGCGCCACCCGAGGGGGCTTCCTGTCACGAAAGGTCCCGACTGGCACACAAGCAGACAGCCCTTCGCCACTTATTCAGAATATTTTAATGAAGCTGACAGGCATAGAGGAATAGGGTGTGATAAGGCCCACTGTGGAGGAAAAGAGAAGGAGAGTGTAACAAAAAAAAAAAAAAAAAGGGAGTGACAAAGAACAAGGGGGATGCTGACATCCGGGCTGAAATTACAGAGCGGATGGGATAGAGGAGAAGAATGGTGAGAGTGAAAGTGAAAGGAGGCTTTTTGACAGAAAGGCTGAAATGAGTGGGTGGATCGGGCAGACGGGAGAAGGTGGAGGCAGGTTAATGGAGGCGGGGTGGGGGGTGGGGGGGGTCTGGAGGTGCAATGCAAGATGGAGGTGGAAAGAAAGGGGTGGACAACTCTGTGTACGGACATCACATATAAGGTTGGGCGGGTGGGCAGAGGGTCACACAAAAGGACACTGACTTCCTGGCTCACCACAATCTTTTTCCCTCCACTGAGGAGACTCGAAGAGGACTGGTGGTCTTAAGCGAGCCGGGGTAGCGTATCCCTCCTCCCCGCAAGCATGCCTGCGTTTAGTTAAAAGTGACACTCAGGGGAAATCAGCATTCCTTTCTTTTTGACTTCTGTATGAATTATTCTGCTTTCTGCTGCTGCGACTCGCTCAAGCCTCAGCGGCTTCAGCGGCGGCAGCGACAAACAGAATGAGGGCTGAATTTAAAAGTATGGAGGGGAAGAAGAAGAAGAAAAAAAAAGAAGAATAATAAAGTACAAGCGGCAGCAGGCCTACTTTACACCTAAGCTCCTCCTCCCTCCACAGCGGATGCAAAGCAACGGCTGGCCTTTTCCTTCTAAACCTCTCTCTGCGTCACAGGGCTCACAGCTAATAGGTAACCATGGTTACGGGCCTCACACATCCCTACCCCCCTCCCCCGGTTAGATTAGAGATCGGAGGCGAGAGAGTCAGGATTGGTACCTGGTTTGCCTGGTATCACTGATGCTTATCGGATCACTCCATCTTCATAAGTCTGTCCATTACCATGCGCCCGTTGGTGCCTATTCCCCCAGAATGAAATCAACTCGACTCAGTCCAGGCGTGCAGATGGGCTTCTTCCACATGCCTTTTTGTTCCGCTACAGTCAGTGTGGATTCATACATTGTTTAGTTGTGCTCTAGTTCAGTTCGGCTCCCCACGGTATGGTTTCAAAGTAGGGATGTTTCGATCCGTGTCTCATGCTGCTGGTTCCGATTTAGCTTAGAATTAGCTGTAGATTTTTATTTTTATTTTAGAGCTGCGACTCACAATGATTTTAATCATCGAATCGTCCATCCATCCGTTTTCCTGCGCGGGGCTCGGTCACTTCATCCTGCTCTTCTGGGTGGGGGGGGGGGCTCTCGAGGAGTTCATTCTTCATTCGTCATCTGTTGATTATGTTTTGCATTCGCTGATGAATCGGGTTTAAAAAAACAACAACCATGTTTTTAATTTCCAGCCCTCTATTGAAAAACAAGACATTAGTTCAAATTGACACTGCTGGAAATGCACAAGCATGATTCAGTTCCTGGTTTGGCCTGTAACATGTTAGCAAATGGGCAACAATGGCCAAAAAATACTGTTTTCAAGTACAAGCAGGTGTTTTATTTGGATTAAACATCGTCATTATGCTTTCTTGGAGCACTACGGAAATCAGAGAATATTTATGGTACTGTATGTTATGATATGGTATAGGACTGCACACTATATCGAAAAAGTATTGTCGTCGTGATTATGGCCCGTGCAATAAGTTTCATATGGAATTGAATTATTTTATCTCGGGCTGGGCAATATCGCCGAAATGTGTATCACGATATACAGTGAGTGATTCATGTCTGGCTATATCGATATAC